>NC_064843.1:54400031-54749197 GCF_024166365.1 Elephas maximus indicus
CCTCAGAAAAATGGGGCAGTTTTCTCTTCCCATAGGATTGCTATGAGTGGGAATCAACTCAGTGACAAGCAGTTTGGTTTTTTTGGTTATACAGATTAAATAAGTGTGGTAAAAGGATACAACCCTGACACACACATTTTCTGATCTTAAACCATGCAGTATCCACTTGATCTGTTTGAAGAACTGCCCCTTGATCTATGTACAGGTTCCCATGAGAACAATTAAGTGTTCTGGAATTTTTGTTTTTTGCAATGTTATCCATATACACACACACACACACATAAATATATGTATATAGATATGTTTGTGTAACTTTTTAAACAGAATTTTGATTATACCCTGTATACTCTTCTAAACCTTTCTCTTTTCATTTAGAAATATTTTCAAGTTTGCATGTTGAGCTGGCCCATATTGTTCTTGTTGTTATGTGCTGTCCAGTTGATTCCGACTCATAGCAACCCTATATAACAGAGTAGAACTGCCCTATAGGGCTTCCTATGCTGAAGTCTTTATGAGAGCAGATTGCCAGGTCTTTTCTCCTGTAGAACTGCTAATGAGTTCGAACCACCTACCTTTTGTTTAGCAGCTCAGCACTTAATTAACCCTTGTCAACCATTGCATCATAAGGGCTCCTTTTAATAGCTGTGTAATAGTTCATTGTGATTTATTGAACTTGTTCCCTATTGATGGACGTTTGAGTGGTTCTAAATTTTCACTGTTATAAATAACTTCAACCTCCTTGTACATACATGTATGTTTCACTTGCATTAATAATCCCATAGAATATATTTTAAAACAGTAAAATTTCTATGTAAATGAGCTTCAACAATATATATCTTTTTTTTTTTTTAAGAGAAAAACTATTTGTGAGAGTGTATATACATAAACAATGAGAAAGTAAACATCAGAACACTGAAAGGTTATTTGGGTAGTAGAGTAAATGGTGGTTTTCATATAATTTTGCTTGTCTATTTCTCATTTGTAAATAAGGAAAAACGTTATGTTAAAATTTATACAAAATTTCAAATTAGGGATTTTAAGACAGTAACTGCCACATAACCCTGTGCTGGACACAACGTTGAACATCTTCTATACATGGTATTATTCTAAGTCCATGCACAGCCATGTGAAGTAGTACCATTATTGACACTCCCAATAAGGAAACTGAGGCTTGGAGTGTCACATGGCTGATAAAAGCTGGGACCTAGATTTCAACCTAGGTTATCTGTGACGCTGTAGTCTAGCGTGACTTGAAGTGAATTCATTTTGTTGTCAGGGCTTTGAGGTCCAAGTTCATTCTCAGACTTAACAGATATGCAATAGGTGATATAGTAAAGCCTGCACGAACTTGTTTCCCTAGGGGACTTGTTCTTCAAAAAAGGATCTCCCCATGAGAGTGAGGGGTAGCAGAAGCCAACTAGGACATTAGACAAGTTATGTGCTTCTCAATGCCAAACTCCCATCCAATATCCAGTTTCCCATCTGTAAAAATGTGTGGTATCTGACCTCCTCTAACTTCACAAGGGAGAAGAAGAATCAAGGCTGATTCCCATGAGACAGACAGGTCAGACATGCCTCCTCTCTCTGCCATCCTTACCAATTCTGACAGAACCATCCCTCCCCCAGCGTTCTCTACTTCTCTGCTTGTTTTGATAATTCATTGCAATGGCCACACAGAACTCACAGACAATACTCACGGTTATGGGATTTGTTAGGGAAGTAAGAAGTTACAATTCAGGTTCAGGAATGTTCAGGATACAGTTCTCCCATCATGACAGCCTCTTCTCAGCTGTGCTCACAGGCAGCCTCTCTGGCCCTCGGCCTCTGCCCTGCACCAGCAAGTGTTACAAAGCTTTTTTAGCTCTGCTAATAAGTGCTCCTTGGAAACTTTATGGGGCAGTTCTACTCTGTCCTATAGGGTCGCTATAAGTCTGAATCGTCTCGATGGCAGTGGAGTGAGTGGAATAAGTGCCCAGAGGCACCCTACTCCACCAGTAAGCCTTCTGCCCAAAGGCACTCAGCTCTCTTGCTCCGTGGGCTGGGAAGTCAACTGCTCAGTCTCGGGCCGTTCTCTTCTGCCAGTCTTTCCTGCCACAGTTTCCCTGCCACTTCTTTTCGCTGTATGCAGCACACAGTCCTCTCTTTCTCTGTCTCCTGGTTCCAGGAACTTCCCAATGCAGAGATCCTGGGTCCAAAGAACACGCTCTCTTCCTGGCTGTTTTTCCTTTGGTGGTGGTGAGATCCTCTCTCTGCCCTGGAATTGGTTCTTTTTTAAGCCTAGCAGGATGGCAAAACTAACCAACCCCCTTGGTGAGCTGCGAGTACCTTATTTTCACAGTTCCACTCAATCATTTGGGTGGGAGTTACAAGACCATGGCAAGAAAGGCCACACAAAAGTAATCCATCGCACTGCACCCTCAAAATAATAATAACAACGAGGAGGAGGAAAAGGGATCAATTACAATATGTTGTGGACTGTGAATCTTCAGACCTTTAATATCCCATTCTATTTTCATGTCTCAGGTTATTATTTCCCTCTTTTTCTATTTACCCTTCAATTTGCAATCTTGCATTTCCTTTCTGTCTAATGGACCCATTCCTAGTAATGTGCATATGGTTTTTGTCTCCCCACCTGTGCCGTCACCCCTGATTCAGTTGAGGCAGGCAGCCTCCAGAGCCCAACCGTTCTAAGAGACACCTGCTCTGACTTACCCTCCTCTACCGAGCAAAATAAGCTGCCCTTTCTTCTGAAATTATCCTTTACAAAATAACCACAGAATGGGCCATAGATGGCCTCAACCCGTCTCTGGGTGGAGACTTATCCTAATGAAGAAAAATTCATCCCTTCCTGCATCCTGGGAGATCGAACCCTTGTCTAAAGAAAATGCATAGTCATCCCCAAACTCTGGGCACCTGTGTGAAGGTCAATCCTGAATATTCACGATAAATTTGCATTTCATTGTCTGCTCTCTGTAAAAGCCCACCTTCCCAAGCTGCCCGCCAGCAGTCTTGGAGGTAGCAGCCCCGGTGGCTCCTGTCCTTGTACGAGGAAATAAAGGGGTCGTTCTGATCTCCCACCTCAGCCTCCTGTTTGTTGGCTGTAACAAGTCATGCCGAGCGAAACCTGGGGTTTTCACCCAAAAACACAGTTATAAAAAAAAAATTTTTTTTTTTAGAAGGTATTAATTTCCAATGGTATCAATTTATGTTTTCAAAAGGTGATTCTCATTGTGGAGTCTGAATGTGAAGGGGGACCAGGATGAGCAGCCAGAGAGCCAATGAGACCTGAGTTGGTTGGGGGCGGAAAGCTGGCTCATTTAGCAGAGCAACAGCAGCCACCATATGTCATAGTCCCTGTTAAGTGAGTAAGGGGCCTTAGAGGCATTTATCAAGACCTCAGCTACTTTTGCCCATCATCCAGCACCCAGTCAGATACCCTGCAGAAACACAATCATATTTGTGTCATGCTGTTGTGGGGAGAAGCTCTGAGTTCTCATTCTTATTTTGGTAGCTATGTTTGTAGTGCGATGTTCTAGAGTGCCTTTCTCACTTGTTTTCTCAACCTTTTTACGTCTGTAACCATCGGTGTATTGGAGGCAAAACTTATTTGCTTCAGGGAGCCGACTGTTAGCGTTTGTTCCCAACTCTACTTTCAGTGACATCGAGTCGAGAACTTGAAATTGGATGTAGTGGGAATATTTACGTCATGGAAATTGGGAAATGCTACAAATCAGGGTTGCCCCCTTAGAGAACCTGTAGTTAAACATTTTACCAGTCCATCACGTCTATAACCCTTCCACTTCTGCTCACCACGCAAACTACACACACACATAGCATACCACACACATACCACAGTGTTTGAAGGATTGGATACCACGGGTTCTTTGGGAGACTTGTTTTTTTCTATGGGGGTATGGTGACTCCCAAGAGAAAAAAATTAATTTCTTTTTCTCTTCCCATCTTAAGTTTTACATTTATTTTCAAAAAGCCAAATGTGGGCTAAGCTTTTTTCTTTCTCCCCTAGTGGATGGCTGTATTCACAGAGCAGCTGGTCCCTGTTTGCTAGCCGAATGTCGTAACCTCAATGGCTGTGATACTGGACATGCAAAAATTACATGTGGCTATGACCTGCCTGCAAAATGTGAGTACAACTTTTATGAGAATACCATTTCCAAATACGATGAGAATTCTTATCTTGTTCTATTCCTCAAGTGTGTAATTGGTAAAGGAAATTGCAGTGGTCGTATTTAATTAAATGAGCTTATATTCAGATTTTGTGTTTTCTAAATAAGTCTCCAAATATATATATATGATGTTTAGCTGTAGGTTTTTTTGCTCAGGTTTCCAGTAGACTGCCTCTGCAACAGGGAAATAAAAATATGAGCAAAATATACATTATAGCATTTAAATGCCACGAGTGACAGCTTCTAGAAATGATGCCAATTTCTTATTCCTTGTTCAGGTTTCTTGATTGTGGATGTGTTTAGAGCAAAGGAGATCAAAGTAATGTATTGTATTTTCAGCTGCCATGTAAAGGCTGATTGGCAATTACAGCCAAGGCATCTGTCACACTTTGCTTTCAGGAGAAGCCAGTGGAATGTGGTTGTCAGCGTGAGAATGTATTTGCTCTTTGAATGTGGAATGGTCAAAATTTCCATTATACTGTATTTGAATAGAGAGAAGCATTGCATTTGATTGACCTTGTTGCTTAGTCGTTTAGCCAGCTGGGTGTTGATGGTGTGGAATGAAAATGCTACTAGAGAAGTTGGCTAAAGGCACAGCTCTATTATTACACAATCTCCAGAGCCTGGGGATGGAGGTTGAGTGCGTACCTTGCATGGTACGCACTGACCTGGAAATTGGGACAACAGTTGATTGTTTAGCCCTTTCACCTGCTTCTTATAATGCTGTCTTGGTCTGTGAACACATTTTATGTAAAGTGAGGCTGGTTTTGCTTTTGTTTTAGCAGCGGAGAAAAACTGACTAAAAATTTTAACACGATCTGTAGAATATTATTTGGGTTTTGTATGAACAGAACATGTAAGAATGAATTTCCCCCACATTCCCGTTGTGAAGGGAGAGAGAACATGTTATGTGTTAAAGATTAGTTTTAAGTATGTTTAAATTTGATGGTTTGTAGTAAACTGTAATGTATTAAAACAGTATTTTTCTTATAAGCGTTATCACACTGCATTCTAGATTGCTTACAGTGGATTGTTATTGAAAGTATATATATATATATTTTTTTTTCCTTTATTGACTTCTTATTTTTCTTTGTTTTTACCTTATGTGAAAGAGTCAAACCATGTGTTAAATGGCCTCTTTCTCTTACTTGCAAGCTTTGTTTATGTCAAATAAAGCCCTACGTGTACCATGGTATTGTCCCTCTGACTCAGAGAGCCTACGACCTGAGTATTAAAGGTGATTTCCCTCACTAGGATTTACGAGTGTTGGTCCTTTTGCCTTTTTAGACCATGCCACCTTGTAATTTAGCTAAACTATACCACCTTGGGAAACTCTGGTTAACCAAGTGGTCTGCAGTTCGAATCTGCCAGGTGCTCTTTGGGAACCCTATGGGCAGGTCTACTCTGTCCTATAGGGTCACTATGAGTTGGAATCGACTCGACGGCAGTGAGTTTGGTTTGGTTTTGGTTATACCACCCTGAGAACAAGCAGATTGTTGATTATTTTCAGGCTTGTATCTACCCGGAAATCAACTAATAGGCCTGCTCCCCTACTGATTGACTACTTATACTGATTCACTACTTACTTTCCTTCTGATGTGGATTTACCAAAGCAGGTTGCTTTTATACTCATATTATCAACTGTTACAGCACTACTAAAACACAAATCAAAATTTCTTCTGGAGACAGATAACCTCAGAATCATTAAATATAACCAAATAAAATGGTGGCTTTAGAGTATGGGTTGACTCTGTGATAGTTTTTTTTTTTTTTTTTTAATGTGCCTGCTGCTGCTTGATATTCCCCTGAATAAGTTATACAGCTTTCTTTGAATGTCATTCAACGTATTTCAGGGTTATTGAAGGCTTTCATAATACCAGTCACTGAGGTACAAAGATCAATGAGCCAGTATCTGTGCTTAAGGAGCTCCCATTATTGAGTCATCTCTTTGAGTGACTTTCCTGGGCATCCCGGGACAAGTAGGGCTTTGTGGGACCCAGACTCTGGATGTGGAAAGTCAGTCTATAGGACTCAGCACAGGATCCATGTGAGCTGAGATACTGAGTGCCTGGCACATACTCAGGTCGCCTCATACAAACCCATGGCGTACATCTAGAAATGGCTGTGTTACCCGAAGCAGGTCCTGCCCAGTGTGGCTTCTCGTCGATAAAGACACACCGAGGTGAGAAGGGAGGAAGAGCATTTATCGGAAGTGTACAGGCAAGGAGCAAGGAGGTGTATACCTCAAATCAAGCTCCCTGAACAAAGAGATGCAGAACTTTTCATACTGTCCCTTACAAGGAAGTACATATAAATATCATGGACTACATAGGTTATCATGTCATGTTGGCATAGTAAGACCAATTGCATTTTTTTTTTCCTTTAGTATATTCGGAAAATGGCAGATAAGTCCTGTCCTGAGTGGAGATTTTAATATTCAGTTTAGGTCTTAATGAGGCTTAGGTTACTTTTGGACACTTTTGAGGCTAGTAAACTGATTTTGACTGGTTTTATCTGGATCTTGTTTTTCTCTCGGTTCTTCTTCCCACTGCTGCAGGTGGGAAAGTGTTGGGAGGGGTTTTAGCTGAGGAACTGACTCAAGGCTCCTATATCAACTGGCCTGGAATGACAGTGTCACCTCATGAAAGTCACAAGCACAGGATCATTGAAAATAGGCCTTGGTATTTCTGTATATTTAAAAAGAATAGCAATTTATGTTAAAACATAAAGGAAAGCAATATAAAAATGAGATCTTACATTCATATGCCACTTTATAGTATTTCATGGTAATTTCCAAGCCCTATATTTTCAATTATCTTTTATAAACACTGTGTGCGTGTTCGTTTTCTCTTTTCCTATCCCTTAGAGATGTTTTCTCATCAGTCTGGTTCATCCATTTCAGAATCATTAACAACCCACAGATGTGCTTTTGTAGTGAGAGAATGAAAAGGGAGCTCATTACGTACTGTTTGGGTCATTTTTCCTCTCCATATTTAATAATTCTGTGACAGTTTGACAGCAGAGACTAGTTTCTCTCTGTCCTCTGTGACAGCAGGTTTACTAAAGCCAGTCATCCAGCCACAAGCAATAATGTCTTCATACATCAGCAACGTGTTTGGAAACTGCTATTGTCTGGGTTATAGACTGACGTAGTATTCCGGATTAGTCTTTGCTTTTTACGCTTGCTAAATTAATCTGTTCATAAATGCCTGTATTTGAATTAATTATACTTGTAGTTTGTGCTCAATGACTCATCATGATTGGTAAAACAAGCCCCAATGATTTAGTTTATTTTTTACTACTTTGGTAGTTTTGAATGATTTCAAAAGCAATCAATCGTCTAGAGACTACTGGCCAATATTTCCTTGAGAGCCATTGCTAAGGAAATTATTAAGGAAGTGGATAAAGGGTTGTTTACATAATTGGAAATTTGGGGGATCTTCTTTTTTCTATTTTACCATGTTAGATATTTTTGAATTCATAATAAAATTTAGAATTTTTATAGATTTTAGAAGCTCTTTGGCATTTGGGGTGTTTCTATTCATACTACCATCATTCCACTAGATGGTCAGCTTCATGTGGGCAAGGTTTACCCATTTCATCACGGTTCTAGTGTCAGTAACTAGCATAGTGTCTCTATAAATATATGTGGAATTAATGTGAATGAATAAGTAGGGGCAGATAGGATGTGGTGGAACCCATGTGAAATTGTTCACTAGAGATTAGTAAGTAAACACAATCCCATACTTACTTTGCTTACTGGGTCATCACCCTTTTCAGCTTGCCAATATGTCAATTTTTAAAAAGGCTTTGATTCTGCAGGAAAGTGCTGTGGGGTTGGAAGAGAGCCAGATGCCAGCCATACCTAGAAACAGATCCTTTGATGTGGTAAAAATTGTGAAATTGTCTGCTACAGATGATCTAGTAAGCAAGGTAAGCACCATGCTTACCTTCTTTATTAGATAATCCTCCCCTGTAAATGAGTGGTCAGATGAATGAATTGTTTCAAACCCTTTCCAAATTATCAATTGGAAAATAGATTCTCAATTGTTAACCTCTACTTCTAATACTTTCCCTCCTGTAATCCAATGTGCCCAGTCCTGGTAGATTAATACTCCTAAATCCATAGTTCTTGTAATGATCCACAAGGCTCCATGTGATATGACCTTCTTTATCTCTCTGGTATCATCTCCTTCCATGCTCTCCTTCCCTTGCACATGTTGCTTTGCTATTCCTCAGTGCCTCTGTAATTGCTGTCCCCCTGCCTGGATAGCCCAAGTGGCTTGCTCTGTCACCTATTAAAAGCCGTTGATCAAATGTAACCTTCTCAAATGTTAACGTAACCAATCTACAGGCAGTCCCTGGGTTACAAATGGCCTACAGATAAATTTGCCCTCTCTTTGAAATTGAACCAACCCTTACAACAAATTCTTCCTTACAATCACCTTCACTTGCTGCATGTGAAGCTTTTAAATCATTGAAAAGGCTTCAAGCCTTTTCTTGAACTAAAGAACATGTAAGGCTAAATAAGAGCCACATGCACCTGTTCTGACTTACCTACAAATTCAACACACTTAGGAAAGGATCTCGTCCCTAACCCAGGGACTGCCTGCATTTATAATTACCAATCTGTAGTATTGTACCTTCTAATACTATATCATTTACTTATTTCTTCTGTTTATTGCCTCTCTCTCCTTACTAGAGCCATAGTGGTCATTTTGTGCGTGTGTGTACAGGGGGGAAGGGGTATCTTTTTCATTTATACCAAACCAAACTTATTACTGTCGAGTTGATTCCGACTCATAGAGAACTTATAGGGCAGAATAGAGCTCCCTCATAGGGTTTCCAAGGAGCGGCTGGTGGATTTGAAATGCTGACCTTTTGGTTAGCAGCGGAGCTCTTAACCACTGCTCTTAGAATAGTGCCTGACACATAGAAGCTCAAAAAATATTTATTGAACAAATGAATAAAACCCAACACTATTTCTCCTCAAAATCCTTCAATGGGTTCTTCCTTAAACACAAACTTGTAAGCCTGATAAGCTAGGTCTTCCATGATACTTTGATACCTTTACTGTCATATCTTGAACTATTTCCAAAGTTTTATACAATCTGAAATGCTCACAGTAGTATGCTTGTTCAAGAAGTCTGTATTTGGGGCTGTCCAGAGAGTTCTTTCTTTGTTCCTTTCCACCTGTCTTCCAGATTAAGCTCAAATATCACTTCTGTCATGAAGCAAGTCTTCCCTCATCATGTCAGGCAAAGCTGCCCTCTTTTTTCTTCAAACTCTAGAATGCTCTGTGGGCACTTTTCATGAACTTCCTTTTATTATATATGCAAATCTTCCTCTTCCTAGCAAAGTCCTTTGTATATTATGGGTTCTACAGAAATATTTATATATGAATTAATTTTTAAAGATGGTAACCTGATTGATAATTGGTGGTGGGTGGGATGTAAGAGAAAAGCTATGCTAATATTCCTAAAAATGATGAAATTAGGTTAATTATCCATTGCATTTTTTAAATCCTTTTTTATCATATATACAATTCGGAAGCCTTATGTCTCATAAATTTACTCCTAATGGAGCTTCCCCTAAATAGGAAAAAATAAAAAGTCATATCAATTTCATTTGATGATTTTTCAGCATAGCTCACATGTCTATTCTATTTCTCAAGAATGCTCACATTTAGGCTTTAGGGTTGAATAATCTTCAAAGATAAAATGGAAAAAAAAAATAAATCTGTATATATGAAATGGTGGAATCTGTTTCCCTTCTGTTTAACCTTTAGAAGACATCAAAGGGTAATACTAGTATCCAGCTCACAGTTTTCTATTAATCATTTGAAAGGTAACTGCAGGGTGAGAGACCATAGCATAATATGTTTGAGTATCACAGAGTGGTAGGAATTAGAATCCTTATTTTATCCCCAGGTGCAATAATAATCAGAAGATAGTTGCCTTAAAAGGTACTGTTGATAGTAATTAGTACTTCTCTTGTGCCCTTCTTCAAGAAATCATAGTACTTCGAAACACTAGCTCATCAGCCCTTTTGAAATTCCTATGAGGAAGTGACATGACAAGTAAAGATCCTTGCAACACAGAGAAATTCAGATACAGAGCTGTTAAAGTTGTTGCTTGTGACAGCAAACTAAGCCATGCTAGGGGCATGGCAGTGGCCCAGGCTCTCTGAGCTAGGGAGAACATCTATTGCAGGCATTGGCCAGGCCCATTGCCTGTTTTTGTAAAAATGTTTTATCAGAATACCGTCATGCCCAGTTGCTTACATATTGTCTATGGCTGCTTTACTGCAGCAAAGTTAAGTAATTGTGACTGTATAGCCCACAAAGCCCAAACATTTACCGTGTGCTCTTTTACAGAAAAAAGGTGTGCCAAAATTTGGTCTATGGCAATCTCCACTTTTATAAAGGAGGAAGCTGAAATTCACAGAACCATAATCATACTTATTGATTTTTTTTTTTTTTTTTTGAATGTATGTGTCTCATCCAGATCACTACTGACAACCGTGGGACTAAAACACCCACCATCTATCTCTTGGGACAGTTGTTTCTTCCCTTGCCTCAACAGAATATCACCTTGGCAGCCTTTCAAATCTTGTTGCAGTGCATATTATAAGGCCACCTTGAAAAAATAATGCCTGGGAAAAATGGTCATTTTTCTCAATAGGGCCTGAATTGGAAAGTGAATAAGTCAAGTCTCTGAAGGGAGAGTTAATTCACACCACCAGAGTATTAGGCAATAAATCTTTATTCCTTGGTTCTTCAAATGGTATTAGCTAATGTGCTGAAGGGGAGCCTGCAGGCCTTGGGAAATGCAGTTTTTAGAGTAGGTGACTCATAAGACGGCTCTGACTTAGTCCTCTGCATTATGTGACCTGATTACAGCCATAGTGGCTCTGCCAGCAGGTGTCTGATTGTGAAGGCAGTGGAGTGGGCACGCTGGGACTAGTATGACTCTGCTAGGCTTTGATGGCGACCTGAGGGTCCTCATGATCCCCCTCTATAATTAAATGGCTTCTGTTACATAAAGAGGAAAGTGGCTTTTGAAGAACCTAAAATCATCTTCTTTCCTGAAGATGGGAGATGCGAATGTTCCTTCTAAAATCAACTTTGATTGGCTCATTTTCCTTAACTGCTTTAGAAATTGAGTTTCTATTTGAATCGATTTCCTCATAATTACCACCCCCTTAATTTATATGAAGAAGTTTTGTAAATGTTATCTCTTTAATGATCCTCATGATGAATGTGGAAGTTAGAATGGCACAAGATTGTGAAGACTAGAGCAGTGGTTCTCATAGTGTGGTCTGTGGAGTGGCAGCATCAACATCACTTGGGGACTTGTTAGAGGCAACTTCTTGGGTCCTGCCCCAGACCTAAGGACTCAGAGACTCTGTGATTTAACAAGTCCTCCAGGTGACTCTGATTCCTGCTCAGGTGTGAGAACCATTGACCTAGAGAATAGTGGAGTCCTAAGT
Source organism: Elephas maximus indicus (assembly GCF_024166365.1). Classification (NCBI taxonomy): domain Eukaryota; kingdom Metazoa; phylum Chordata; class Mammalia; order Proboscidea; family Elephantidae; genus Elephas; species Elephas maximus. The sequence goes on from NC_064843.1 coordinate 54,411,707, forward strand.
AGAGCCCAGACCTTTTCATTCCTTCCCCTACACGCTTTTGCTATGCAGCATCAACATCCGTTTGGGTCACAAACTAGAGCTTTCTTTGAAGAGGAGAATTCTGATATGCTCTTCTTTTTCCTTCGTAACATTTTCATACTTAGTGACCATATCAGTAATCATTTGTTTACTTATTTATTGCTAATCTTCTCAAACAGAATAACTGCTTAAGTAGGGCAGAAGTTGTATGGGTCTTGTTCACCCTGATACCCATAACATTTGACATATTACCCAGGACAGCGTTGGCTCTCCATGCGTATTTACTGGAGGGATTAATGAAAGCATTGCCCTTGTCTCCTCCTCTCTTTTGTCATAGCTGCCACTGCAGTAAACCAACCAAGAAGATAGAACCAACCAAGTTCAGGATAGAACTATGCGATTCCAGAAATCTGCATAGCTATTCCTGCTGCTGTTTTCAGCATCTCTGTTATCCCATCACCCAAAACATTGCTTATTCAAAGCAATAAGATAGCACTGGGTGGCAAATTTTGCTTAAATTACCCACATGTCACACATATAAACTACGCTTAAATTATTTTTTTTCATTTTCTTTTTTGTTTGGCCCATTGTGATTCCATCCGCACATGGCTTTGTCATGAAACAGCTAAACAATTCCAATACTAAATAGTGTCTTGTAAAAATGTCTACATTTGGAAACAACTAGTATTTACACATGTTGTATTATTAGCTGAGTGTAGAATAAGCTGCTGTCCTTTTTGACATCGTAGTAGGCCTTCAGAGGACATCTTATATACCTTCTTTTTCTTATGTGATCAATAGGAAATAGCGGTGTAAATCAATTCTGGGTAATACTGTAAATGGACTCTCAAAGGCAATTCCCGCTGTGAAATAAGTAGTTAGCAGCGACACTGACATTATCCGCAGTGGGGGTAATCAGCCTTTGGATGTGTTTAATCAGAGTTATCAGCTAAGATTAAAAAGAGAACCACTGTTGTGCAGGGATAATCATTTTCAGGATTTAAAAGATGAATATTTGAAGGTATTCTCATAAATTAAAGCCATCAGAATGGCTTTGAGTAATTTAGGGTGCTTTGAGGTCAGGCACAAGCAAACGGGAAAGGTTAATCTCAGAGCCACAGTAATTAATGTGCAGGGATTGCAGAGTACGTTTATTGAACTAAGTACCAAGTGCTGAGTTAAATGAAGATTTTTTTCCCCCCTTGCTAAGAAGTGCCTTGAGCTATTACTAACATGTATGACTTGATCAAAGAGGGGCAACACAGAACAATTTGTAAATGTATTAAGTATCTTTGCAGTTAATCACTAATCCTGATGATTAAATATTAAACCACTTTATGGTTTGATGAGAGGTGTTTCCAATGGAAAATATTGACAGAACCAAGCTCTACACAATGGAGCAGAAGATTCATTGTGTGTCAGGATCATTAAGCATCAAGGTATCTGAGGAGAAGTCTTGAATATGTGGTTTTCTAATTGTTTGGTAGAGTCCTTTAATGTCTGAGCATGAGTTTCCTTACCTGTGATTATCTGGACATAATATCTACCTCAGGAGAGACTCTGGTAAGAAATATATACAAAACCATTTCTTAGTAGTGTAAGACGTTGTAAGATATATATGGTATATTACTCGTAAAATACTTAGCATGCCTCATATATTTATTCAGTAGGTGTTTATTGGGTGCTTACTCTGAGCTAGAGCGCTGTTCTAGAACGTAGAAGACCAGAACGACCCCTGTCCTCTTATATTTAAGTTCTAGGGAGAGAGGCCAATAATGAACACATTCACATGAAAACAAAGGGTTTAGATAATGGCAAAGGCTATGAACAAAATAAAGCATGACAATGGGTGGAGAGTATCAGGGAGAGGATTACTTTCCCTAAGATAGCCATGGAAGGTCTCCCTGCGGAAAGATATTTTAGCTGAGAGCCATGCTGATCTCTGGGAGGAAATTATTGTAGGAAGACAGCAACACAACTGAAGGTGCTTTGCCATTGGGTTAAAGAAAAAAAAAAAAAATCCTGAATTTTCCAGTTGTTTCTCCTTGCTACAAATATTATCTTTCAGTTCCGGTATATGTATACTTTTAGTCTAGTTTATGAAAGTGATAGAAGTGTTGTTTGTGCTGCTGCTGCTGCTGCTGGAGCTGGCAAGAATTTTCATGCTGCCCCAATCTGACCTCCTGATTCTACAGACATGAAAACTGAGGCCCAGAAAGATGATGTGTTATTTCCCAGGGCTGTGTAGTAAGGCACAGAGCCAAGTGTAGAACCTAGATGTCTTGAGTCATAGGACAGTGCTGTTTCTGCTAAAATATACTGTCTTAATCTCTTTGATCATACTAACCCTTTTACAGGAGTGATGTGAGAATTTAATCAACTATTAAATGAGATGATGTATGAAAATACTTTTGAAATATTTCCCATTTCATAGAGCACTTTATTATTAACAGTCATTTTAGATGAGCTATATATAAATTATGACATCATGAGCTCTACCATGAAGCTCTTAAGTTCATGGTAATAACGTTACCAGGGGTCTCAGGTCTTTGCTCCACATGGCTGCAGAGACATGAAACAGGTTAAAGTGAAAGAAGAAGCTTTATTTGGTTGGCCAAGCAAAGGAGCACACTGGGACTTATGTTGACAAGATGGCTCCCTGAACAGTAGCTGAAACAGCTTTTATTAGGGGCAAAAACTGAGGAAGGGTCCTGGTGGGAAGGAGCAAGGTCGCTGATTGGTCTGGCCTGAAAAGGCTGTCCCAGAGTGGTTGCATTGTCTGTGCTTGCTCAGGCCAAAAGGTGGGGGGGGTGTCTCTCAAACCACATCTTAGGCTCAGACCCTTCACTTCTGAAAGTCTTGGGCTGTGAAAGTTTGGTTCTATCTGGTGGGACAAAAGTTCTGGAGTCACCCAGAGGATGAGGTTGATGGTTCTATGCATGTCAGGTGAGCCAGAACTGGTCTTAACTTCGTCTGTGGTCTGTGACCCCAGCCTCTTGTTTTTCTTTACCTTGGGCAGGAAGTTGGCCAATTGCCTAAAAAAAACCCAGAGAAATCAGTCAGAAAGGGAGGTGGCTCAGGCTACTCTACTTATAATTTGGGGGTTGGTAATGGTACCCGGAGGCTGTCAGCCTCAATAATATAACAGTGACTGGTGTACGGGAAAACTTGGGAGTCACAGAATTAAGAAAAACGCTATACCATCTCAAGGCTCAGACATTTGCTCTTACCCTCTTCCAGAATGCTGTCTTCAGAGAAAAAGGAAACTCTTCAGAAGTCACTTTGAGAAACTTCTAATGGCAATTATAATGTTTCAAAGATATGTCCACAAATTCTTTGAAACGCCTCCTTGTCAAGAGTTGGAACTTGATTTCCTTCCCCTTGCTGTGGCCTGGCCTTAATGACTCCTTTCTAGTAAACAGAATATGGCAGAAGTAAAAGGACCTTCCTGAGATTAGGTTATAAAAACGCTGTGGCTTCTGTCTGGAGTATTCTCCTCTCTCTGTCTTTCTGATCTTTTTCTCCGGGAGAAGCCAGTTGCTATGTCATTAGGCAGCCCTGGGAAGAGGAAAACCAGCTACCATGTTGTGAGAACATTCAGGCAGCCTCTGGAAAGACTCAGTGGGGAGGACCTGAGGCCTCCCAGCAATAACGCGAGTGAGCCTGAAAGCAGATCTTCTGAGGCCTGCCAGCAGCCACATGAGTGAGCTTGGGAGCACACCCTCCAGCCCCTGTCAAGCCCTGGTTCACAGCTTGACTGTAGCTCATGAAAGACCCTGAGCCAGACCCACCCAGCTGAGCTACTCCCAAATTCCTGACCTACAGAAACTGAGAGATAATAAATATTTGTTATTTTAAGCGTGGGATAATTTGTTACCCAGCAATAGGCAACTATGGCATGAAATTTCTAAAGAAGGGTAAGGAGCACACTGGCAGAGTAGCTGGCGTCTATCACATTTTCTCAGCACATGATCTGAGTGGCTGACTGCCTGGCTGAGGGACAGGACTGTAATGGAATGTGAAAGCAGATTAAAACCCAAACCAAACCAGTTGCTGTCGAGTTGACTCCAACTCATGAAGACTGTCCATATGTTGGAGAAGAACTGCGCTCCAAACAATTTTGAATGGCTAGTTTTTTGAAGTAGATTGCCAGATTTTACTTCCGAGGAGCCTTCACGTGGACTTGAACCTACAACTTTTTGATTAGCAGTTGAACATGTTAATTGTTTGTACCACCCAGAGATTCCAAAAGCGGAATAGAATGTGGGAATGCCACATTTAACCAATAATCTTAAAATCAAGAAACGAAGCCATATCCCTGTTCTATACTTCTGCCATAGGCAGTATTCAAGGATGGAAAAATTGTTATGGACGGAAATTTCTGTGTGTGTGTATATATATATATATATATATATATATGAAACCCTAGTGGCATAGTGGTTAAGTGCTATAGCCACTAACCAAAAGGTCAGCAGTTCAAATCCACCAGGCACTCCTTGGAAACTCTATAGGACAGTTCTACTCTGCCCTATATGGTCACTATGAGTTGGAAGCGACTCGAAGGCAATGGTTGTGTGTGTGTGTGTGTGTGTGTGTGTGTGTATATACATCCAGTGCTGTCGAGTTGATTCTGACTCATATATATATAAAATGTGTATATATGTACATATATATGTGTGTATATATATATATATAATGTGTATATATGTACGTCCTATAGGGTCGCTTTGAGTCGGAATCGACTCCACGGCACTGGGCATATATGTATTTATATATGTGTGTGTATATATATGTGTGTGTGTGTGTGTGTGTGTGTGTATATATATATAATCATATATATATGATTAGCTGATTAGGGTCAAAGAGAACCTAAAGTCCAGCTAAATAAAGAAACACCAGAAGGGGAACAATACAAAACAAACACATAACTGGGTAATAATATATTTCCTGGTATTAAACATTTTTTAATCCCTGCACTGGCCACTGGAAACCCTGGTGGTGTAGTGGTTAAGTGCTACAGCTGCTAACCAGAAGGTCAGCAGTTCAAATCCACCAGGCACTCCTCGGAAACTCTATGGGGGCAGTTCTACTCTGTCCTATAGGGTTCCTATGAGTCAGAATCAACTCTACAGCAATGGGTTTGGCTTGGTTTTTTTGGGGGGACTGGTCACATGCATCCTTTTTTCTGATAGGAATTTCTGTTTTCATTCTGACAGAAAAAAATAATTCACCTTCTCTTCTATGTGAAGCAGAGTAACTTCCTATTTCTATTTGCAGCAGTGCCCTTCTAAACCTGTTTGCTATACTAGGTGGTGTGTTTCCCATTGGCCCCTTCATTTTTCAGAACCACCGAATGTTTGTTCCATTTCTACTCACACATTATTTGTGGAATTTCAATAATTTCCTAAAGCTCTCTGAAGCTTTCTTCTTCCTACCTGTGATATTTTGAGGAAAGATTATTTTTCTTCTGTGTTTATTCTGCTTAGTGAAGATCATCAGAGACAACTTTAGCTGAATTTTGCAAGTTCTCCTTCCAATTGTGTCTGTATTGTATTTTGGAGTGGAGTTACCCATTTGAAAGTCTGCAGCAGGCAAGGGACTGTATTAAACTTTTTTTTTTTTCCATTTATAGACACTCAATTTTTGATTTCTTATTTCATGCCACATGATGCCAACTTCTTGTTTTCTCATACACGGCTAGTTGATTTTATTATGCCATATATATGCCATATATGTATTCCAACACTGGTCAGGTGCTACATTAGAAGTGTAACCTCATTGTGCAAGCACAGACTTCCTTCTGCAGTGTAGTATGTTTTATGCACGTGGAAGTCAGGTATTTTTGCAGTTAGTGAATCTATTCGGGAAAGCAGTCTGGGAGAATTTGAATTTGGCGATGGCTTGATGGACCTGGGATGGAGGGCCACAGATTCCCCAGGAAGTCTACAGGGAGGCATCCTGGAGGGGCAGGAAGAGAAAAGAGAACTGCTGTGTAGGGTGGGCTGGCAGGACTGGACCTTTCTCCCCCATGGGTCCTGAATATGTCCTACCTGTTGTTTTAAAATTCTTAGAAGTGATTTTGGTTGTCTTCTTCCTGATAATGTCCAGTGCCTGGGTAGATGGGTAGATGAGAAGAATGATGAAATATTGAGAAACCACACATAAAAACGTGTCCCTTGAGAATGGTCAGAGCTCTCTCTTTGGATGTCACATAATTAGGAAGTCAGTTTGCATAGCTATACACATAGGGAGATCTGAAATTTAGGGAACTGAACGGTCAGCTGCTAACTGAAAAGTTGGCTGTTCGAACCAACCAGTTGATCCAAAAGAAAAGACCTAGCAACCTGCTCCTGTAAAGTTTACAGCCTAGGAAACCCTATGGGAAAATTCTACTCTGCCATATAGGGTCTTGATGCATCGGAATTGACTCCATGGCATACAACAACAGCAAACATCAAGAAATAGTTAATACTTCAAAATTTTCCTCAAATTAACCATTTTCTGCAATAGCAGTGTTGTTCTATATACCAAATTAACTGGTTGTCATGGGCACCAAATCTGTTACCTTAAATATATTAATGTCACACTCCAAGCAACATCCTATCATTTATGCCTTTTTTGAGATTAAGCATCATACTGCCTTCTTCACCCTCTCCATTTTCATTTTTCTCTTACGACTCCATTCAGAAGTGATGAGATCAATACTTCAAAGCCTGTGCATGAGAGTTTTCTATTTATTGTTTATCATGATAAATTAGAAACTCTTTATTCATCATTGTCCTTGAGGACATAAATATGGGTACGATGGAGCTTTTGGTAAGAGTAATACAGTTCAACATTTTAAAGCCTGGAAAGAAGCACAAAAATCTCTCTTTAGCAACTGAGGCCCATTTCTCCCATTAGAAACTATGCAAGCATTTTTATCCAGTTTAAGGTTGCTTACTTTGCGTATAACCATCTGCCTGGTACATGGTAGGTACACATAATAAGTGGTTCATTCGATCAGCAAACCATGACTGACTTCCTAATAAGTGCGAGGTGCTTTCCTTGCCTTGTAGAAAAGTATGATGTACAAAACAGACATGAACCTTGCTCTCAAGAAATTGATTTGAGTTGAGCTGCAATGAATTAAGTGACTTGCCCAAGATCACACAGATATTTAAATAATAAAACATTGACAAAAATCCAGATTTCCAGATTCTCAACCTATGGTTCTTTCTTCTTTTCCATTGGGATTTAATCTAGATGTTTTTATAATGAAAAGTTATGCTGGTGTTGGCCTTCTTGCCTCCTGTTTCCTTGAGGTTTTACTGTGCAATGACCAGTGAAATGATCAGTAGATTTCGATACATTGGTATGGAGCCTGGTGGGACAATGATTAAACATTTGGCTGCTAGCCAAAGGGTTGGCAGTTTGAGTCCACCAGCTGCTCCTTGGAAACCCTATGGGGCATTTCTACTCCGTCCTAGGGGGTTGCTGTGAGTCGGAGTCAACTTGACAGCAATGGGTTTGATTTGGTTTGCTACTCTAGTATGGGGTGGATGGGTAGGTTATGTCTCTCTCTGCCCGGTAGAGTTAATGACTCCAAAAAACCTTCTTCCAATTTAACATCAGGAATAAAGGCCTTTTTTGATTGAGGTCTAGTGTAATGCCTGCCTCATGTGATTTTCTAATGCTACGTGGAGCACATTCCTAAAATTCTATGACAGTTATACTTTTCATATTTTTATATAAGCACAATGTGGACAGTGGGATGTAAATCTTTTTTTTTTCAATAATTAAACATAGTTGGATATCCATATATTTTAGGAAGAAAAACTTTTGAATCTCTCATAAGTCTGTCAAACGTGTTATTATACAATATGGAAGCCAATTAGATATAGGCTATCTTGTATTTTGTTTACTTTCCTTAGTAGCATCTTTTTTTTTTTTTATAGAGATCATCAGTTTATAAAAACTATCTGTCAAAGTGTCTGTACCAAGTTATATCTTGCCCAGACATAAAACACTTGGGTGGAGGTCTAGTGGAATTCTTGAGTTGTTGCCTGTTGTAATGATCTCCCACTTTTTTTGTGTTTTTTTTTTCTAAGTGCTTTATAACTGCCTCTCAAATTTTGGTTAAGCTATGTGATTGATTGACTTGTAGCATAATATACTCTGAAGATGGAATTTGGAGCTATAGACTAGAAGTACTTAAATGAATACCCTTCCTGTCTAGAACTCTCTTCTCATTGATATCCACATCGTACAAAAAAAGTTAAAAACATGGATTTGAAGTCCAACTCCCTTGGTTCAAATATAAGCTTTGTATTTGGGCAAGTTATGTAACTGCTTTGTGTCTTAATTTTGCCATCTGGAAATGGGGATAAGAATAGTTCCATCCTTCTGAGTTAATAGAGTGAGGCTATTACTCAGAGCATGGCCTGCCTCAGAGTAAGCACTGTATAAGATAAGCTATTTTTCAGTAGGGTCACTCTGATCATATTATCTAAAATGCCACCTCATCATACTCTATTCCCTTGCCATGCTTCATTGATGTTACAGCCCTTATCATGATTTTCTGTATTTACTGGGTTTTGTATTTGTTGGTTTATTTGTTGAAGTTTATCTCTTCCACTAGGACATAATCTTCATAAAAACAGGAACTTTGTTTTGATCACTGCTGTTTCCCCAGATTCTAGGACGGTGTTATAGATTGAATTATGTCCCCCCAAAGTATGTGTTGTAAATCCTAATGTCTATGACTGTGGTTATAATCCCATTTCTGAATGGTTGTTTTGTTATGTTAATGAGACAGGATGAGCATAGGGTGTATCTTGAATCAATCTTTTTTGAGGTATAAAAAGAGACTAAACAAGTAAGCAGAGAGAAAGATGGAATAAGACAGATGCCAAGACACATGGTTATCTCCAAGAAACCAGGAAGCAGAATCTGAAAAAACAAGAACCTTCCTTCAGAGTGGTGAGGGAAAACCTTCTCCATGAGTTAGTGCTCTGAATTCAGACTTAAACCTCCAAAATTGTGAGAAAATAAATTTCTTTTTGTTAAAGTCCTCCACTTGTAGTATTTCTGTTAAGACCAAAAAAAAAACAAAAAAACAAAAAAAAAACCTACCACCAGGGTTTCCTTCTGTTATGGCAGCACTAGATAAATAAGACAGAATTTGGTACTGGAAGACTGCGTTCCTGCTTTAATGAATACCTAAAATATGGAAGCAGTTTTAGAATTGGGTAATGGGTAAAGGCTAGAAGAGCTCTGAGGTGCCTAATAGTAAAATCCTAGATTGCCTTGAAGAGGCTGTTGGTAGAATTATGGATGTCAAAGGCAATTTTAGTGAGTACTCAGAAAGAAGTGAGGAGAACTATAGAAAAAGTCTCTGTTATCTTAGAGAATACATATGGCACCAGCAACAGAATGTTGCTAGAAATGTGGACATTAAATTTCCTTCTGGTGAGGCTTTAAAAGAAAACAATAAACAATGTGATTGGACAGCAGAGGATGGCCGATGCTTTTTATGCAGTTACCAAGAAATTATCTGAATTATGTTCATATGTTTGGTGGAAGGTAGAACTTGTAAGTGATAAACTTGGATATGTGGCTGATGAGATTTCTAAGCAAGATTTTAAAGGGTCTGCCTGGTTTCTCCTTGCCACTTACAGTGAAATATGAGAGGAAAGAGATGGACTTAAAAACGAACTGTGCAAAATGAAAACAGAACTTAAAAGATTTGGAAAATTCTGTTGTACAAACTAAGGGCATGTGTCCTAGAATGTTCACCAAGGACATGTCTACACAATCTTTTGTTAAAGAGGTTAAGCGTGTGACTGATGAATCTAACCAACTGCCAAAACAGAAAATCCATCAGTTTAGACTGAAGGGAACAGAGAAAGAATGAAAGGAAAGAATGTGGTTACCGTTTAGAATTCTACAGGCAAGAAACAGGCCAAAGGAGCTACATCTATTGTCCTCCAACAAAAGAAAAGGACCATCCCTGGAGCAGCTTGGAGATCAGCAGAACTGTTGGAAGGAGCATGGGAAGTAGGGCTTTCTTGGATTTAAAGATGGGGCCACGGTGTCCTGGATCTCAAAGGGTGGGACCACAACCTTCTAGGTTTCAGAGAATTGGATCTTCACCAACTCGGTTCCAGAGTATGGGGATGCCTTTAAGGTGTGGCAGGGGATAGGGGCTTCCCTGCTCAAGGGGCAGAAGAATGGTGCCTGTGGGGGGGCCAAGGTGGTGGGGTCACAACTCTGATGGACTAAGAGAATGGTGCTGCCTAAATCTGAGGGAGCCAAGTTGCCATCCCAGAGGGCCCGGAGGTAGAGCTAAGGCTCAGAATCCACCCAGAATCCAGAGGGCATGGCCAACACCTAGAGTCTGGAGGGTGGGTTCCTTTGCCCAGATGGTCTCAAAGAAAAGAAGATTGCTTTCAAGTCTTGAGAGCTAAAGTAATTTTTTCTACTGGGTTTTGAACTTGCTTGGTACCTGTTATCCCTTCTTTCTCTCCAATTTTTCCCATTTGTAATAGAAATATCTACTTTGTGCCTATTCCATCATTGTACTTTGGAAACAGATGACTTGTATTCTGGATTTCACAGGTTCACAGATATAGAGGAATTTTTTCTCAGGATGGAATATGCCTAAAGTCTCACTCATATCTGATTTAGATGAGTCAGAAGATGAGATTTTGGACTTGGAGTTGATTTAAGACTTTTGGGATGATGTGATGGGATGAACGTGTTTTGCATCTGGCAAGGACATGAATTCAGGGGTGCCAAAGAGTAGAATGTTATGGATTGAATTGTGTCCCCTAAAAATATGTGTTATAAATTCTGACCTCTATGCCTATGGTTATAATCCCATTTGGGAATGGGTTGTCTTTGTTACGTTAATAAGGGGGTGCTAATGTAGGGCGTATCTTGAGTCAATCTCTTGATAATATAAAAAGAGATTACACAAGAAAGCAGAAAGAGAGGTGGAGTAAAATAGATGCCAAGACATATGGAGATCTCCAAGAAATCAGGAAACAGAAGCTGAAGAGACAAGGGCCATCCTCCAGAGCCAATAGAGAAATCCTTCCCACAGAGCCGGCACTCTGAATTCAGACTTCTAGCCTCCTAAACTGTGAGAAAATGAATTTCTATTTGTTAAATACATCTGGTGTAGACTTTCTGTTATAGCACCACTAGATAAGACAGAAGGTATTAAAATATATTTGTGAAAGAAAAAAAGAAGGTGCTCAGGAAACTCTACCTCTAATTATTTATATTTATTAGCATTGGAAGAACTAGACTAAGTAAATTTGGTTTCACGTTCTGTTAATTTTGTTCTTCTAGTAACTGGGTTAAGAGTTACAAATAAACCAGGAAAATAGCATCAGTGTATGAGAAGCTCAAGCCTGTAGGTGACATAAGGTATCTCTAGCAAGAATGTTTTAAGTGTACTACAAATATTTTCCAAAACTCTATAGTTCAAGTATTAGCGTCAGAATGAAATAAAACAGGAGGAAGAGGTTAAAAGTACTTCAGTGACCTGGAAGCCATATCCATACCTGCTTAACAACAAAAAAAAAAAATTATTTTTTATTTAAAGCCAATGGATTGATACTGAAGTCCTTTCCCATTGATTTACAGTCTATGTTCAGAGATGTTTTCACAGATTCAATTTATTGTTAAACCTCATTAAAATAAAATGCTAATTTTACGGGTTAGAAATGTGTCATGACTGACTTTCTGACTGACACCACCAGTCCAAGTGCTTACAACTTTCATGCTGTAAATGTGTTAAAAAGGGAAATATTGATGCGTGCTTCCTCTGTGTTCAAAACTATTCAGACTTTATGGGAAATACTAAAGCTTTACCACTTGTTCTTTCACAAAGAGGATGCTAGGGAGTTGCAGCAACATGAGAAATCTGTTTATTATTTTGTATCAAAAGCAAACTGGACTATCTCCCCCTTCAGAGACTCCCAGCCCTGAGTTAGTTGTTAATCCAGGGTAGAGGAGGAAATAGGGTGGTAGTTAGTAGTTACAGAATGTTAATTTGACAGAATAGAATTTCTTTTTATTGTAAGTAATCAATCTCATGCTTGAAATATGTTTTTACAGAAACATTCTTAAGCATATATACTAATAATATGTATTCCTATACCTATATGAAAATTAATTTCTTTCTGTCCCATAAATACCCAGAACTTTAAAACTAGATATAACTTAGCTACATGAGTCCCTGCATGGTAGAAAGGGTTAAGCACTTGATTACTAGCTGAAAAGTTGGCAGTTCAAACCCACCCAAGGGCACCTCGGAGGACAGGCCTGGTGATCTGCTTCCACAAGGTCACAGCCTTGAAAACCCCATGGAGCAGTTCCGTTCTGGACACATGGTGTCACCATGAGTTGGAATCAATTCTATGGCATTTAAGAATGCCAACTTAGATAAAACAAAGTTCTACTCCCTCACTTAAAAGAAAATGTGGTTGTGATTAACTTCTTATATTAAAAGAGCAACAAAGGTATTTTTTGGGAGATGAACCTTAACTATGGCTTCTTTGTCTAATACATTCCTGGAGGTAAACTTGTATTTAGCATTTTATATTAATGTAATGGGTTCTGGATACTATTTTTAAGCAAGGTACTACCTATTTTACTACCTAGCACTAAATTGAGTTTTATAGAATTATATGAAAAATTTAAATGATGGACCTTTTAATCCATAACTGAATATCTAGCAAAAGGTTAAAAAAAAAAAAAAAAGTTCTATTGTGAAGCTGAATATTACTCAACTAATCAACTATGCTTGTGTATAGATGAGTAAGCTTGTTCTTTTATAGTTAAACTATATGGATTTTGCTTATTTTGTTTTAGTTTTGGATAGATGTGCCACATAGCAAAGCCTTTGCTTAGTGCTTGGGTGGAAAAGGTATCTGTGACATATGCCCTGATTTTATGGCATTCTATCCATAGGTTGCACAAAATCCACTTAAATGTGGGAACTAAACTGCTTCCAGTAGTAAAATACATTTCCCTCCGTGAGTGGTGGCACTTTTTGGTGCATGCTGATTTGGACTCCACTACAGCCATAATCTACACACCAAACATATGCATTTAGCTTTCAAAACAAACTGGCTCTACTAGAACTGTGGGTGTAAGCTGGCTCACCAAAGCCATTTCTCTTCTTCCTTTTCGGAAAAAGGGCTTATTGTTGACTGCCTAGAGGCTGCCGTCTTAAACCTCGGAGTGGACTTTTCAGTGAATAAAAATAGGTTCTGGCACGTAGCAAATGTTTCAGACCCTAACTCATATTTCTGATTTACCTTCTATGAGGGAGCGTCTAGTCAAGGGGCAGGAAGTTTAAAAGATGAGCACTAAATGGGCTGAAGCAAAGCTATTTAAAAATGTACAAAATGTAAGCGGGAAAGCAACGTCCTTAGTTTTACATTTGCAATGGATACGACAGCAAACACACAAATAATGATTTCTTCAGCCGTGGGGCACTGAGGTTTCTCTTCTGTCTTTGTGTTTCCATATGTCATTAGCATCTACTAGTTGCCTTCAAGTCAGTTCCCACTCATGGCGACTCCATGTGTTTCAGAGTATGAAAGTAGATTGCCAGGGCTTTCTTCTGTGGGATCTCTGGGTGGATTTCAACCGTCAACCTTTCCGTTAGCAGCCAAGTGTGTAACTGTTTGCACCACCCAGGAGCTCCTGGGTATAGAAATATCTACATATCCGTTTTTTTGGCCTATGACTTTCTGATAATTTAAATATATGGTTTACATAATTGTTCACCTTCTCTTACCTTCATTCTATTTTGACTAGTCTAAATGAGAGCCTTTTTAAGGTTTTTAATGTTCTCCATGTCAACCCCTGAAAACCTAGACCGGTTGCTCTTGATAACTCTGTCCTTCAAGTTTACCTCAGAAGTGATGCCACTTGACTGAAATGCCTCTTGATAACCCGGTAATTAAATCCTTCTTGCCAGGACTCAAGAGAGATTCCTTGTGTAGAACTGTACTGTGCAGTGAAAAGCATTAGAATGAGGTTTTAGCTTATTAGTTAAATGAATGAATGGGAACTTGCTGTTGCAATTCATTAGTATTTTATGCTGTAAAGCAGGACTTGGTCCTGCAGATGACAGCCACTGCAATCTTCTCTTAAAATTAATTATCATATCAGTGAATTAAAGGTAGTGTCACTGAAAGGACAAATACCCTTGTGAAGAAATAGTTTAAGACAGTCTAGTGAAGCATGGTGATCACTTCTTCATGTCTCTGAGCTCTGCCTGTGTGGCAGACTCAGTTCTAGAAACTTCTGTCCTGTAGGGTTGCTATGAGTTGGAATCGACTCCACAGCAATGGGTAATGGGTGTCTGACAGCAATGGGAAATGGGTATCTGATAGCAATGGGTAATGGGTGTCTGACAGCAATGGGTAATGGGTGTCTGATAGCAATGGGTAATGGGTGTCTGACAGCAATGGGTAATGGGTGTCTGACAGCAATGGGTAATGGATATCTGACTTTCCTCATGTATACCAAAAAACCAAACCACTGCCCTCAAGTCGATTCTGACTCATAGTGACCCTATAGAACAGAGTAGAACGGCCCCATAGGTTTTCCATGGAGCACCTGGCAGATTCAAACTGCTGATCTTTTGGTTAGCAGCCCTAGCTCTTAACCACTAGCCACCAGGGTTTCCAAGTCAGACACGGCAAGGTTAAATAAGTTTCCTTATTTCCACAGTTTGAAAGGGTAGAGGGAGGACTCAAACTCAGGTCGTCCCTCTCCATAGCTCCGTACTTATAAACAAGATGTTATCTCATCCCAAGGACTAATGTTTTTTTGTATATGGACTAATTTAATTGATATTATTTCTCTTGGGATTTCTTTAAGAGAGCTGATGATGCTACATAGAAAGTTTTATTTTTTTTAACCTAAAAATGTCTAAACTCAGAAAAGTACTGAGAAAGCAAATGCTTGTGGATCGACAACTTAGAATTTTTAAAATCTTAACATTTTGGCCTCCTTAATTCCATTTTTTGTTTTTTAAATAAAAGAAGGAAGATATTTCTGACAAAATTCTTCTCCTCAGTCACATTCCTTTCTTTCCCTTCTCTTGCCCAGAGGCAACCACTCTTAAGAGTTGGTTATAAATCCTCTAGACTATGGTTTTATATTTCTACAACAGATTCAGAAATATCCACAAACCATATACTCTATGGTTTTATGTGTTTGGATTTAGACAAATGGCCTCATGTCATATGGACTGTAGTGTTTCTTGTCTGTCTCACTCAACATTATATTTTTGAAACTTCTCCATAGTGATCTGCCTAACTGTAACTCATTCATAGCTGCTGTACTTAATTCTGTCTTCTAGCTATGCCACATTCATTTATTTTCCCATTAACGGACAATTAGGTTGTTTCAAATTTTTTCCTGTTACAAATAATACTAAAGTGAACACTTTTTGGTACATACTGCCTCACAGACACGTGCTTCCTGTAGTGGGATTGCTGGCTGGGAGGGGCTGTGTAATAAAATCTATCAATGAACAGAAAACAAATGTGGGGGTGGGGAACGTAGGGAGTGTGAGGACTAAATTTGGGAATTAAAGAAAGGAACCAAAGCACAAACACTTACTATAATCATGAGACAATAATTAACAATAAATTCCACTGCCAATAGATAATCCAAATGCAGTTTTTGAAGTCCCTGCAAACAACTGTTAGGTTTGTGTGAGGTTTAATGAAAAACGCTCTGGGCTAAGACTCAAGAGGCTTGTATTTTCTCCTCAGCTGTGCTCTCAGCTAGCTATGTGTCATAAAACAATACATTAGCGGTCTCTGAATCTCATTTTTTGTCATCTGGAGACGAGGAACTTGGAATAGTAGACTCTTTTTTTTTTAATTAATTTCTACTAGTACTCATCTACCTGAGTTAAGGCTAGAATAAGTCATCAGCATTGAACTAAATGATGGGCTGAAGACTCCATGGCCCCCTAATCTGCTATCTTGTTGCCCCTGAATGTAGAGCTCACTCCTAAGTCCAGGCATTTGGTCTGATTGGTCCCTCAGCTTAAGATGCTTTTTCCCCACTGTGTAAACATACCAGCTGTCTTGCTTCTCCAGTGGGGCAGTTCTGAAGCATGTGGCCCTTAGACTTCTCAAGGGAGACCAGGCTCCAGTCACCCCTGGTGGTGACTAGACCATTTACTGACCCTTTCCCTCCCCTGTCTTACTTCTCCACCACTGACCGTTGTTCTGAGGCTACCTGAGCTTCTTGTCTCAAGGTCTACTTTCTGGGGAAACCCAAACGAAGAAGGCGACTATGCAAATCCTGCCATTCCGTCTCTATCCCAATTGCACAGACTTCACAGGTTCTTCCTGATCTGCTTGAGCTCATACTCAAAGAGCTGCTCTGGGTTCTCATGCCACTGCTCACCTGGACCAATGAATGCAAGGCTGCCTCCATCTTACCTCCTCCTAGTTAGGTGATGGACTGCCAAGAACCAGGAACTTTTATTTTGGTCTTTATTTTTAACGCTCCTCAGTGACTAGAAAGGAACTAACACAGAATATACACACGCAGTAAATCTTCCTTGAATAAATAATTTGGTCTTGATAGGTCCGTGCCCCCAGGCCTGATTTTGTGGATGCCAGCCATTTCTTCTCTCTCCTTGGATTTCCTTACTTTTTAATTAACTTCCCATTAGGACTGTGACCTCCTCAGGGCCTGAGAATTAGAAGGTTACAGACTGGACCATCTGTTTTGTTATGGGGGTGAGATAAAAAATGCTCTTCCTGGTCACACTTGAAGAACGTTTTAGCCAAATTAGCAGAAATAACTAGCAATAAAAATGTGTTGCAAAATTACAGTATTTTTCTTTTATTTTTATCTAATGCCTTTAATTATCCATAGCTTTGTTTTAAGGTTAATGTTAGGGTTTTATGAAGTTTGTTTAAAAAAAATTCAAGCTTTAGTGATTCTAAATGTTTTATTTCAAATACTTACTACATTTTTCCCTCATTAGATAGGGACTGTATATGAATCGACTCGATGGCACTGGGTTGTTGGTTTTGGGTATATATGTATATGTGTGTGTGTATATATATATATATTTACAGATCAGCCTGTTTGAAATAAAATTTTTGAATAAAGTGACTTTTCTTTATTCTTTCTCTTATTTTGATTAAATATCCCACAATGGTTAAAAAGAAGGAAAATAATTCCAGTGAGTGAAAGTGGCAGCTTCTATATACATATATATATATATTTAGCAGATAACTGTTCCCTCTAAAATCTTTGTCTACCCTCTTTACTTTGTGAAATAAGAACCAACACTTGTAGCCTCTCACTTCCAAAACATTTAGTAACTGAGGGCATTATTACTTATTTTATGAATTTTAAAACTGAGGAAACTTTTTCCTCCCCGCTAAGAGTGAAACAGCTTCTTCATCATTTGTTTGAACCTGTTTGGGGAGCACGGATTTTATAAAATATTTCCCAAAAAGCCTATTTTACATATTCAGTTCTTTTCAAATGGTACACTACCTGGTTGGGCAGATGAGACCTCTCTCTTTTGCTCTGCTTTCTTCTCCCTGAATTGACTTGATCACTGTCCCTCTGGATGTCTCCAGAATTCATCACAGATTATCTCGTCAAGTTGGCAGAAAGCAAGCAGAGCCCCAAACTGCAGGGCGCAATGGCTGAAAGTCTCTGCTTCATTTCAGCCCGCATTTTGATTTGCTCTTATTTGGACTGCTGTAGAAAACCTGTTTGTCTGAAATTTGGTGAATAAATGAATAATAACCTACGTGTGGAGCCCCAGTGGTGCAGTGGTTAAAAGCTCAGCTGCTAACCAAAAGGTCAGCAGTTGGAGTCTACCAGCCACTCTTTGGAAACCCTATGGGGCAGTTCCTATAGGGTCGCTCACTATGGGTTGGATTCAACTCATCGGCAACAAGTTTGGTTTTGGTTTTTACCCTGCACATAGTTCATGACATAGGATATAAAATCCAGGAGCCAAAGTTTAGATCCAAGGCACTAATTTTCTTTCTTTCCTTTTGTCTATTTCATCCTCTTTTTTCTCTTCAATGGTCAGGTTGATAGGGTTGGCAGGAGTGAAAGGATAGAATTCCAGATTTTAAAAAATCATTGACTCCTCTTTGAGTGGAACTTGTGGCATTGCAGAATTGAGCACAGTTGTGATCTTCTCTTAAGAGGCCTGAGCTGGCAGCCATGCAGGACGACCTTCCTGACCTTTGCGGCATACAGGAAGTATCGTGGAAGAGCACTGAGAGCAGAAGACGCTGGGCCACTGCCAGCCTAGGTGACTCCCACCAGCAGGCTTCAACAGCTCTTGAGATCTGCTAAATGGAACTAAGTAATGCTGGATCTAAATATGAAACACTTTAAATAGAATTATTATTATGATTTTTGCATAGGTATTACACATTAACATTTGCATAGCGTAACCTCAGTTTTCTTTCTAAATGTATAAAGGGGAAGTCTGTGTTTCTATATAAGGTAAAGAAAGTTTATCACTGTCCTGCTTCCTTAGAAAACAAACATCACCGCCATCTTGATTTTTGGTTTTTATTGTAGCTCTCAGTAGGAGGCCTTTCCTGGGATGCGTAGTTTGCCTCCTACATGAAGCTTACCCACCACAGGCACCAAGATCAAGGTGAATTCCCGGCTGCCCACTTCTGAGAGTGTTGGACTAAGACTCAGCAGGTTCCTGTTTACCTTTAATGGAACCTTACAACCAAATCACAAATACATAAAGATGATAGGGAAGAACGTGTAATATCAACTATTTGTTTGAACAAATCATGGGCCCAGAGGAAAAGAGAAAAATGAATTTTGCCTATCATTTTATTTTGGCAGTAATGCAGTACGCACTTAGAACAAATATTCAGTTATGGATTTTTAATCCTATATGAAAATAATTCTAATACTGATTGGGTTAATGAAAATACTCATATATCTAACAATTAGAACTTTCCACATATGTAGAGGCAGCAGAGCCTGGTGGTTATGAACTTTCAGGATCTGGAAACATTGATTTAAACCTTGTCTTTCTATCTAGCCAGCATTATGTGCTTAGGAAATTACTGAACTCTGGGTTTCAGTTTACTCATCTGTAAAATAGATGTAATAATAGTAACCAATTCATAGAATTTGCAAAGGATTAAATGAAGTGACATGTAAGACACCTACCACAGTACTTGAAACTTGAATAAAAAAAAAAAGAACGTTGCCCTCGAGTCGATTCTGACTTATAGTGACCCTGCAAGACAGAGTAGAACTGCCCCATTGGGTTTCCAAGGAGCGCCTGGTGGATTTGAACTGCTGACCTTTTGGTTAGCAGCCCTAGCCCTTAACCACTACACCACCAGGGTTTCCAAAACTTGATAAGCACTATTTCTCTCACTTTCTTGGTCATTATGGCATTTAGTCTTCCTGAAAGCCTTGTAGTAGTGTATACAACAGGGGTAGAAAGCCTTTTTCTATAAAGGGCTAAATAGTAAATACTTTCAGCTTTGGGGGCCATATAGTTTCTGTTGCAACTCTTCAACTCTGCTATTGTCGTGTGAAAGCAGCCAAAGATAATAAAAATGAATGGTGTGTCTGTGTTCCAGTAAAACTAATTACAAAAACAAGTGGCTAAATTTGGCCTGGGGATTGTAGTTTGCTGCCTTTGGCACCTCTCTACTTGCTGTTATCTCTATTTTATTAATAGGAACATGGAGGCAGAGAGATTGGGTGATTGCAAGTGAGTCCGCTGCTTCTTAGTGGTATATGTCAAAGTAGATCCACAGCTTCTAACTTTTAATTCAGGGCTTTTCTGCAGAACCGTTTATGGTGGCCATTTCTTATCTTGTGATCATCTGCAAGTCTGAGACAGTGGACTTGTTTACATTATAGGTTAGAGTATGGGGCTTATGTGGGCAGTCTGTTTTTACTTTGCTTTGTGGCCACAGACTTGAACTGTAAAAATCAAGACATGTAGGTCAGTCATAAGAAGAAATGGGCAAAGGGAGATGACTGTGTCAGTCTGAAATGAAGAATAGAAATGGAACACCTCAAAGCATTGGCTTATACTTCCTCCCACAGGCTTAATAACACTAAAAGTTTATTTTTTGCAGTTGAAAATGTATTCCTGGGTTCCGTATCTTTAAGAGAAAGGGGTAATTTGGGGGATATGGTTCAAAATCCTAAAAAACAAAACCAAGCAAGAAAAAAAAAATTGTAAAATATCTTTACGAAATAAGTTCCAGTTTTAAAATAATTTCAGTTATAAAAAACATCCCTGTGGAGGGGCGTGTCATTTGTGACTTGAACTAAGTCTTTTACAAATGCTTCTAGGATACACGCACACGCACGCACACAAATACACACACATACACTCTCTCTCTCTGTCTCTGTGTCTCCCACACACACATACACCCTTCAGGAAGTAAAGGAAGTGTTTGGGTGTCTGAAAGCAGACGTCATGCACAAAAGCCTTGGACATTACTCTTTAGAGGTTGCCTCAGGCTGTTAGTTTGATCTGTTTGTATGTATTTAGATTCTAATTGAATACACTTGGCATCAAGTTTCTTAACCCACCGAGGCTTAGAAGCAGTAACTAGGGAAAGGGGTATTGCTAGATGAAGGCTCACTGGCTGCAGCGAGAGGTGATAGTTGCCCTTTTAATACCAAAGAAAGTAGTCAAAAACTGCAAAATCATACTATGTTACTGTGTCGAATCAGTTCATAAGAAAAGGTGAATTTTTATACATTCCACTCTGATGATCTAAACAGAAACTTTTAGGATTATGTTGCTTTAAAGTAATTCTAACAACTGGAAGTTTTGACCCTTAATATATAAAATCAGTTTTCTCCAAAATTCACTCACATCTAACACCCCTTTTCTGGTGTCGGATAAATGTAGAGTTTCCATATGTTCATACCTATGTTACAGTCTAAATTCATCTTTGAAATACGAATATTAATTTTGTGTTTTCAGACATACTTCCTAATCGATCAGCTATGTTTATTCATATTTATATCTACTTCCTAAAAAACAAAATTAGAAATAGCTCTTTATTTGGCTGAGTGATATTGAGTCCAATGTAAAGGAAACAGTCTAGGACAAACCTGGGGACAGTGGCACTCAGGAGATAATTGACAAGTTGATGCGTAGAGAGCAAGGAAGGACGTGAGGAAGACGTTGAGTGGCCAAACCAGAGGCTTCGCTTGTGTTTACTTGACAAAAAATGGGTATCACAATCAAGAGGAAAGTACGGCATGCTGGCGATAAAGTCTCGCCCATGTGAGATGTGCTCAGACTTTATCTGCTGGGTGTTGGCCTGGCGACAGGCAACAAATACTCAATAAGAGCTTTTAACAGAATTTTGAAATAAACAATGAAGTTTAATGCTTTAAGTAATTCATTTTAAGAATAAATTTCATAGTAAGCGTGCAGTAAGTATGTAGTTTGCAATTTCATCTTGTATGATGGTGGGTGGGGGGAGATGAGCATGGCGCTTGTTGTCACACACATAGAGTTCCTAAAATAGTTACTGGGTCAGTGAATACCCACAGAAGAGTAACTCGAGTTTCAGATTTTTATGTGTTACTGGCTGAGCCTCCTTTAGGGAAAAATTTAAAGTTAAAGTGCCTTTTAACAGCTTAGGTTCTGCCCTTGTTTGTACCTCTTTTGAACACGTCTTGTGTTATGTGGTTTTGCCCGTGTAACGCAGTTCTGTATGATTTAGTTTCATTCTTGCTGCCCTTACATACTCACGCATTAATCCTTACTGCCAGTATTCTTACATCTTTCTGAAGAAACAAATGAAATTGGGCTTTGTCAGCATTTCTCCTAATTGATAATCCACTTTCTGCCGCTACATCTAGGTATACCAAAGAAACCAAACCAAACCTATTGCTGTTGAGTCGACGCCAACTCATAGCAACCCTATAAGACGGAGTAGAACTGCCCCCATATCATTTCCAAGAAGCACCTGGCGGACTCGAACTGCTGACGTTTTGGTTAGCAGCCATCGCTCTTCATTACTAACCCACCGGGGCTTCTATCGAGGCACATGGTCGTTTGTAAGCATAGAGGCCTCGTCTGCTCCTCACCTCAGGCCCCACCTTCTCCCTGCTGTGCTGTCTATGAGGATTCCACACCAAGCTCTCCCAAGTGGAGAGACTTTCCTACCAGGTGGATTGGAGTTAAAATTGAGAGAGAGCATACCATCATTTTTATCTTTTCTTAAATTTTATCCAGGTTTAGTGCCAGGCTGTAAACTCAAGCCGAGACTTGTTTGTAACTCTAAAGATTAAGAAAGTTGCTCCGATTGCTCTGGAGTGAGTCTCAAGTTTTCTTGCTGGGTTTTTGTTCAGAATAGACAACCATCTTTGACTTATTGGCGTCTCTGGCTATAGCGTAATTACGACTTCCAGAGAATCCTTTCGAAGTCAGACTGAGCTTTTTTGTATTGAGGGAGAAGAGGAGTAAACCGTGCTTCATCTGCAGCTCTTCAGGAATAATTTTCAGTGTTGTTGAAGAAATTAGAAACACCCAAGTTAATCATCATATCATATAGGTTTTGCAAAAGCAGGGTGTATGAAGTATTCGTCATTTTTAAGAAGGTGATTTTTCTTGAACCATTAAAAGATGTTGTTAATCCTAAAGACTAAGTGATAGTTTACATATTGCCAAAAATATTAAAAATGTACTTAACCTCCGTGTTACGGACGAGGTCCGCTTTCCGATGATATTTTTTCGTTTCCTTTTCAGAATTGACCTGGTGTTTGTCTGCCAAGTCAGTGAACTAAATGGGGAGCCATAGCTCCAGCTCCACCCTCTGGCAGCTCTTTTTTCCATTTCTGATAACTCTCCCAACTCTTCTTGAAGTATTTCCACTTAACTTACAGAAACAGTTGTATCGTTCTTTTGCCCAAACCACCAGCGTTCCCCAGAGAGCTGTTTTCACTTTCTGGAGAGCACTTACAGTTTATCTCTGTAAAAGAATAGTTTTGAGTTTGGTGCTTAGTCTATTTATTTTTCATTCTAATAGGAATCACTTTGGAGCTAGCTAAGCCACTGTTATCCGGCTTCTTAAGTGCCACCCAGACCTGTTCCATCTGTATGAAACACTCACTTTTTCATGGCAGAGGTTTAATGAAACTAGAGAAGAAAGCTCTTTGAAATAACAATAATAATGGAAGACTCTAACAAATTCAGGCAAACTTCACATATGTCTTTCCAAGGTTGGTTCAATTTTGCTAAAATTTTTAAGTTTTTATTTTATTTATTTATTTTTTTAATATTAACCAAGTTAGAGTCACATAAATTAGTTGATCATGTATCTCTTTGGGTTGGAAATACACATGTATTTCATACCTATACTTCTATATTGGGAAATGATTTTCAATAAGGTAAACTATGTGGTTGAATGCTAAAGAAAAAACAAAACAAAAAACAAACCCATTACCACTGAGTCCATTCTGACTCATAGTGACCCTATAGGACAGAGTAGAACTGCTCCATAGGGTTTTGGAGGAGTGGCTGATATATTCAAAGTGCCGACCTTTTGGTTAGCAGCCAAGCTCTTAAACACTGTGCCACCAGGGCTCTGATTGAATGTCAGTGATATATAAAAAATTAGTGTGTATTAGTAAAAATAAACCAAGGAGTACAGCAGCCAAAGTTAACTTTGTTCTAGGGTCTTGGTAAGCAGTCATACAGCAATGGTTGCTTGTTCCCAGTTGACATTAAATAAAGCACACCTAAAAAAGTGGTAAAGAGATACTGAGAGTTGTAACTGGCCTTCATCCTTCTGCCCCTGTTTCTGTCCATTCTGATATACATTGAATACCCTGCATACCTACATTTTTAAAGTGAATAGTCATTGTTGGGACATTTAGACAAGTTAACATCAAACAGGGCCAATCTCCTTTTGACTGTTTTACCACACCTCAAGTATACAAAAGATACAAATAAACATTATGTGATGCCTTCAGACCTTGCACTAATTAAAATAGATTTTAACAAGAAAGGCCAGCCTTCCTGAGCTTGAATTGCCACTATCTCCTAATCTCTCAACTGTTTTTTTTTTTTTTTTCCTCTTTATTTCTAATCTTACTCAGTTAGACTGTTGGGAAGAGTATACAATAGAGGGATTAAAGGCTCAGCCCAGAAATGTTTGCTTACTGGACAATAGAAAAGGGAATTTGGTGGAAGTTCTTACCCTTCCTGTTCACATTCAGTAATGTAGCTGGTATATTGAGGGGGTTTCCAATAGTGGCTGTTTTTTCCCCATTGTGATTTTCAAAGTCTTATTGTTAGTTGTTCATCAAAAAAAGAAAGAAAGAAGAGAGAGAAGAAAGAGATGATAGGTTTGAGTAGTCAATGCAATCACAAAAGGAGGGTCTAAAAGAAGTGTGTGTGTGTGTTGTGTGTGTGTGTGTGTGAGTATGCATGTGGAAATGTGTGCATGTACTTTAGGGTGGGAGTCCTTGGGTGGTACAAATAGTTAACATGCTTGGCTGCTAACAGAAAGGCTGGCGGTTCGAGTCTACACAGAGTGCCTCTAAAGAGACCTGCCTATCTAATTCCAAAAAATCAGGTCTTTGAAACACTAAGTGGCATAATTTTATTCTGACACACATAGGGTAACCATGTGTCAGAATCGACTTGATAACAACTATAAATAAAAAGAAAACCTAGAAGACAAAAAAGCCAAAAACATTAGGGTGGGAGCGATAAGAAGAGTTGAGGAGAAAGCAGTAACGGGTTTTGAGATACCAGTGTCCAGACAGCTTGCTCCATGCCTATTCAGACTCTAGGTACGGTCTGTTGGGTAGGTATGACTATCCCCGTTCTTTACGAGTGCATAGAATCTTAGAAAAGGTAGGGACTGGCTTAAAATCTCTTATAATTGATTGACATAGGATTTGAATCCAGATTTTTTGCCACTCTAAAACCTCTTTTTTCTTCACTGGTGAATTAGAGTTATCATTGGAAATTCAGGGTGGATATTACTTTGGAAATTTTGCCCCATGGCCTGATGTTACTCTCTGAATTTTCCAAGTCTGTTGATACAGAATGTATGGAGTCCTCCAAAACTCTTCCCAACTGACATGGGTAAAGGTAAAGCATACCTCAGAGCAAATTTTAAACAATATTAGAATCTAATATGGTTTCAAAATTTCTAGATTTGTAGGCGCCTCTTCAGTTATTTGAAAATCTTACTTATTTTAAAAACCGTTGGCACTGACTTAAAAAAAAAAAAAGGCGTTACATAGCAGAGTTATATTCCCAAATCACAGATCATCTAGAAGGAGGGCCAAAGATTCCTTGGGGCCTGGATAAGTGAGTGTATACTTTTCAGATGGCCTCGCATCCTTTCAACCCAGTATAGGCAAACATCCTCTTGGTCTGTAAAGCTACCACTGGCCATGCAGAAAAATGCAACTGTTCTAATCGTCCCTGTGCCCAGACACAGTCAAACTTTCTGAGCCCTGGGAGAACCCAAGCAAACTGGATTACTAGTTTTTACAGACTTTAATATTAAAGTAAGGCTTAGGGTCTGTGAGCTAAAAAGAACAGTTTTTGTCTTCATTTTTAAGTCGACAAACATAAACAGGAGGTGAGAAAACACAGAAATCACACAACTTGGGATTCATGGAAACTATCAGCATCTGCATTATTCAAGACCTTTTTGCCACTGAAACAGAAAAAAAAAAAAATGGTAGCTAACCAATGTGGATGAAGTGTCAACTTGAGAGGAAGGTAATATGAAACTTTAGTAAATCATCCAAACACCAAGAAATCTGTAGTGCTCTGATTTTCAGTCTGCTCTGTAGCTGTGAAAAGTCATGTTCATATTCTCTCAACATTACATATTCATGTAATTATTATTCTTTCTGAAAGACTCTGTGATGGTAATATGAGAGCGTTTTCCTTCAATCCGCTTAGAGTTTTTCCAAAGTAATAAAGACACATAATAGGAGTCATGCTCTTTTGAAATTATTTTGCTTTTATTCTATCTGAATTTCTCTTCATGCTCCAAATAGAAGAAATTCTTTCGGGAGGTTGCAGTTGTCTTGAGGCCTGTCTCTGTGGTGTTTGCCAAATTAAAGCTCATCTTTTCAAGCTCACTTTTATTTTGTTTTTCAATGGTTTGCTGGCAAAATAAAAGCCCTTGCTTCATTACCTTTGCGATGTGGAGCGTAACTGGTAGGGTAATCGCAGGGGAGTGAGCAGTTTCAGTGTGTCTGAAAAAGCCCATTTCAATTTCACTGGCACAGGGACCTCATACTGTGTTCCAGCCAATCCTTAATTCTTCCTGCCATTGGTTCTGAGGGTCAGGCTTTTGTAGGGAGGGATTATTTGTTTCTTTAAAAATCCACTACGGTTCTTTTCCCTCCAGGCTTTTCCCCTTTCTTTTGTGGCTTGTGACAATACAATGTCAGTGATTCCATTTCTGAGTTACAGAAAATCTATCTATGCTTGAAAAATGTAGTTAAATTTAATACTGCAGCTCTAGGTGAGAGAGAAGTGAAGCTGTCTTAACAGGTGAAGTGGTTAAAAAAAATGTGTAATTGAAATCATAGGATGTTGATGAGGTAGTGTGTGAGGCTGCCAGGAGACGTTATAATATGCTGATGAGGAGACTAACTTCCTAGTTCTGCTGTATGCACATGCCCTGTTGTTTTTTTTGGGGGGGGGAGCGGGGGGAGGAAGATGGCTTATTAACTGGCTTTGTTTTTGGAGTTGCAGGTAAGGCCTTGCCATTTTTTGCTTTCTGAAAGGAAATTTCCACTATGTCCCTGAAACCATTTTTAATCTTGAGAGTCAACTAAGAAATGAAAAACACTTCATTCCTTTTTAAATTTAAAACAAACAAGAAATTATTCTAAGTATTGAACATTATAACCACTGACTCTGAAAATTCCAGTTTTATTAAAAAAAAAATTTTTTTTTAACTGTATGCGGAGTCTTCTGGTTTTCTAGTTTTAATCAGAATAATTAATTTCATAGAAGTATATATGGTACAATTTATTTTCTACATTTTGAATTTGACAGTCATTTGAATAATTGATTCCCGTACAATCACCAGCAAATCATCCAGGGTTTGTCTGTCTTTCTCTTTTACTATAGGTATGTTTTTGTGTGTGTGTTTGTGCGTGTGTGCATGTGTGTCCTGGGGGTGAAAATGGATATAGGTGGTAGAAGGGGATATTAATAAACTTTAAAATATCCTTTTTCTTTAAAAAAAAAAAAAAATGGAAATGTTAGTTCTTAAACAAAAAGTAATCATTTAGAAACCTTATGAAATGTTATACTTTGTCTCCTTTTTAATCTCCAGGCTATTAGCAGGCTGCTATATTGAAGACCTTCTGTGTGATTTTTGGTTAACATTCCCAAATGCCCTTAAGGTAGAGCTATTTATTAACTTAGGCATGCCTAACCCTTTGCAGAGAGAGGATTACGTTTTCATTTCCCTCAAGTCTTAAGATGACCCACAAGGGGATAAGGAAGTGGAGATTTGAGGAGGTGGGGAAGGACTCCAGAGAGGTAATAAACCTGAACCCTGAGTCACTGTGAGCGGGGAGGTGATTTGCAACTACCTCAGCCTGGCTTGCTGGAAAGCAGGGGAAGGAAAGTAAATAGTGTATTAGGGGTGGTATCTTTAGGCTCTTAACCTTCTGGGAATGACTTAACAGAAGCTAGCTGGAGCCAGAGGAGAAAGGAAAGTGAAGGACAAAGCAGGAGGGAGTAATTACTCTCCTTAAGCACATGCTCCAAGACTGTGTTTTCAAATACACACATACACACACACATGTCTATAAACAAGTGTATGTGTGTGTGTAAGTCGATGTGACATGAGGAAACGGCGTATTTAAGCATCAGTGGTGAGACTGTGAAACAGAGAAGCTGGCAATGGGTGAGTGGCTTTAGCCCCCTACCTAGTGGCATAGGACCCCCACCTGCTCACATCCAAACATATCCTGTTTGTTCCCCAGAAATTCAAGCTGCTTATGTCTTTCAGGCTAATAGGAGGAACCAAATATCCAAGGCAAGTGGTGCAATTCATGGGGTATGGGTTGCTCAGCACAGATAATCGTCGCCTGGATGAGGAAACCTCATTTAGGAACTTAAATTATCAAAGAAGCGGAGCAGCCTGAAAGAGTCATTCTTGATATTAGCATTTCTAAGAAAAATTGCTAGAAATACAATTTTGTTGTTTAGAAAATTTTCCAGAAAATTACAAAATAAGCAATAGAATCCTGTTGAGAACATGGGCTTGCCACAGAAAAAGAAAGCTCAGCTCTAACATGTATTTCATTTATTTATGTTTTTTTCATTCTCCTTGTCTTTATTTTCTTTAGTTAAAAATTATAAATACCAATGAAAATGATAGCCACATAGTTTATATGCTATGACTACATACCTAATTGATCTTTAGACTAAATTGCAGTGTTTCTGAGTCAATTGATATGTCATCTATAGTTATGCTTTGAGTAAACAAGTACTTTTTTTTTCAAGGGAAACAGTAAAGTAAAAAATATGTATTTCCAATTCTTAAACCCTTGGTATAAAATGCCTGGAAAAGGTCTTCAACCAAGCAGGGTGCTTAAAATTCATCATGAATAATTTACTGTCCTGGTTCATACAATTGTCATGTCATAGTCACTTCCTCCTTTAGTTAGCTAAAGCTTTAGGCTAAAGCCAGTAGATTTATTTGTTTTCGAGTGTGTGATTCATCTCCCAGCTGCCAATCAACTTCTTATAACCACATACAAATTGCTGGATATGTCTGCATACGCACATAATGAACTGATAAATATTAGATGAAAAATCTGTTGAAGTAAATTGAAAGTTAAAACTCAAAGAGTAAATTTACATTTAGACCAATCTAGAAGATGTGTTAAAAATAAAACTAAATCCTTCCATTCTATCTAGAATGTCTATTGGGATAAGCACAATTAAGGTTGGCTCGAACACAAGAAATAGTTTATCTATTGTCTATTATTTTATTGTCTAGATTCCTGCAAAAGCCTGTGACTGATCCCTGTAAATGTTTATGCTAAACAGAGCTTACTGAGTTGTCTTACTGCAACAGGTTGCTTCTGTATTTAAAATGTTTGGTTACTTCTAAAGTCTTTGGAATGAAGTTGAAATTCTTAAGCCTGACATTTCTAACTCTCCTCCACCTAGACAAAGTTACCTTCCTAACCTCATGAATCAGGCCACCTCGGACAATTTCACCAAGATAAGTGTCTCCTTCTAGCCTCCTTCCTTCTTACCTCCATGGCTTCCTTCATTCAACTTCCCTAACCTTGCAATGTCCCTTCTCTTAATGGTCGGTATGGTAGAAAGAGTATAGACTTAGGTCCATGACAAACCAGAATTCTAAACTCAGCTTTTCCCTTTACTAGCTATGTAAACTTGGGCAAACCATTTCTCCCTTCTGGGCCTCAGTTCCTGGGGTCCTGATGTGCAGTGGTTAAAGCGCTTGGCTGCTAACCAAAAGGTCAGAGCTTCAAACTCACCAGTTGCTCTCCCAGTTCTATAAAGGTGTATCAGTCAGCTCCTGGCACAATAATGCCATGTAACAAACCACCATAAAGACTCAGTGGCATGAAATAAGCATTTATTTCTCATGCATTTGTGAGTTGGCTGGGCTTGGCTCCAGATGCTGGGCTCAGTTTAGGACTTCTCCGTGTCTTTCATCCTTTGGTGGATCAATGGGCTGTAAGGATTTTTTTTTTCTCACGAGGATAGCAGAAGTACAAGAAGGGAAATCCAACTGTGTGTGCAAGCACAATTCAAGCCTTTGCTTGGATCAAGTTCACTTTGGCCAAGCAAGGTACATCGATGAGGTGGGGGAAATATACTCTGCCCCCAGTGGAAGTAACTGCAGTGTCACAAGGCCAAGGGATATAGGGATAAGGGTGAAGAATTGGGAGCTATATTGGAATCGCCCACTGTGTCATTATTGGGGGATTGATTCAGATAAATTCAGGTTGGATTTCCAATACAGTATCTAGCACAAAGGCACTCAACACATTTGACACTCTATGTGCTTTCCTCAACCCATCTGTTCCAATCTTCCTTCTTTCTTAAATCTCAAAATACATGTCATCTGCTCCATGAACTGTCTCTTGCTTTCACCTCTAATTAAAATTAACACCTTCCTCCTTAGTGTTCAGCGTGTTGTGTATTTCTCATATCAGTTAAGGCCTTCATATCTTCCCTTGTAACATATTTAAGCAGGTTGTAAAACTCCTGCAGGTAGTGTTCTGTACTCGAGCAGCCAGTGCTTTTCACATCGTAGGAACTCAATAAATGTTTGTTTAAAATTCAGAATCAATTTTTATTTGCTCTTTTAATGAAATGTATCTGAAGCAGCCAATATCCTATTCTTTTGTTGTCTCATCAATTCTAAATTTTCTTATAAGCCCAAGTAGTTGCCATTTAATAGAACAATATTAATTCCTAGACCTAGTAAAACAAAGCCAATAAAATTCTAAGAAATATGTCAAAAATCATATAATAACAAACTTGCAAGTTAACTACAAATTAAGTTGTACATTATATGAATATAACCTTTTACCGAAATGCTCACATTTCCGTAGGGGAAAGATGGTAGAAATAGCTTCAGTGTATAAATGATATATAATTTTTTGACAGGCATGTGAGCCAACCATGCAGAAATTATACGTAAGAATCATTATGCCTCCTCACCTCCTCTGTCAGCCTTCCTGGTGTACCTGTCAATCACACTGCAGAGCTGTTCTGATCCTCCTGCATCACAGTCTAGTTAGTTTGCTGATGCCAGGCCTTTTCTCTACTTCTGAGCAGCACTTTCTGCATATCTGTCTTTTTGAGTAATAATATCTGACTTTTTTTGCAGAGCAAAGGTGAATAATTTCTGTATCAGATCAAATTTCATTAATAAGAACCTGAGATCATACGAAATGACTTATTGGCTTATATCAATGTAACTTTGTCTATGACAATGACCACCAGAGATATTTAGTGGGTGCACTGCCTTGTAAACCACCTTGTGGATTAGAACTGCCATACTGACAGCTCGCTTTTAATTCTCAGGGTTTTTAATACTATTTTAAGAGGCTTAAACTCCAACTTTACAGTACTCCTATTGCCACTTCCATAAAGCAAAGTAGAACAAGAAAAAGCACACAGAAATATATAAATGTGTGAATTCTTCTTACTGTGGTGGCTATATGGTAAGGTGGAAAGACAAACGAATTTGGATTCAGAGGTCCTAGGTTCAAATCTCTGCCCTGGCACTAATTAGCTGGACCCGTTTCTTCATCAGGAGTATGATTTAAATAGATTAACTTAATCTTGTTTATCCTTTTTGATTATGATATTTTGTGACTCTGTATATTGAAAATGAGGGTCGAAGAAAAGAAGGCAGAAGAGTTAGAATGTTGAATACATAGTCTGTCTTGGTACCATGGCCAGTTATTACTTTGAAATCTGGAATGAGAGCTAATATTCTTTATTATTATTATTAATTGTAAGAATTCAAAATGTATTTACTTCCTCTTGATGAAGCTTTGGTATTTCTTTATTACCTGAGTTCCTTCTTTAAGGTAATTAGATATATATTTTTTTAGGAAGGTTGGCTGGAATTTGTCATCTAGCATGCTGAAGTCCCATTATAAAACATATCAAAATAATTTTAGAAGATTTTGCTTTAAGTGCCTATTGTCCTCTGGGTAATTTTAGCTGTTTCCTCATATACATTGGGTGCTACATTTTTATGATTATTTATATTTTGATGCTATTGGCATTTCACACACATACACACAAAACCATGTCTATTCATACCCCTTGGTCTGTGAGCTACTGTGACTCTGGCTCCAAATTAAATACATGAGTATTAAATGCAATTTCAGTCTCATAAAGGAAACATAACTGAACATGGCCACTCTTCTAGTGGTTTCCATTTGAAATGAATTATGTTCTATTGTAATCTAGAGTCTTAGTTCTTCCATACAAAATGGCCTGAAAATTGTATCTTCTGTTGAAACTATTGAAATCTCTTCTGAGGCATGCTTGGAAGATGAGAACTATAGTATTGCTTTCTTTTCATCCTGGTGTGCCCACACAGCAGAAAAATTAAGAATTCAACCTCGGAATAATTTATATATGCTGTCTTTAAGTAAAAATGGATGTACTAAGGTCTTAGAATAAAGTTATTTTCTTTTCAAATTCATATTCACTTACTACATAGATGTGGAGGAATTTTGTTGTAGTGGTTAAAAATATGAGTTCTGAAGTTAAACTGATTTGAGTATCAATTCCTGCCTTTATTGGCCTAAGTTGCATAACTAATTTAAGACTCAGTTTCATCGTTTTCAAAATGGAGATGGAATAAATGATAGTTCCCATCATTTATTTCATTCAACAACAACAAAAAATATGAAAAGCCTACTATGTGTCAGTTGTTTTTCTAAGTGCTGGAGATACTCCATGAAACAAATTTCCTATTCTTAACTTCCACTGAGAGAGAGATAAACATTATTTTAAAAAATAAGTATAATAAAGCAGTGGCAACTACTGTGATAAAATACTGACTGGGAACCATCTTAGGTTAATGATTTATAAAGTTTTTTGTTTTGTTTTCTGAAGAGGGTATATTTAAGCTGAGAATCAAATGAAAAGGAGGTAATCATGAAAAGATCTCAGGGAAGAGTAGAGGGAACAGATATGGTAAAGATTCTGAGGGCAAGAATGAGTTTTCTATATTCGAAAAACAGGAAAAAAAAAAGCTGGTGTGCCTTGAGCATCATGATCTAAGAATAAAGTCATAAAGATATTAGAGGAGAAGTCAGAATCTGTAGAGCCTTATAAAGCAGGATAAGGAATTTGGACTTTATTCTGACTGTGACTGGGAAACAGAGAAGGAAGTGACATGGCTTGCTTAATATTTTGTAAAGTTTACTTTAGAGGATGGTTTTTAGAAGGAAGGCCTAATACAAGGCTACTATAGTTGACCAGGTGAGAGACGGTGGTAGCTTAGATGAGTGTGATAGTCCTAGAGATGGAGACAAATGGGTAGTTTCACAGTATGTTTTGGAGGTAAAGCCAACAAGACTTGCTGATGGATTGGGTATGGGAAGTGAAATAATGAGAAGAATCAAGAATAACTCCTAGGTTTTTGGCTTGCGCTACAACTGGTGGATGGTGACACCATTTCCTATGATGGACAAAATGGAGGAAAAGCAGACTTGAGAATGGACATCATGAACTCTGTTTTAGCCTTGTTAACATCTAGGTGAGGATGTTAAGAAGCCATGGAAGACATGAACTGGAGTTTAGGGATCCTATCAGGGATGAAGGTAGAAATTTTTGAGTCACTGGTACATAAACACTGGGAATGGATGAGACTACCTAGGCAGAGATGGATATGGAGAAAAGGAGGTGTTCCAGAACTGAGCCCCGTGGCACTCCAACATTTAAAGGTCAGGAAGAAGAGAGATCAGGAAAGGCAGCTGGCAAGGCATGGGCACTGAGGTAGGAGGAAAATCAGAAGAATGTAAAGCCCTTAGCCTGCCTGTGTGTAGTAACTTCCATTGGGCATTGCAGATGCTTGTGGTAGGACACCACAGCATGTACTAGAATGAATGAGGAGCAGGTATAGGTGAGCACCAGTAGGGTCAGTACAGTTAGCTGTTACTCTTACCATGTTCTGTACTAGATTGACCCTAACTGTTTTTATCTTCCTTTACTGATATACAGTAGGAATGAAAGGTATCCCAATGGATAAAATTGAACCTTTGAAACAAGACAGAATTCAAATTTCATCACTAATAGCATTAAAAAAAAATTGCTGTTGAGTCAATTCCAACTCATAGTGACCCTATAGGACTCCATTGCTTGGGTTCAGATCTCAACATTGCCACTTTCTACTTCTGTAGCCTTGAGTTAGTTGTTTACCTCTCTGTGCTTTCATTTCCTTATCTGTAAAATGGAGATAATAGCATCCTCATGCATTGTTTGGGGATCAAATGAATAGATGAATTTAAAGTATGTCAAACAAAATGGCAGACCCATACTAAATACTCAATAACTATAAGCAATTTTATTCCCATATATTTATTACAAACACATTTATTTCAAAGTGTTTTAATTAGAAGAGTACTGGCCATCTAATTAGTCCGTTGGGTTAACCTGTTTCTCTAAAAGCAGATGGCTGCATGCTCAAAAGATGCAACTTTGTGGATGATATACCAACTCAAGCCAAACTCATTGCTGTTGAGTCTATTCCAACTCATAAAGACCCTATGGGACAGAGGAGAACTGCCCCATAGGGTTTCCAAGTCTGTGATCTTTATGGAAGCAGACTACACATCTTTCTCCATGGAGCATCTCATGGGTTCAAACCATCAGCTGATGGGCTTAACCAACAAACTTTTGGCTGTGATTAACCACTGGGCTCCTTATTAGCACACTCATACCTAAAGATGTGACCAACTCATTGAACCATATTAACCAGTGGCTGAATAATTTCTCCTTATATTTTTGATATAAAGCAGCAGGGAATTTTAAAGTGCCAAAGACACGTTCCTCAAGTGCCAAAGACATGAAATACTTTAAATGTGAAGGTAAATGAATATGACCTCCATGTTTGATATTTTGCAATATCAGAATAAGAAATGGTAAAATGCTTACATAATGCTTACTATGTGCCAGGCTCTGCCCTAACAAAATTAGCTAATTTAATCCTCAAAACAACACTATGATTTAGGTAATTACTATTCCATTTTACCTACTGCGGCACAAAAGTTAAATGGTCCAGTAGATAGTTCTTAGGTGCCAAAACAGGGATTCGAACCCAGGAAGTCAGCCTCCACAGTTCATTCTCCTAACATGGCTTAGGTAGCAGTAATAGGCCATGTTCTTGTCACCTGGCTATATGAATTACTTGGCAAAATTACACATGTAATTTGGTACTTTTTCAGATAAGTCCACTTACCTAATCTCAATAATGTAATCATTATAATTATATATTGCTCATAGGCAAGTTCAAGTAGAAGCTGAAGAAAATTAAAACAAGTCTACAAGAACCAGAATGGGAATTCCAGAACACTTTATTGTGCTCATGAAGAACATGTATATAGACCAAGGGGCTATTTCTTGTCATTTCAACAGAACATGGGGATAATGCGTGGTAAAAAATCAGGAAAAGTGTGTGTCTGGGTTGTATCCTTTCACCATACTTATTCAATCTGTATACTGAGCAAATGATCCAAGAAGCTGGACTGTATGAAGAACATAGCATCAGATTGGAGGAAGACTCATTAACAACCTGTGATATGCAGATGACATAACTTTGCTTGTTCAAAGAGAAGAGGACTTTAAGCACTGAAGAAGATCAAAGACTACAGCCTTCAGTATGGATTACACCTCAACATAAAGAAAACAAAAATCCCCACAACTGGACCGATAAGCAACATTATGACAATTGAAGAAAGTACTGCCATTGTCAAGGATTTCATTTTACTTGGAACCACAATCAATGCCCATGGAAGCAGCAGTCAAGAAATCTAATGACATATTGCATTGGGCAAATCTGCTGCAAAAGACCTCTTTAAAGTGTTAAAAAAAAACACAAAGATATCACTTTGAGTACTAAGGTGGGCCTGACCCAAGCCATGGTGTTTTCAATCGCCTCATATGCTCGCGAAAGCTGGACAATGAATAAGAAAGCCCAAAGAAGAATTGGTGCCTTTGAATTATGGTGTTGGCAAAGAATATTCAATCTGCTATGTAGTGCCAGAAGAAGGAACAAATCTGTCTTGGAAGGAATACAGCCAGAAAGCTGCTTAGAAGTGAGGATGGAGAGACTTTACCTCACATACTTTGGATGTGTTATCAGGAGGGACCAGACCCTGGGGAAAGGCATGATGCTTGGTAAAGTCCAGGGACAGTGAAAAAGAGGAAGACCCTCAACGAGATGGATTGACACAGTGGCTGCCATGATGGGCTCACACACATAGTAGTGATTGTGAGGATGACACCAGAACTGCCAGTGTTTTGTTCTGTTGTACACAGGGTTGCTATGAGTTGGAAGCAACTCCAAACCGAACAACAACAGCAACGGCCATTATACTAAAGCTTTAAAAAAAATTTTTTTTTTAAAACCTCACCACCAGCAGCCTTATTTTTAATTGAAAAAATGTTTGTCTCTTTTCTTTAAATTGCTTTTGTATGTGACTAGTTTTTCATACATTCTAATATACTATCTGCTAACAGTGTAACTTTACCCTTTTGTGAATTCTTACACACTTTCATTAGGTTTTAAGATATGCAGGATACCAAGAGACACACCTCCCAATAAACTTCCATTAAAAGTCTGAGTAAGAAAGGTCTGCCAGAAGGATGCTTTGTAATTTGGAGAGTAAGCCGTGTGGAGCCAGCTGTTCCCAAGAAATGTTCTATGGTGCTTTATTTTTTATGTTTTTTAGAAAGATGTTGCCACTTTATCACTCCCCATATCTGATTTATTTTTCCAGTTTCCTTTGTTGTTACCGGCCTATTCTACCAAGTGGCTAATCATAATTTTCAGAGTAATTCCAAATATATCACATAATTTGATCTCAGTAACATTTTGGTGCTAAGTACACCTATAAAGAGCATTGACTGCTTCTAGCTCCTTCTCCATATGGAAGAATTCTCCAGTCCCATTTAGCCCTAAGATAGTATGATTACTTCTTCCAGACCACTTCATATTGGTGAATATTTTAAATCCTGGTGGAGGAGATTTAAGAGCTCTCATGGAATCTTTTCTTAACCCATGAATTTAAAAAATAGGAGGTGCTTAACTTATTGGCCCCAAAATTCTGTTTCCACTTATATCTGTGTTAAAGTAGATCCACAAAAGAAATTATGAGCCAGTATTTCTTCAATTATTTAAAATGTCAAGTTCCCATGTCCCAAAAGTTAGTATCGGATTTTCTATGTCTGTGTGTTTAGCTTTTTTTAATTTTTTTAAGATGGAAAGAAAATGAAGTCTTCTGGTAATTTAAAATTACTGATGCCACATTCCTATAATTCTAATCACTAACAGATGTAGCAATTTATATCTTTTTAGGGAGCGTTAATTTATAAGTGAGCAAACCAATTAAAACAAGGTCCTTATTATTTAAACATTCTTTATGGAAAGTGCTTTAAAAATAACTGACTTAAGTGGTTTCTGTTTAAATTATTATTTTCTTCATTTTTCTGATACTGGTCCTGAGATACACAGTTTTCTACGGTATATTTATAGCTAAAGGTTTTGGATTAAACACCCAAGCTTCCCTTTAATGCCTGTTTTGTCAGCCCGTTGCAGCCAGATTCTATTAGAAAACCTTATAGAGCATGAGAATCTATTCCTCTATTAATAGCCATGTCAGAACCAGCCAGAGGTGAACTCCAGATAGTTTTGGAATCATTCAGAGGTTGACACTAAGTGCTGTAAAGATTCTGGCCATTACAATAATTTAAGTATGATAAAGTTATATTTAAAAATAATAAGTAGTGTTTTATTTATTTATTTTGGTACCACCCAGGACAGTAGGAAAACATAAGCATGAGAAATAAAATAATCCTACGTTACTGTATGGTTCTGTCGCCTGAGATTATTCTTTGCAAGGTTACATGTGAGTACTGTGTAAATAATACTGATAAGATAATTAATGTCCACCACTGTGTTTTCATTCAAGAAACATAAATGAAACATTATTATTAATAGATGAAGTGACTAAAAAGCTGCAAAAACATTTAGGTTAGACTCAGCCACGTGACTGTATTTATAGCTGTCATTTAGATGAATTTCTAGGGATTTTTTTTCTCTTTAATATTTTCTAAGGAAAATGAAAAATAACATTTAATTGTGTTTTATACCACATAGTTGTCCTTATAGGTCAATATAATTAGTTTTAGCCTTCCTACAGTTTAAAATAAGTGGTACAGAATTATTCAGTAAGTTCTAAAATGTACAGAGATTTGAATTATGATTTCTACAAATGGTATGAACACCACTGATCATTGTAAATTAATATAGATATGCCCTAGTAGTCAAATTTTTATATAACCATTCTACAATAAATACCTTAAACCAAGGAACTTCCATTTCTGGTAGTATGACTGACTAGATAGCCTGGAAAA
Organism: Elephas maximus indicus; assembly: GCF_024166365.1. Taxonomy (NCBI): domain Eukaryota; kingdom Metazoa; phylum Chordata; class Mammalia; order Proboscidea; family Elephantidae; genus Elephas; species Elephas maximus. The sequence goes on from NC_064843.1 coordinate 54,449,913, forward strand.
AAAATACTCATTAAAAGCACTTAAATATTTTACCTAGTATCTTTAATAACTATTTGAAATATATAGTTGAGCTGGCTTGAAAATAAATACTCCAAAGTCAAAACACTGACAGCATTAATATGTATATGTAAGGGAGCATTAATCCTTTCTCACCTGGGTGATTCTTGACATCTATGTGGGGTGAGGAACCACAGCCTAGAGCCCCTACAAGTTGGGTAGTATTCGTAACCATAAACTGACCCTTGTATGGAATTGGCAGCACACATTTACACTATTTGTCCAAAACCCTCATGCTAAGTATTTAAAGTACTCTTGGATGATTTATAGAAACACATGACAATCCTCATTACACATATACACTCTCAATATAAAATCTCAAAGAATTTTATGGATAAAGTTAAGTGTTCTCAAGGTTGGTATAAAAAAATCAGTAAACATACAAGGAAAACATCATGGTCTAGGATCAACAAAAGTGAAAAAAGTAGAATCACAGTACTGGAAGGATCAGGTAAGCATGTAAATAAGTATGTTTACTATGTTTAATAAACTCAAAGCAAATTAAAATGTTATTAACAGATAAGAAACTATCAAAAATGATTAAATGGCTTTTTAAATAATCAAATAAAAGTTTAGCAATTAAAAATAATACATTTTAAAAAACCACTACATGGATTGAATAATTAAGAACTGGCAAACTGAAGATCTGAAGTGTTGAAGTATAAAGAGGCAATAAATGGAAAATATAAGAGTCGTATGAAGAAATGTGAAGGCAAGGATGAGCAGGCCTAACATACATATAACTGGAGTCCTAAGAGAGGAAAACAGAAAATGGAAGAGCCTAATATTTGAAAATATAATGGCCAAGAATTTTTTCAGGATCGATAAAAGACACAAATCCTGTTTCAGAAACATCAACAAATCCCCAGCAGGATTGAAGAAGAAGAAGAAATCCACACCTATACACGTTGTAGCCCAAGCCTAGAACTCTGAAGTCATGAATAAAATCATAAAAGCAGCCATAAAGAAAGGACAAGTTACCTAAATGAAAAACAATCATTAGTCAGATAAGTCTGTCTTATAGCGTGAAAGAAAGAGGATATTAGAATAAAAACTTTAAAATGCTGTGAATGAAATCAAATGCTATCAAATTAAGATTTATAAACTCAGTGAAACTTCCTTTCAAAAATGAGAGTAAAATAAGGATAGCTTTCAGGAAAAATAATAACTGAGAGAACTTACCACCAACAGACCCTTACTGCAGGAATTTCTACATGATGTATTTCAAGAAGAAAAACAATCATATAAGAAAGGTGCAAGTATAAGAAGAAATGGTGAGAAAAATTAGTAAATATGTATGTAAATCTGATAAAATATTGACTGCATAAAACAATAACAAGATCTATCTGTAGGGTTCAAAAACAGGTAAAACAAATACTGGTCAGAAGTTTTATGCAAGGTGATTACCAGAATTAAAAAGTTTTTAAAAGATTTTTGTATTTTTCAGAAGAAAGATCTAGGATAACCTTAAACATTACTAAATTAAATATACATGTTATATTTTTTCAGATAAAAATAAAATAAGAATTGCATGTGTGTCACCAAAACCAGTTACACACACACGTGTGTGCACATGTTCTCATACACAAACACAGTAACTGTGGATCAAAAACATAGTCTTCTGTAATTTCAGGACCTATTTTCTATAGTTCATCTCATTTTCAAAAGTACATCACCTTGTAGGCCTTACTTGGATCCAACAACAAAAATCCAAGAATGGTCAGTGATCAGCCCTAGTGATCAGAACAGTCATAAGTTTACCAATGCAGAAGTGCCACTGAAAGCAGCATTTTAAAGAGAAGAAATGTTTACTGGCTTCCCTAGGAGGAAACATGGCTGTACTGAGCCTCGGTCTCAGCTTTGATAATGGAGAATTACATAAAAAAATCAGATTTGCCATTATTAGGAAGATAATTATTTTTTTCTAGTTGTGGCTTAGAATAAAGGCCTAGCAATCTACTTCCAAATAATCAGCCATTGAAAGCTCTATGGAGCACAGTTCTACATATGGGGTCACCATGAGTCAGAATCTACTCACAGCAACTGATTAATAGTGGTGGCTCAGTGATAGAGTCCTCCCCTTCCATGCAGGTGACCTGGGTTCATTTCTGGCCAATGTACTTCATGTGCAGCACCCATACATCTGTCAGTAGAAGCTTGTGTGCTGCTATGAAGTTAAACAGGTTTCAACGTGTCTTCTGGATGAAGAAATGCTTAATGATCTATTTCTACAAACCAGCCAATGAAAACCCTATGGATCACAATAGTCCCAATCCTCAACTGATCCTGGGGATGGTGCAGGTCTGGGCAGTGTTTGTTCCATTGTGCAGGGGGTTGCCATGAGTTAGGGGTGGAATTGATGGCAGCTAACAACAACAACAATGACTAATACCTTTTATTTCCAAATCTGCTTTGTCGGACATGACCCACTCTCTCTCAGAAGACCGGGCAAACTTACCAAGTCCCACATGGTGCTGAAACTAAATCTCGGCCCAAAGGACCTCAAAAGGAGAGAAAACATAGAAGACACGACATTTATTTAGAAGAACTAAATATGCAAACCTTTTTTATTTGATTGTCATAGTTATTTGCAAGAAGTCTGCTAATAGTTACCTCCTTTAGGTAGATCAAATCCCGGTATGATTTTCTGAAATTCTAGAGCAAAATTCTTGCAGTGTGATGTGGGGACCTCTGGAGTCCCCAAGGCCCTTCCAGGGAGTCCATAACGCCAACCTGATTTTCATAATAATATCAAGGTGTTATTTGCTTTTTTTCACCCCCATTCTCTCACAAGTGCGTGGTATTTTCCAGATGCTACATGACAGGTAATATTGTAGCATATTGAATGCAGAAGCAGATACGAGAATCCAGCTGTTTTCTTTTTAAACCAGACATTGAAGATATTTGCAAAAATGTACAATGGTGCAATTTTTTTCTTCTCACTAGACTTTTCATTTTTTTTTTAATTTTTTTCAGAAAGCATATGTTATTTACATTAACTTGAAAGGTACTGTTATTTTTAAAATGAACTAATAAATATTTTAAAGTGTCTCAGATAATTCCTAATACGGCAAATATCTATAGATGTAACAAACAGAATCCCAAAAACCCTTGGAGACTTTCAAAAAATTTTAAGAATATAAAGGGGTTCTAAGAACAAAAAGCTTGGGCACCATTGTTCTACAGCAAAAAAAAAAAAAGTATATTTAGAGTCAAATGATACTTTAAATAGGCATGCAGTGCTTAGACATGTGGCAGGGACTGTGGAGTTACTCACTCAAGAGACGAGGTGTTTCTAGGTTTCTTAGGTGAACTTTGAGTGTTGTGTATTATCTGTCATCTTCAGTAGACTTTCTTTGTGGTAAATCACAGCCCCACATGTTTCCATAGCTCCAGCCTTGAACTGTTGTTTTAGGATAGACACCAATAAATATAAAAGGTCTGCTGGGAAGGCAGAGAACATTATCAGATTTATGAGGGGGGAAAATCAATAGTCTTCCTATGGCCGTGTAAGTCATAAGCAGCACAAGTAGTTTTATGCAAAGGTGACAATATCATGAAATATATATACCTTGGCTTTGGAATTTTACCAGAAATTAAAATGACATTATCAAGGAAAGTCAATGTTTCAGCCTCTATCTCAGGAGGAAAATTTGTACTCCCGATTGCTTTGCTTTGCTACTTTACTTTGGCTGAGCTCTAGAAAGGTTTTTTTTTTTTTTCACTTTTCTTAAAAGTTGGGTGACCTACTCACATTCTTCTGACTTGTGGCTCATTCATGTTTTTTCTTCCCCTTCAGTCCTTGATTAAATCTTCTCTGCCCCTAGGAGTTCTTATTCTTTATACGGCAAGCCATGCACTTTGTCCTCTTGTTGAGGAATTCATTAATAAGCTTAACTCTCTCTTTGAAGAAGGGTTTGGAATGTTTTTTGGTGAAAATTAATGTTCAGTTACCAAGGCTGTCATTTAACCAAATAGAACAATAAAAGAGACAGAATAGCCACACTTGAGGATAATGGAAAATGAATTTTAGCCTGCGTTATGCCACAATGACTCTAGCTTTGGGGAAATTTTTGATGTCTGCTTTCTTATGCGGCTGAGTCCATTTTTTATTCTCCTGAAAATTTATAGCAAGACGATTTAGCTCTCTGCTTTGGAAGAACATGGGTTAAGTGATTTTTCTTTCACTGCGTTTTAGACATACCGTATTTACCAACAAAATGCATGGTTTTTGTCTTCCATGGCATTAAGTAAGTTCTCTAAAGGGCAATAAATATAAGATTTCTCCAAATTTCATCCTTAAATGTTTTTTAATATTCCAGGGATACATTGATGAGGCTAGTGGACGGATACATAAGACATGGTTCCCGCCATTTCCCTCAGGGAATCCTTTGGGAGCATGGCTTTTTATTACAGGATCTGCAGAACGGTCTATAATACTTAATTGTGTAATGAAAATATTTTCTAGTTTAGAATAATTTAAATGTCAAAGAAAAATCTTTTGGGGGCAAATAAGAAATTGACAATGGAGAAGCGTCTTGTAAAAAGAATCAATCCAAAGAAGTTAAATCTACACACTTACGACTCTCAATAGAGCTAAAATCTTTGGCATCTGCTTTTATTTTGGCTTCTCTGAAAACTTGGAATAAGCAAATGACTTACAGAAGCAGTTACAAAAACTTTTACTAGTTACAAAATAGATATTGATGCTGTTGTTTTTAGGTCTAGGTAAAATTATAAATGAGGTCAAGTTAAAACTGTGTTGGGCTCTAACACTTACAGTCTCACTGCTTAACCGTTCAGGGCCTAGTTTCCCCATTTGTATAGTGAGGACAGAAGTCCTAGGTGGTACAAATGTTCAATGTGCTTGGATGCTAACTGAAAGGTTGGTGGTTCAAGTCCACCCAGAGGCACCTGAGAAGACAAATCTGGAGATCTACTTTGGAACAATCAGCCCTTGAAAACCTGTGGAGCACAGTTCTACTCGGCCACACACAGGGCCACCATGAATCAGGATCAACTCGATGGCAACTGTGGCAACTGATTCAGTTTGATTTTGGCATAGTGAGGATAATCATGCTTGTCCTGCCTACTTCATGGGACATTTGCGAGGAAATATCCGGTAATGTATGTGCAAGTGCTGTAAAAAGCAATGTTACTGAATTTAAACAGCAATTTTTATGATCTTGCCCTCTAAATCCTACCCCCCCTTTTTTTTTCTTCTTTTAATTCCCCCAGATGTCCTTTAAGCCCACTCCTATAATATTTGGTAAATATTGTATATTAAAATTCATACTAAGGTATTAATATCTACTAGGGCCTTGTTGACTGGATGAGGCAGTTCTACTATGTCCTACGGGATTGCTACAAGTCAGAGTCAACTTGATGGCAATGGGTTAATGGGTTAGGGCTGTGTTATGTTTTTAATCAAAAATTTTTGTTAATAATAACTTTAAAAAATGAAGTGTTTGACCCCAAATAGCCAAAACAATCTCAAAAAAGAACAAAGCTGAAGAACTCAAACTTATTTCAAACTTACTATAAAGCTACAGTAGTCAAAATATATAGATCAATGGGATAGATTTGAAAGTCCAGAAATAAACTCATGTGTCTATGGCCAATGAATTTTTGACAATCATGCCAAGACAATTGAATAAGAAAGAACAGTCTATTCAACAAATGGTGCTGAGACAATTGAGTAGCCATATGTAAATGAATGAAGTTACCTTATACCATATACAAAGGTTAACTCAGAACAGATCAAAAAACTAAATGTAAGAACTAAAATTATGCAACTCTTAGAAAAAACATAAGGGTAAATCTTCATGACCTTGAATTTGGAGATGGATTCTTCGACAGGAAAACCAAAAGCATGAGCAATAAAAGAAAAAAAAAAAATAGATGAACTGGATTTCATCAAAATTAAAAATTTGTGCATCAAAGGACACTATAAGAAAAGTAAAAAGACAAGAACAGAATGTGAGAAAATATTTGCAAATCTTATGCCTGATAAAGGACTTTTTATCAAGAATATAAAGAACTCAGTAACAAAGAGACAAACAACCCAATTAAAGATTTGGCACAGGACTTTTTGGAACAAAGAACTTGGTTTGGCCCTTGTCTCTGGTTTCCTAAAATTAACCTTTGGAATTTGGCAATGGAGTTGCCTTCATGTGAAAATCTGATGGGAGCCCCACAGACCACACCCAAGAAGGAAGAAGGGCATGATACAATCAACCACACATATTTGTTAATTTGATGATTGTACATATGCAATGAGACCCTAACCACTGACTATGCACAAGCCAATAAAAGCCTGGGATTGGAAATAAAGTAATTGAAGCTTCTGGATTGATGATGGATGTGGGAGGATAGTGCATCTCTGAGGACACGGCATATGTAGGGACAGGAAGCTCTGCTCAGAGACCCCCTCATTTTCCTAGGAGTTGGTGAGTCATTGCAGCACATTATTGGCCCTATGGGTATAATAGGGACCAGCTGCTCTACCGTGGAGGAAATCATGTGAACTTCCTAATTTAAAACTGGTCTGGAGTGGGGTAGTTGTGTTAATGCCCTAACATGAGGCTCACACTAGCTGACCTAGCCCCAGGTGAGAGAAAGGGCTGTATGGAGCAGCTGGGGACTCTACTGACCAAGGAAAAGAAGCCAAGATTTCCCCGGGTGGGTTTGATACCGTAAATTGGTGTCAGTAGAAGTGAGATCCGATGCAACAATTCTCGACTCAAGGAAGCATGGGGTTTTAGAGGAGAAAAGATAAACAGGCCAGGGATTCCGGATGATTATTTTGATCTTTGATTCTAGATTGTTACTTTGGTCTTTGATTTCTAGATGATTACTTTGGATGATGTTATTTATAAATAAAAGCAAGCTGCTTTCTGTAAATAATAAACAGCTTTAATTTTCTAACACTATGTGTCTCCTGTGTATGGCTCAGTCATACTGAGTGGATGTAGCACCCATAGAGAGGTTGGTTGATGCCACTGGGTAGAATCCTCATCCTAGCAATTATATTGCTGCTCAGAAATTTAAGGTAACTTATGCGTGCAACCCAGGCTTGAAGAGCCATTTTTGAAAGAAGATATACAAATGGCCAACAGGCACATGAAAAGACACTGGACATCGTTAGAAATTAAACCAAAACCAAAAGCCACTGCCATGAGTCACAGTTAATGCAAAAGCAAATAATAAGAAGAAAGTTATGCAGCAAATTCAGTATCACTGTTATTTTTCTATAGCTGAAAAAAAATTTCTTGGCAAGAGATGAAATCTCTCAGCCTATGCTTGATGTTAACAAAACATCAATACCTGCTAGAAGTTAGTTGTTTATTTTGTTGTCCCTCCAAGCATTCGTGGTCGGTTTTAACTCCACTTCTGATAATAACCAAAAAAACCAAACCCACTGCTGTCGAGTCTTTCCTGACTCAGAGCGACCCTATAGGACAAGTAAAACCACCCGATAGGCTTCCCAGGCTGTAATCTTTATGGAAACACTGCCACATCTTTCTCCTGAGGAGCAGCTGGTGGGCTAGAACTGCCGACCTTTCGATTAGCAGCCTAGTGCTTAACCACTATGTCACCAAGGCTCTGTCTTCTGATGGCAGTCACAGTAATATTTCACAGCTATTTGCAAACTATGTTGATTTTCTGGCAGTAATTTTATACCTATTTTAGAAGAGTATATAAAAAGTCAATTTTTGGAGGTGGAACCAAGATGGCGGAATAGACAGACACTTTTGGCGAGCCCTCTTTACAACAAAGACCCCAAAAAACAAGTGAAACGAGTATATTTATGACAAGCTAGGAGCCCTGAGCATCAAAGGCAAGCTTAGAAAATGAACAGAGGGGCAGGGAGAGGAAGAGACAGTTCAGAAGCGGAGAGCAGTTACCACACCTGAATTGCGGGGAGCCCTCAGGCACCGTTCCTGGAGCCATGGTGGTGGGCTGGTACTAGCATTCGGCCGCAATTTCCTCAGGGAGAAAAAGCCAGACACACAGCATACTCACACCTCTGGAGCCTGAGAAGAACGGCGGTCTTGACAAAAGCTAAGTACTTGCATATATTTCAGCGTGTACCCCCACCCTCTAAGCTGGCTTCAGCAGCTGAATTCCCTGGGCTTGAGATAGGCACTGTTGAGTGCCTAGAGCCATCCTGCCGACCTTGGAGAAGGAAAAAAATTGCAATTGGGGGAAAAGATAATTTGCCAGCTCCACTAACTGGGGGAGTTCAGGACAGAAGTGGCTCCTGTCCAGGAATAAACGGTCTGTGGACTTTGAGCATCTTTCCCTCTGAATGGACCTGTGTGGGCCTATTTCAGAAGAATAGGCCCCGGTCGGCAGACTCCAACCATTTCAGTGGTGCGGTGGAGAGGTGGGTATTTGATGTTTGATATTGCTTTGCCTATTAAACAGCGTCCTCACTTACCCACATCAGGGGCCTAAGGATGGGTAGCTCTGCTCAGGTCACCCAGCCACCCGTGACAGGGATCCAAGGATAACTGGTACCTCCCAGTCCATACAACCAAAAACATTGGGTGCCCATGGTCTGTCTACAGAACTTGCCCACCTGCACACCCTAGGGAACAGGGACATGCTTTCCTCAGAGACACTTGGAGGTCGATTCTCAATGCCCTGCCTTGTTCAGAGAGTGACCCCCTGCTGCAGCCAGATACCGGTACCTACAACAATCACCCCTGCCCCTCTAAGACTGTAGGACAGAGCCTGTACCATATACTTGATGATCAGCTACCTGGACACCTGAGCTGAATTCATACAAGAAAAGTGAATGGACTCCTAGACTGATATACCTGATAACAGCTCTAGTCATCTGGGGACAAGACATCAGAGCTCCAAAAGTGAAAATAATCAAGCTAGCTCTCTCAAGCAACCCATTTGGGCATATCAAAACAAAATAAAGCAAGAAGCTATGATACGATAAGCAAACATTAATACAATAACTTATAGATGGCTCGGAGACAACAGTCAATATCAAGTCACATAAAGAAACAGACCATGATCACCTTAACAATCTCTCAAAACAAAGAATCCAGGGATCTTCTAGATGAAAGTAAAAAAAAAAAAAGTACATTCCTGGAATTACCAGAGGCAGAATACAAAAGTTTAATATACAGAACCCTTCAGGACATCAGGAAAGAAATGAGGCAAGACGCAGAACAAGCCAAGGAACAAACAGATAAAGCAATTGAAGAAATTAGAAAGATTATTCAGGAATAAATAAATAAATGAAAAAATTAATAAGCTGGAAAAATCCATAGACAGACAACAATCAGAAATTCAGAAGATTAACAACAAAATTACAGAGGTAGACAATTCAATAGCAAGTCAGAGGACCAGAACTGAGCAAGCAGAAGCCAGAATTTTTGAACTTGAAGACAAATCACTTGGCACTAATATATTTTTTAAAAAATCAGATAAGAGAATTAAAAAAAATGAAGAAACCTTAAGAATCATGTGGGACTCTATCAAGAGAAATAACCTATGAGTGACTGATGTACCAGAACAGGGAGGGATAACAGAAAATACAGAGAGACTTGTTGAAGATTTTTTGGCAGAAAACTTCCCTGATATCATGAAAGATGAGAAGATATCTATCCAAGATGCTCATCGAACTCCACATAAGGTAGATGTTAAAAGAAAGTCACCAAGACATATCATAATCAAAGTTGCCAAAACCAAAGATAAAGAGAGAATTTTAGGGCAGCTAGGGATAAACAAAAAGTCACCTACAAAGGAGACCCAATAAGAATAAGCTTGGACTACTCGGCAGAAACCATGCAGGCAAGAAGGCAATGGGATGACTTATTTAAAAAAATTGAAGGAAAAAAAATTGCCAGCCAAGAATCGTATATCCAGCAAAACTGTCTCTTAAATATGAAGGTGAAATTAGGACATTTCCAGGTAAACAGAAGTTTAGCGAATTAGTAAAAAGCAAACCAAAACTAGAAGAAATACTAAAGGGAGTTTTTTGGTTAGAAAATCAATAATGTCAGGTGTCAGCCCAAGACTAGAACACTGGGCAGAGCAATCCGAAGTCAACCTAGGCAGGGAAATAAAAAAAAAAAAAAACAAACCACAAAGCAAGATTAAAAAAAAAAAAAAAAAGGGTAATGGCGATGTCATTATATAAAAGAAGACAACATTACAACAATAAAAGGGACTAAGAAATGTAATAATACACCTTCCATATGGAGAGGAAGACATAGCGATACAAAAAAACAAAAGCTAGGTTCAAATTTAGAAAAATAGGGGTAAATAATAAGGTAACCACAAAGGAGACAAAGTACCCCACTCATCAAAATAAAATACAAGAAAAAAAGAGAGCCTCAGCAGAAACAAAATCAACAACAGCAAACATGAGGAAAGGATAATATAATCCGCTCAGCACATAAAATTAAGTGGGAAAAAGAAAATGTCAACAGCACACAAAAAAAGGCATCAAAATGATAGCACTAAATTCATACCTATCCATAATTATGCTGAATGTAAATGGACTAAATGCACCAATAAAGAGACAGAGTGGCAGAATGGATTAAAAAACGTGATTCATCTATATGCTGCCTAAAAGAGACACACCTTAGACTTAGAGACACAAACAAACTAAAACTCAAAGGATGGAAAAAAATATATCAAGCAAAGAACAATCAAAAAAGAGCAGGAGAGGCAATATTAATTTCTGACAAAATAGACTTTAAAGTTAAATTCATCAGGAAGGAGAAGGAAGGACACTATATTATGATTAAAGAGACAATACACCAAGAAGATTAACCATATTAAATATTTATGCACCCAATGACAGGGCTGCAAGATATATTAAACAAACTCTATCAGCATTGAAAAGTGAGATAGCTCCACAATAGTAGTAGGAGACTTCAACACACCACTTTCGATGAAGGACAGGACATCCAGAAAGAAACTCAATAAAGACGCGGAAGACCTAAATGCCACAGTCAACCAACTTGACCTCATAGACATATACAGAACACTCCACCCAACAGCAACTGCGTACACTTTCTTTTCTAGTGCACATGGAACATTCTCTAGAATAGACCACATATTAGGTCATAAAGCAAGCCTTAGCAGAATCCAAAACGTTGAAATATTACAAAGCATCTTCTCTGACCATAAAGCCATTAAAGTGGAAATCAATAACAGAAAAATCAGGGAAGAGAAATCAAACACTTGGAAACTGAACAATTCCCTACTCAAAAAAGACTGGATTATAGAGGACATTAAGGATGGAATAAAGATATTCAGAAAATCCAATGAGAATGAAAACACTTCCTATCAGAACCTTAGGGACACAGCAAAATCTGTGCTCAGAGGTCAATTTATATCAATAAATGCACACATCCAAAAAGAAGAAAGGGCCAAAATCAAAGAATTATCCCCACAACTTGAACAAATAGAACAAGAACAAGAAAAGAAACTCTCCGGCACCAGAAGAAAACAATAAAAATTAGAGCCGAACTAAATGAAATAGAAAACAGAAAAACAATTGAAAGGATTAACGAGACCAAAAGCTGTTTTTTTTTAAAAATCAACAAAATTGATAAACCACTGGCCAAACTGACAAAAGAAAAACAGGACAGGAAGCAAATAACCCAAATAAGAAATGAGATGGGCAATATTACAACAGACTCAACTGGAATTAAAAGAATCATATCAGATTACTATGAAAAATTGTACTCTAACAAATTTGAAAACCTAGAAGAAATGGGTGAATTCCTAGAAACAAACTACCTACCTAAACTAACACAAACAGAGGTAGAACAACTAAAAAGAGTGATAACAAAAGAGAAGATTGAAAAGGTAATCAAAAAAGTCCAAACAAGAAAAAGCCCTGGTCCAGACGGCTTCACTGCACAGTTCTACCAAACTTTCAGAGAAGAGTTAACAACAGTACTACTAAAGGTATTTCAGAGCATAGAAAAGGACGGAATACTACCAAACTCATTCTATGATACCAGCATATCCTGGATACCAAAACCAGGTAAAAACACACAAAAAAGAAAATTACAGACCTATAGCCCTCATGAACTTAGATGTAAAAATCCTCAACAAAATTCTAGCCATAAGAATTCAACAACATATCAAACAAGTAATTCACCATGCCTAAGTGGGATTCATTCCAGGTATGCAAGGATGGTTCAACATTAGAAAAACAATTAATGTAATCCATCACATAAATAAAAGACAAGAATCACATGATTTTAGCAATTGATGCAGAAAAGGCATCTGACAAATTTCAACACCCATTCATGATAAAAACTCTCACCAGAATAGGAATAGAAGGAAAATTCCTCAACATAATAAAGGGCATTTATACAAAGCCAACAGCCAATATCATGCTAAATGGAGAGAGCCTGAAAGCATTCGCCTTGAGATTGGGAACCAGACAAGGATGCCCTTTATCACCACTCTTATTCAACATTGTGCTGGAGGTCCTAGCCAGAGCAATTAGTCTAGACAAAGAAATAAAGTGTACCCAGATTGGCAAGGAAGAAATAAAATTATCTCTATTTGCAGATGACATGATATTATACACAGAAAACCCTAAGGAATCCTCCAGAAAACTACTGAAACTAATAGAAGAGTTCAGCAGAGTTTGAGGTTACAAGATAAGCATTCAAAAATCAGTTAGATTCTTCTACACCAACAAAAAGAACATTGAAGAGGAAATCACCAAATCAATATTATTTACAATAGCCCCCAAGAAGATAAAATACTTAGGAATAAATCTTACCAGAGATCTAAAAGACTTATACAAAGAAAACTACAATATGCTTATGCAAGAAACCAAAAGAGACCCACCTAAGTGGAAAAACATACCTTGCTCACGGATAGGAAGACTTAACATTATAAAAATGCCTATTCTACCAAAAGCGATTCGTACATATAATGCAATTCCAATCCAAATCCCAACGACATTCTTTAATGAGATGGGGAACAAATCACCAGCTTCATACGGAAGGGAAAGAGGCCTCAGATAAGTAAGGCATTACTGAAAAAGAAGAAGAAAGTGTGAGGCCTTACTCTACCTGATTTTAGGACCTATTCGACCACCACAGTAGTCAAAACAGCCTGGTACAGGTACAACAACGGATACATAGGTGAGTGGAACAGAATAGAGAATCCAGACATGAATCCATCCACATATGAGCAGCTGATATTTGGCAAAGGCCCTAAAACAGTGAAATGGGGAAAAGACAGTCTTTTTAACAAATGGTGCTGCCATAACTGGATATCCATCACAAAAAAATGAAACAAGACCCGTACCTTCCTCCATGCACAATAATGAGCTCAAAATGGATCAAAGATCTAAATATAAAATCTAAAATGATAAAGATCGTGGAAGAAAAAATAGGGCCAACAGCAGGAACCCTAATACATGGCATAAACAGTATACAAAACATTACTTACAATGTAGAAGAAAAACTAGATAACTGGGAGGTCCTAAAAATTAAACAAACACCTATGCTCATCCAAAGACTTCACCAAAAGAATGAAAAGATTACCCACAGACTGGGAAAAAGTTTTTAGCTATGACGTTTCCGATCAGCACATGATCGCTAAAATATACATGATACTGCAAAAACTCAACTGCAAAAAGACAAATAACCCAACTAAAGAATGGGCAAAAGATATGAGTAGACAATTCAGTAAAGAAGACATCCAGGTAGCTAACAGATACATGAAGAAATGCTCACGATCATTAGCCTTTTGAGAAAGGTAAAAAATCAAAACTACAATGATATTCCGTCTCACTCCAACAAGGTTGGCATTAATCCAAAAAACAGAAAACAGTAAATGTTGGAGAGGTTGTGGAGAGACTGGAACACTTATACACTGCTGGTGGGAATGTAAAATGGTACAATAACTTTGGAAATTGATTTAGCGCCTCCTTAAAAAGCTTTTTCTTTTTTTTTTTTTAGAAGCTAGAACTACCATACGATCCAGCAATCCCACGCCTTGGAATATATCCTAGAGAAATAAGAGCCTTTACAGGAACAGATATATGCACACCCATGATTATTTCAGCACTGTTTACAATAGCAAAAAGATGGAAGCAACCAAGGTGCCCATCAACGGGTGAATGAATAAATAAATTATGGTATATTCACACAATGGAATACTATGCATCAATAAAGAAAGGTGATGAATCTGTGAAACATTTCATAATATGGAGGAATCTGGAAGGCACTATGCTGAGTGAAATTATTCAGTTGCAAAAGGACAAATATTGCATAAGACCACTATTATAAGAACTCAAGAAATAGTTTAAACAGAGAAGAAAATATTCTTTGACGGTTATGAGGGGAGTAGGGAGGGAGGGTGGGAGAAGGGTATTCACTAACTAAATAGTAGATAGTAGATAAGAACTATTTTAGGTGATGAGAAAGACAACACACAATACAAGCGAGGTCAGCACAACTGGACTAAACGGAAAGCAGTTTCCAGAATAAACTGAATGCTTCTTAGGCCAGTGTAGCAGGGGTAGGGGTTTGGGGACTGTGGTTTCAGGGGACATCTAAGTCAATTGGCATAATAAAATCTATTAAGAACACATTCTGCATCCCACCTTGGAGAGAGGCTTCTGGGGTCTTAAACACTAGCAAGTGGCCTTCTAAGATGCATCAATTGGTCTCAACCCACCTGGATTAAAGGAGAATGAAGAACACCAAGGACTCAAGGTAATTACGAGCCCAGGACACAGAAAGGGTCACCTAAACCAGAGACTACATCAGCCTGAGACTGGAAGAGCTAGGTGGTGCCTGGCTACAACCAATGAGTGCCCTTACAGAGAACGCAACAGAGAACCCCTGAGGGAGCAGGAGAGCAGTGGGATGCAGACCCCATATTCTCATAAAAAGACCAGACTTAATGGTCTGACTGAGACTAGAAGGACCGCAGTGGTCATGGCCCCCAGACCTTCTGTTGGCCCAGAACAGGAACCATTCCCGAAACCAACTCTTCAGACAGGGATTGGACTGGACAATGGGTTGGAGAGGGATGCTGGTGAGGAGTGAGCTTCTTGTATCAGGTGGACACTTGAGACTATGTTGACAACTCCTCCCTGAAGGGGAGATGAGAGGGTAGAGGGGCTTAGAAACTGGTGAAATGGACACGAAAAGAGAGAGTGGAGGGAGGGAGTGGGCTGTCTCACTAGGGGGAAAGCAATTGGGAGTACATAGCAAGGTGTATATATATGTTTTTATGTGAGAGACTGACATGATTTGTGAACTTTCACTTAAAGCACAATAAAAATTTTTTTAAAAATCAACTTTTGAAAGTTGCCAAAGCAAACCATTTATAAAAAGGGAAATAATATTCAGGCAGAATAATTTCAAGAAATTTTACCCAAGGTGAAACATGTCTAAGACCAGAAAAATAGGGTACTAAATCATTCTTTTCTTGTATAAAGATAACATTCTATTGTAAAGGTAACGTTGGTCACTGAGAAAAGCTGTTTGTATTTGGTAAATGCCTTAAGCTTCAATGTGATCTAATCAATCCTTTTTAAAATGACTACCTTCAATTCCTTCTACCCTATCTAGAAAACAAAACAAAAGCAAAAGTCATTCTATCCGTCAGTCTGTAATTATTTTTCTTATTGATATATAAGTTTTTTTTTATGTACTGGACCTAAGTGTCTCTTATTCTTTTCTGTGTCATCAGTGCCTAGAAAAATCCTTGGCACATGTAGGCATTTGTTATATTTTGAATGAATAAATCAGTGAATTTATGACGAATGAATGGATCAGTGAATTGATCTACCTCTTGCCTCCTTGAGTCTTATATTTCTGTAAATAATAAAGACATTTTAAATAGAAATATGTACTTAAGCCATTGCCAAATAATTTTAAAACACCACAAATAAAATTAAATGGAAAATCATGAACAAAAAAACTCACATATAACCTTAATATAAAGCATGCTGTTGCAAAACAAAAGAAAGAATACTAACACTTTAAGAGAAATGTGAGCAAAGGAGAGAAATAAATTGCTAAATAAGACATACAAATAGGTAATAGAGACCTTTCACTTTATTAAAATATGCAAATGGCATCAATAAGAGATACTCTTTTCTCATCTATAAAATTTGCAAAATCTTTATATCATAATATTCAATTCTGCAGAGTAGGTATATCTAGTGAGATATGCACCATCATAATTTCATGATGACTGGTACTCTAAATTGGTATGGCATTTAGAGAAAACAATTTAGCAATCTGTAATGGATTGAATTGTGTCCCCCCAAATTATATTGAAGTTCCAACCCCTCTACCTGAAAATATGATTCTGTTTGGAAATAGGTGTTTTGTTTTTTAATATTTATAAGGTCATATTAGAGTAGAAAACAAAAAACCCAAACCCGTCATGGTCGAGTTGATTCCAACTCGTACTGACCCCTATAGGACAGCGTAGAACTGCCCCATAGGGTTTCCAAGGAATGGCTGGTAGATTCAAAACTGCCGGCCTTTTGGTTAACAACCAAACACTTAACCACTCTGTCGCCAGGGCCTCATCCCTCTGAGTAATCGCTTATTAAAAAAAAAAAGCAGAGTAGACACAGCCATACATGGGGGAGATGCCATGTGACAATGTAAAGAGACACATCTATTATCAGCAAAAGAACACCAAGCTTAAGACACGATGTGAATAAATATAAAAATCTTCTTACCCTTGACCTTATAATTTTACTTCTAGAACTCTAGGTATGAAAGAAATGGGGGAAAAAAATCTAAATATATGAGAGAAAAATGGTTTAATTAATTGTGATATATTGGGTATGTGTGTGTTAAATTGATATTTTTGATAAAGAAATGTAAAGATCATTTTAGTAAACGACTAACTGGCTATGCTCAATGTGCTCAATGTCTATTTTTTAATAATGTAGATGCATGTTTTATTAGCTTATCTATACTTCTCTTGCATGTGCTTTTTTTTCTCAGTGACCAGCATGGGGAAATGAGAATATTGGTTAGAGTAAGTGAAAATAGTTGGCTTTATTAGCTATAGATCATTAATCTAATATATAGGAAAAACATGTTTTTGATGAAAAGAACCATTTTTTAAATAAAAACTAAAAAAAAAAAAAAACTAGTGAATACATCCTGTCAATTTGCTCATAGAAATAATAGACAATCATCAAGGGCAACATTGTAAACCCTGATGTCTCAATAAAATGTTGTTATTTCACTGAAAAGTGAAATTAGAAGATGGATAAAATCCAAAAACTCCGTAGCAAGTACAAGTGATACCAAAAGTAGCTGAGGTCAAACAGGAGCTCTGGAGGGCAAATTTAGGGAAGAAACACAATAAAAAGGAGTTCACGGTGGCATGAATCCAAAGTTATATCTCTTATTGCATGTAGAAACTTAGGTTAGAAGAACTGGTGGCATAAGCCCTTCTGGACAGCGTGATTCAGAGATGTGTAGTAGTCAGAACTCCTCCAAGGGGCACAGGTAGCTGTGAGGAAGAGTGGAGTTTCATTGGGTTGGGGAACATGGATGTGCCTTCCCATCCCTGTTGTATGAATAGACAGTCCTGGGAAATTCAACTCTTTCAGTGATGTGTAATGAAGTAGAAACTGAAACAACATCAATATAAAAACATAAGATGTTGAAAACAGCATGAAAATTTACCAAAAATTAAAAAAGAAAAAAAAGTATACCAGAAAAATATTGCCATGGAGCATATAAAATTATATCCAAATGATTTGACCAAAATTGGATAATCTTAATGTTCATTAAGAAGAAAGGCATAGATAAGTACAAAGAGAAGAGATGGCCAAATAACATAATGAGAACAAACATGAGTGTGCAGAACATTGGGAAAAAGTAGCAGAAAGAACATCATAATGGAAATGGAGATAATATTAAAGCAGAACGGGCAAAAGGGAAATTAGACCCTGAAGCAACACAGTTTAAGGAGCAGAGGAGCAATGAGAAAGGTCAATCAAATTAAATAGTAGTAAAAATTCAAATGATTACAGGGGAAAGAAGATAGTAATAGAAGAACAGTAAAGAAGAACCAACTTATCAAATTTATATCAAGGAAATGGCTCATGTTGTAGACATCTTCAAAAAAGAAAATGAGTATAAACAAATAGTTCAAAACATAATTCCAGAAAATGTCCTTGAAATAAGTCTTAAATTTATACATTAAAAGGGCACACCATGCCCTGTATATACTGAAAGTGCACATCAATATACAAGATGGCCCAGTATAGTTAGCACAAAGACACAGCCTTATAAAGTTAGCAGAGGTTGAAGATAAAAATGGAATCCTTTGGCAATCAGGCAAAAAAATCAAGCCACACAGAAAAGGAAAACCATCATGGCTTCACCATGCTCTTCTCCATAGCCACATGTAATGCTAAATTCAGTTCAGAAATACTATAGAACTCCAGGAAAAAGAAGCACAAACAAAGGTGATCATGCAATGGCTATCCAGCCAAGCTGTCTTTCAAGCACAAAGGCTACTATTAAGTTTTAAACAGATAATCAGGGAATGTTGTTTCAGTAAGTCATTCTTCAGGGAACTGCCAGAGGTGTATTTCTCAAACATTAATCTTTGTACAAATCACCTGGGAGTGTTGTTAAAATTCAGATTCAGTAGGCCTGGGGCAAAGCCTGGTGTCCTATTATCCCGTATGTTTAATAAGGCCCCCAGTGACTCTGACACTAATGCTGCTGAACCAAAGGCTATGCATTGGGTACCAAGATACAGTGGACAAACTTCAGCCACTAAGAGGTAACCGGGTGACCACTGTCTTAGGCTGGGTTCTCTAGAGAAGCAAAACCAGTAACACGTACAAATATATATATATATATATATATATATATATATATATATATATATATATATACATACAGAGAGAGAGAGAAATTTATATAAAGGAAACGGCTCATGCTGTAGAGGCTAGAATGTCCCAAGTCTGCCGGTCAGGATAGAAGCTTCTCCTGATTCATGTAGCTGTGGGGGCTGGTGAACTCAAGATCAACAGGCCAGAGAGCAGGGCTCTTTCTTATAGGCCTTGAAGATCAATGAATCCCAAGATTGGCAGGTAAGCTGCTAGGTCAAGTCCCAGGAACTGGAGGTCAGAGGAACAGGAGTCAGCTACAGGATCCCGCGCCAGCAAAAAAGCACCCTAGCCTTGTCAGACTATCCCCTTACATTCAATGCAGGCCATACCCCCAAGGAAACTCCCTTTCGATTGATTGACTACTCACAGCAGATGCCATCATGGAGGTGATCGCATAATATCAAATCTCATCATGGAAGTTATCATAGGACTGCCAAACCACTGAGAATCATGGCCCAGCCAGCTTGACACACAACCTTAACCATCACATCCACTAAATGTATTAATTGTGGAAATAAGACTCCAAGAGATATGTGATTAAGGTGACAGAACAAAATGTAAAGATGCATGCCCTGACAATGTAGAAGTGAGATAAGTAACAAAAAGTAGGGGTAGATGGGAAGAAAGATGGAAGATACTATACATTAATTAAATCTTTCACTTTCTCAATAGTAACAGCTGAGAGAAAAAAGCACATTTAAAGCTAACAACTGTAGTGAGAGAAATATAATTACATTTAGCTGTACAAAAGTTAACACTGAGAGAGACCATATTTTGATTAATATTGAGTAGTAGAAGAGAAAGAGGAAAGAAAAGAGAAAACACAGTGCTACTATAGTTCTTAATAAGGAATAAATGTATGCCATGGTGGAGCAATGATTAAACTCTGGGCTGCTAACCAAAAGGTCGATGGTTGGAACCCACCAGCCACTCCAAGGGAGAAAGATGTGGCAGTCTGGTTCTGTAAAGATTAACACCAAACCCAAACTCCTTGCCCTCAAGTGGATTCCAACTCATAATGACCCTATAGGACAGAGTAGAACTATCCCATAGGATTTCTAAGGAACAGCTGATAGATTTGAACTGCCACCTTTTGGTTGACAGCTACATGCCTAACCACAGCACCACCAGGGCTCCCTATAAGGATTACAGGCTTAGAAACCTATGGGGGCAGTTCTCCTCTGTCCAATAGAGTAGCTATGAGTCGGAATTGACTTGATGGCAATGGGCTTTTGGTTTTATTAAAGAAATAGTGAGCTGAAGTTATTATATAAAGTTACAGGTGAAGAGTTATGCACAAGAACAAAAATACAAGCCTTTCAAAATATCAAAAGAACTGCACACAAATTAAAAAAAAAAAGAAAACTGAACATATAATGAATAAAACACCAAAAATATAACATATGATAGAATTAATGTCACATATATTCCATAACAATACCATAACAATAAATGTGGGTGTGTTTCTTTTATTTGTTAAAAAAAAAAAAATAATAAGTTTTTAGATGTATCACAAGGAAAACTCTGTGCTTTGTTGTATACTAGAGACATTTCTAATGATAAAGGATTCAAACAATTGGAAGTAAAAAGAGGGGCAAAGGAATACCTTGCAGATGCAAACAAAAAGAAATCAGATGTTGCAATCTTAATATCAAAAAAGGTAGGATGCAGGGTAAAAAGCATTAAATACAACAAAGAAAAATATTATAATGCAATAGAGTGCAATTCAGAATAGAAATAAAAAATGGGGCAGTTCTACTCTGTCCTGTAGGGTCACTATGAGTTAGAATCAACTCAACAGCAATTTTTTTTTTTTTTTTAAATAGAACCAATCATATAGCAAAAATCATAGGAGATAGGAGGATAAGTAGACCAAAACATACTAGTTGTGATAATCTGTATATCACTTTATTATTTCTGACAAAGCGATTGAACAAAAGTTAGGTAAGGGTAGAGAAGACCTCAATAGCCTATGTACTAAGGTATGTCAATAATACATAATTTTTCAAAGGGACAGGGAACATTCATGAATATCGACCATATATTAACAAAAACAAAACTTCAGGGGAAGTAGTAATAAAAATAGCATTCTCTGATCATAGTGTATTAAAGTGAGAAAGTAATAGTATCAAGATCAACAAGGCCTTCTTCCTGGATATTTAGAAACTCTTCTTTAAAGAGGAAATACAAACCAAAATTTCAAAAATTCTAGAAAATGCCAGGGAAAACATCATAAATCAAAATGGATGATATGCAGCTAAAGCTATGCTTAGATGAAAAATTAAAGCTTTAAATGTTTATATCAACAAAATTAAAAAAATTAATTCAGCAATCAAATCAAAGTAAGAAGGAGAACAATGAAACTTTAGGAATTTATAAGGAAGGAATTCAGAACAATAAAAGCAGAGGCTAAGTTAGAAAACAGAAAAATAGAACTAGTAAATGTGTACCTGTCTCATTAGAAAAAAAAATCGAATTTCAAGAAAAAGAAACAATACAAATGAACCAATCATAAGGAAGAACTGCCTTCAGAAAAGAAGAAATTAAAATAATTATGAGACCATTTAGATCAATTCTGTACAAATAAATTTAAAACCTGAATTGATTTGTTGTCTATACAATTCATAAAATCTCATTCTAAGAGAGGTAGAAAATCTAAAAAGACGAGATTCCTTGGAAGAAAGTTGTTAGAGGACTACCGAACATGGGTATTTTCACAAGGTAACGCTACCAAAACTTTCAAGAGCAGATAATTTCCATATTAAGAAATATAATATAGAGCCAATATGAAGAAAACTTTAAAACTTCATTAAAGGACATAAAAGAAGATTGGAGCAACCGAAAAATCATGTATTTTTGGATAGATGGCTCACCTTATAAAAATTTCAATTCTCCTTAATTTAATTTATAAATTTGGCCTGACTCTATTAAGCATATTTGTGGTTTTTTTTTTTTTTTTTTTAAATCAGGCCAATGAATTCTAAAGTACACACAGAAAAATAAACAATCAAGAAAAAACAGCAGGACTAAAGAGAAGTGCAATGAGAGGTGTAGACCTACCTAATACATAAACCAGTATAGACTATGAAGAATCATAAAGCCTGATGAAACAGAAAAGAAATTCCAGAAATAAATTCAAATACACACAAGGATTTGACAAGGAGTCAACTTAATTCAGTGGAGGGGAATAAAGACTATATAATAAATGGTAATTTAGGCAGTTAAGTAACCATCTTAAAAAAGATTTAATCCATAATTTATGTTGTTGAACAGGATAAACTTCAAACAATCTTGGATTTAAATGTTTTAAAGAAATGAAGGAGTAAAAGTGCTTGAGGCAAACATGGAAAATATCTTTATAAATTTTGAATGGGGATGACTTTACTAACTATGAATCAAAAGCCAGAATTCACAAAAGAAAAGATTTTTTTACAAGGCGAAAAAGCACAATAAGAAAAATGACAAGTGAGGGAAAAATAGTTAGCAACACATAATAGGCTAATTTTGCTGATATATAAAGAGCTAATAGAAATCAATAAGGTAAATAAAGTTTCCCCAAAAAAAGTGTTCACAGAAAGGGAATTACAAATCACTCTTAAAAGTACCACCCATACTCATAATAAGAGAGATACGGTTTTTTAAAGCCATCAAGGGCCAAATGTGTAAAAGTTTAATAATGCAGTCTTTCAAACACTACTTGTGAGAGTGTTAATTATTAAAACACTCATGAGCAATTTTTTAATATCTATGAAAAACGCGAATGCCTCCCATCTTATGAAACAACAATTCTATTTCCGGGAATTTAACTGACAGAACAGCTGATAAACAGATGATAAGTACCAGTATGGCCTAAAAGTTGTTAAATATTTTGAGTATCAATCTGAGCTAAAGATTTGTCCTTACGCATGTGAAATAATATATGTACAATATTAATTACTGCAGCAGTTTTTGCAAGAGCAAAATATTGGAACAAAACTAAATACCGGTCTGGAGAGGACTGGTTAAATAAATTATGGTGTGAACATACAATGTGATACTATGAATCTATAAATAAAAGAATGAAAAACCCCTTTAAGTACTTATATGGCAATAACTATAAACTATATTATTAAGTGGAAAAAGCAAAGTATAGCTTTGCTGTGCGTTGTATGCTACCCTTTGTGGAAGGAAGGTATAAAATAATTACATATATTTGTGTTCACCTAGATATTCATTGACAGAATATAGAAAACTACACACGCTAATTACAATGTTACTTGTGGGGCAAATGAGGTGGGAAGTGGATGAATGAGGCATGAAGATGGGAGTAAGATTTTATTTTTACTGCCTACTCTTTATACCCTGGTGGTGTAGTGGTTAAGTGCTACAGCTGCTAACCAAATGGTCAGCAGTGCGAATCCACCAGCCGCTCCTTGGAAACACAATGGGGCAGTTTTACTCTGTCCTATAGGGTCACTATGAGTTGGAATCGACTCCCATGGCAGTAGGTTTAGTTTTGGTTTGGTACTGTTTGTTTAGGAGGCCTGGTGGTGCAGTGGTTAAGCAATTGGCTCCTAACCAAAAGGTCAGTAGTTCTTTGGAATCTACTGGCCACTCCTTGGAAACCCTGTGGGGCAGTTCTACTCTGTCCTATAGGATAGCTATGAGTTGGAATCAACTTGATGGCAATGGACTTTTGTTTTGTTTTTTTACTCTTTATGTAAGGAGCCCTGGTGAAGCAGTGGGGTCCTGGTGTCACTGTGGTTAAGCGCTGGGCTGCTAACCAAAGTTTCAGGAATTCAACCCACTAGCCACTCTGCGGGAGAAAGATGTGTCAGTTTGCTTCCATAAGGATTAACCAACCCCCCCACCAAAAAAATTTGCCATTGAGTAGATTATGACTATAGCAGCCCTATAAGACGGAGTAGAACTGTCCAGTAGGATTTCCAAGGCTGTGGTCTTTACGGGTGGAACCCTGGTGGTGCAGTGGTTAAGAGCTTGACACTAACCAAAAGGTCAGTAGTTCAAATCCACCAGACGCTCCTTGGAAACCCTATGGGGCAGTTCTACCATGTTCTGTAGGGTTGCTAAGAATCGGAACATAAGAACAGCAACAATCTCTACTGAAGCAGATCGCCACATCTTTTTCCCGAGGAGCAGCTGGTGGGTTTGAACAGCAAACCTTTTGCTTGGCAGTGGAGTGCTTACCACTGCACCAGCAGGGCTCCTTCCATGAAGATTACAGCTTTGGAAACCCTATGGGGCAGTTCTACTCTGTCCTACAAGGTCACTATGAGTCAGGAATTGACTGGACGGCAGTGGGTTTGGTTTTAATTGGTTGTTCAGTGGTTAAGAGCTCTGCTGTTAATCAAAAGGTTATTGCCTGGAACCCACCAGCCACTCTGCAGGAGAAAGATGTGTCAGATAATTAAGGCTGCATACAAATATTTATTGCCATGTACATACATTGCACTGTTGTTCACACTAAATATTGGAAGCGTCCCAAATACTTACAGTCACAAATGAAATACTATCAGCAGTTAAAATTATGTTCTAAAATAATAGTTGAAGATATGGAAATATAAAACCAAAACCCACTGCCCTCGAGTCGATTCCAACTCATAGCAACCCTATAGGACAGAGTAGAACTGCCCCATAGAGTTTCCAAGGAGCACCTGGTGGATTTGAACTGCCGATACCTTGGTTAGCAGCTGTAGCTCTTAACCACTATGCCACCAGGGTTTCCTATGGGAATATATTCAGGGTATATTGCTAAAGATTGGGGGGGGAGGGGGGACTCCAGATCCACAAAATAGAAATGTGGAAAACATGCATATGCGTTTATTCACACACAGAGAGAAATCGGTGAAATTCACCAATTGCTGACAATGGTTCTCTCAGGGTAGTGGGATGGTTTTTTTTTTAATTATCACTCTATTTTTTTTTTTTAATCTCTATGCTCTAAAGTTCTTCTAATACTATAATTACAGAAGCAAAAAAAAAAAAAAAAAAGCCCTTCAGCATCTATTGAAGTCTTTAAATAGGCCATAGACTACATGTTCTAGATTGAATTATGTCATCCCTTGCCCCACCCTGCTCTCCAAATCCTGTTGTAAATCCTAACCCTTATTCCCTTGTGGCGCAGTAGTTAAGAGCTTGGCTGCTAACCAAAAGGTTGGTAGTTTGAATCCACCAGCCACTCCTTGGATGCCCTACGGGACAGTTCTGTTATGTCCCTGTAGGTTCCTTGTGAGTCAGAATTGACTAGATGGCAACAGGTTTGATCTTTTTTTTTTAATACCCATGGTTAAGGAGCCCTGGTGGCACAGTGGTTAAGCCCTTAACTGCTAACTGAAAGTTTGAAGGTTTGAACCCACCAGCCATACTAAGGGAGAAAGATGTGGCAGTCTACTTCCATAAAGATTTACAGCCTTGGAAATTCTATGGGGCAGTTCTGCTGCCTCCTACAGGGTCACTAATGAGTCAGAATCAATCCAATGGCAATGAGTTTTTTTATACCTGTGGTTATAATCCCATTTGGGAATTGGTTTCTTTGTTAAGAGGCCATATCAGTGTAAAAAATTAAAAGCACTGCCGCCAAGTCAGTTCCAGCTCATGGGGACCCTATGTATCAGTGTAGGTATGTTGTAAACCGATCACCTTTGAGATATAAAAAGAACGGATTGGGACAGAGGAGCAGGCAGAGCTGGGGAAGAAACATGCCAAGCCACATGAAGATGGCCAAGGAAGAGAAGCTGAAAAGAGACAAGGACCTTCCTCCAGAGCCAACAGGGAGAGAAAGCCTTCCCTTACAGTTGGCACCCTAAATTCAGACTTCTAGCCTCCTAAAATGTAAGAAAATAAATTTCTGTTTGTTAAAGCCAGCTATTTGTGGTGGTATTTCTGTTATAGCAATGCTAGATAACTAAGATACTATATTAAGCATTTGGTAAGCAAGCTCCCTTAAACTCAAAACCACACAATGTAGATCTTACTAACCATTTTACAGATGGAAAATCTGAGGCTCAGAGACATTGAATAAATAGCCCAATATTATGCAGCTAGTAAAGAATCAGACGCAGAGCTTAAACCCAGGTCTGTCTGCATCCAACATTTATTTCTTGATCATCCTGATAAATACATCACAAAACACTCTTTGCAATTCAAAAAAAAAAAAATCATCTTTTCTACTAGTTTTCTTTTAAGTGATGAATCTTTGCCTTGGTTTTCAGAACTTATGTTTTTGCATGGTGCGCTAATCACGCTCAAGCATTCTCTGATAATTATTTAAACTAAACTATCTTGCATATGTGAATTATTTCATTTATTTTACAGTAGAGAAAATATGTTAATTTGTGTAAATGGTCTTCTGGGTGCAGATGATCCTACTGAGAGCAGGCTCATCTTAAAAGCTGCTTGTCTTTCATCTGAGGCTGCTTTTATACACATAGTTTATTTTTCTAATGCTGTCTCGATATAGGGATAATTTTACGGAGGCATTTGTGGCCAAATGAAAGAAAAAACAGCTCTCTTGGCTTTGGTAAACATTAATGAGCTCATAGAAAGTCTTGTTACTGGAGGGCAGCATGCTTTTGAGATTTTCTTGCCATCTTGGCATTTTGTGGGCCCTGCTTCTTTGTTGGTATTAGCATACTGCGTTGTGTGTGCCATTGTGAGCTCTGCTTTAGCTCCTTTATGTGTCTGACAGAAGGCTCACCTTGGACTATTATAAGGAGAGTCTAGGCATCTCAATAATGGATTTCAGCAAAGAAAAAATTAAATCATTCAGAAATAATTAATCTGATTTATTCATTTCAAAGCTTCACCACAAAATGGAGAGTGTTCAGTTTTTGGTCATGTATGTATTGTCATCATTAACAAAGTGAAATCCAACTTTTATTGATTTTTGAGTGAGCAGAAGTTTAGAATTTGAATTCTTTATGTCAATATTCAGACATATAATGTAGGTGTAAAATTCTTGTAGCACACGTGTGATTTGATTTAGGCGTTCTATTTTATCTGAGACAACAGATCGTGTTCACCCATCTGAATATTTTTTAAAAATCTCTTTTACTTCATAAGCAGTTAATCTTTTTAATTGTGTTATGTCATAGAGAACTCAGAGAAGATAATAATAGGGCTATTATAATAATATTATTATTTTAAATCCTCTAACAAGTGTGTTGTGGGTGGCAGTATTACTATATAAATCATGAATTTACCTATTTACTGATTTTATTCAATTATACACAACAGTGAAATATTAAAAAAAAACAAAAAAACCCAAACCCACTGCCGTTGAGTCGATTACTGACTCATAGCGACACTATAGGACAGAGTAGAACTGCCCCATAGAGTTTCCAAGGAGCACCTGGTGGATTTGAAGTGCTGACCTCTTGGTTAGCAGCCGTAAGCACTTAACCACTGTACCACCAGGGTTTCCAAAGTGAAATATAGGGAGAAAAAAAAGGCAATTCCTTTAATAACAGAACATAGCCCTGATCAAAATTATCTAAAATATATTTTTAAAAATTAAATTTGCCAAGCCTAGTTTTAATTCTCTATTAGTCCAAGGGGTTGTTGGGTGCTTATAAAGGAATTAGTTGGTAAGGCTGCATTTTCATTTCAAAAATGTAATATATGAGTTTTGTTACAAAAAAAAAAAATAAACAAGGGGTCATAAATTCACACCCAGTTAAAAAAAAAAAAAATAGGCCCAGTGAATTAAAAAAAAAGGGAGGGAGCGGGAGATAAAGCAGTTGTTGAAAACATTTTCTAGGCAAAAGAAAAATGTATTAATCTATTTTAAGAGTTACTACTTGTTATGGATTGAATTGTATCCCCCAAAATTGTGTGTTAACTTGGCTAGTCCATGATTCCTGGTGTTGTGTGATTGTGTACCATTTTGTCAGCTGATATGATTTTCCTCTGTGTTGTAAATCCTACCTCTGTGATGTTAATGAGGTGGGATTATCGGCTGTTATGTTAATGAGGCGGGACTCAATCTACAAAATTAGGTTGTGTCTTAAACCAATCTCTTTTGAGATATAAAAGGCAAAAGCAAGCAGAGAGACAGGGGGACTTCAAGAAAGCAGGGCTGGGAACAGAGTTCCGCCTTTGGACCCAGGGTTCCTGTGTGGAAAAGCTCCTAAACCAAGAAAAGACTGATGACAAGGACTTTCTTACAGAGCTGACAGAGACAGAAAGCTTTCCCCAGGAGCTGGTACCCTGAATTTGGATGTCTAGCCTACTCGGCTCTTGCGAGAAAATAAATTTCTCTTTGTTAAAGCCATCCACTTGTGGTATTTCTGTTACAGCAGCACTAGATAACTAAGATACTACTATTCTGTCATTGCACACTTTTTGTTTACTTTCACAGAGATTCAATGTACCATACATTTTTACTGTCAATGAAGAGAGAAAAATGACAGTTCAAGAATATAAAAGGAATATCTGGAAACACAGGCATAGAAGTGTCATTAATTCACTTTAAGTTTTTCTTCCAAAATCTCAGTTAAAGTTAGTCCCCCAACAAGGTATTTTCATAAGCATGCTATGCTAATTTTTTTGCAGCACCATGTAAATTGCCTCTGAGTAAGTCGATTACTATCAATATCATAAGAAGTTACCACTTTTAATTCAAATTTCTTGTTCTATTTTTACATATTGCTTTCTTCTAGTCCTTATATAGTCAGATTAAACCAGTCTCATTCTGCTTGAAAGACATTGTATTGAAAAAGGAAGAAAATGTAACTCTTATTTTAAAATCATCTTGATCTGACAGGTTATAGTATTCATAACACTGTTCTAAAGAAAGTCATCAGTATGCCAAGACAGATTTTGAGTGAAAAGAGGAATAACCAGACTCTAGAAAATAGCCCTGTACTATCTTGGATTAATCAGTGCTGGAAAACATCACGTTTGGCAGAGCTGGGAAATTCGAGGACTTGGGTACTTACAAAAATATATATATTCTCTAAGACGCCTTGTCCAAATCATACATTTCTACTTCTTAAACTGGAAACTGTGATTTTATAACTGGAAGCATGCTGCAAAAATAAATCAGTTTTTAGTCTTTGGCTTCATGCTGACATAAGACAATAACAACCAAAGAGGTAATGAAGAAGCAGGTGGAAATCTACACAAATTATTTTTAATGGAAACGAAATAATTCCAAGGAGGTAAACTACAAGTAATCAATTTTCAATACATGCTTTCTGTTTTCCTGGTTAACATGTATTGCACTTCTTGTGAACCACTATTAATTCAACAAACACTGATTGTAGGATGTGGACCTAATATGGGGCTCCTGGCATATAAGATGGGCATGCTGTCTACGTTCAGAGTTTATGATATAACTGGCATTATATTACAAACAATGAAATTATTTGTCTGAAAACACCTGCGCAGGTCTGTCATATCCTGAACTTTTTTTTTTTTTTTTTATGGAAGAGAAGCCAGAGCAATGTGCTTCTAACTTAGTCTCAGACCTCAGTGTCTAAAATATTGTGAATGGTGGTAAATGAATTATTAAAACAGTGAGTGGATCATGAAAGTAGTTGCATCCGTCAGCCTTCCCCTGTCAATTAGCAGTGGCTAATATTAAAAAAAAAAAAAAAAAAAAATTTTTTTTTTTTTTTATATTCAGTTTCTCTCATTGAGGTACAAGCGGGGAATACAATATTTAATGTCTAGTGGACATAGACTGTTATTTATTTATTTATTTATTTATTTTGTAGTTGTCAGTTATTCATGGAGCTATAAATTGAAAATGACATGTAAATTCATGAACTGAAGACTGAAGACTTTGGGGCTCTAAAATAGTTGCCCCAAGAACACTGTACCCCATAGGACAAGTTTTGTGAAAAATATTTCCTTCAGTTTATTATTCATTTGAAATTGGAGAGTATCTGTCCTTCTGTGATCCACAAGCTCCTGCTTGTGAGACATTTTTATATAAATTGTAGGGTATTTTTTGAGGTATGCCAAGGGAATGGTAGGGCACTGTGAATTTAAGGGATCACAGTATTTGATGAGTAGAGTACACAATTTGGAAAAAAATTCTTTTTTTTTTTTTCAGTAGATAAATGTGCCATGAAAATATTTTAAGGGATTATGACCTTGGAAATGGCTCACAGCAATAAAGAGAAAAATCCTGAGGTAATCTTGGCTTACTTCTTGTCAGCTGACAATTGCTCAACGATCATGGCATCAGGCTTTGCCTTGGCGTGGTGACAGCACTAGTATAGGATTCTTTCTCCAATTTCTGTATCTGAGATCATCCCTCAGAAGTACGACACGTGGAGGAGCCGCAGTGATGCATGCTAGAGGCAAGACTGAATCAAAGTGGAGGAGTCCACTCTGTCCTGTTGCTCTTACCACTTCGGTCGTGGGTCATTTCTGATGAGGTCATCATCAGCCATGTCTTCATTATTCCTTCTCTAGAACGTTTTGGATGAGGTCACCCCATTGAGCACGTTTCTTACCTCATGTACTTGAGAATTTCATATACTTTGTTACATCAGGCACAATTGCCTAACAGCTACTCAATGTATGTTTTACAGTTGTAAGTAAAATGGCCTGAGAATTGTACCCAAATACTTGGCTATATTGAATCCTGACTAAAGAAGTCTAGTAAATCCGGTGGCTTTATTGTCTTATCTATCAGGAAAAGAAGACAGTTTTTGAGAGGATCAAAGTTTTGTATGAGGTATGGTATATGAATATTATTGCTGAAGTAAGTAAATCTGAAAAATTCAAAACAATGCTGAGAAGTCTTTATTATATAGTTTTGCACTTTTCTACATCTTATTTTTTTGAAGGAAGGGGGAAACATAAGTCTAAGAATCTTGGACTCTTCTGGATTAGCATATATAACTTCAAGAATAAATATTCCATAAACAAGAGGATCCTCAAAATATCCAAGATTGTCCATAGTCTAGGCAAAATATTTGTTATATACCATGTTAGTTGAATTTGTTTAACTGGGATTCTTGTATCTTTTTAAAATTGTCTTTTAAGACTTACTAGTATTTGAGGGCATTGAGGGGGATCTAATTTTATTAATTCATTCTATTTTTTAAATGCATTGCCCTTATCCTTGTCACTCTCCTGCAATCTTTCAATTTTTTTATATATTTAGATTAAAATAAAAAACCTTACTGAGATTTTCATGGTTCTGAATGATTTGGCCTATACCTGAGTTATCTATCTCCTGCCTTTCCCTTTCTCATTAAGCTTCAGCCATCTTTGTTTCTATGAGCTCCTAAAATACATCTAGCTCTTTCCTACCTCAGTTTTGCTAATTTCTGTTCCCTTCTCCAAAAAAAAAAAAATTTTTTTTTTTTTTTCTCCTAGGTTACTCTTCACATTCTTGACTCCTTCTCTTCCTTCTGGTTTGAACTTAAGCATGGCCTGTCCTCAGACTGGTCATGTGTAAACAACAATTCAGTTGACATCCCATGTTAGTCTTCTCACAGCATATGTTTACTTTCTTCATTGTTGTTAACACAGTATATGTTTTTGAAAAATGTGTTGACCTTTCTCGTTAGGCTGTGAGTTTCATCACAGTAGAGATCTTATCTATCCTGTTTATTAATTATATCCCTAGTACTCAGATTATACTTGGCACATTGTGCTTGGCACATAGTAGGTGATCAAAAGAAAAATTATAAGGAATGAATATCAAGTAGAAATTGGACACATGATCAGCCCATTCCAGGTTGTTGACTGACCTATTTCCCCAGTGTTGATCTGATGAGTTTTTAACCCAAATCGTTCCAGCTTTATGAAAACATTCTAGCAAATCTAACATGGACAAAAGCATATTGTTTAAATTCTGAATTTTGACAATATTATGTTTCATAAATTTCCTGCAAAGATGATATTTTTGTATCAAATATCTCAAAGCAAAAAAGGTCTCTTATAGTTTGTTTTCCTTCACTTATCATCTTTATCATAATGGAAATAAGGAAGTAATACCAAATTTTAGGACAACTTAGCAAATGAATAATATAGTCAGGATTTGGAAAGGAAATCGCTTTCTTTCTTTCAGTGACAAAGTACATTAAAACCTGAATTTATTATACAGGTAGTTCCTGACTCACAACATATTTGAACCACACTTAGGACTGTCCTTTTTTTTGTACATCTTATCATTAGTAGTATGTACCATATACAATGTTGCAGTGTATAATTTGCTGATGTTATAATTCTCATGCCAAACCCAAAGACAAATAAAGATCGGATTTACAAAGATACTGATAGTAAAAAACAGTAATAATTAAAACTAAAAAAATAAAATGAGGTGTTTGGCCTATGTCAAAACCAACTTAAAACGAAGCTGTTGGAATAGAACCTGTTGTAAGTTGGGGACTACCTGTATTTCACTTCTCTGTACCAAATTGAAAAACAAAACAAAACAGAAAAAGATTGTTAGATAAATTTGAAATTCATAGTCATGATACACTGAGATGTACCTAGGGAATTTAAAAGAGTAAATTTCATTTAGTTTCAAGAGATTAAAAAATATGAGTTTGAATAATAGTGTTCTTATTTTCTTCGGTAGACATCTTATTAAAGAAAATAGAGATAGTATGATTCTATTGTATATTGTATATAAATTTCACTTATTTCAGATTTATTAAAAAGGAAGAATAAGCATAGAAATTTTCAATTTTCTAGTGCCTCTTTTTTTGCTTGTGTTTGCTTTTGTTTTACCAGCAGATGACTTGTTCCATTGGATTCATGTGGCATTAAGTGTTACTCACTTCAGTAAGTATTTATAATATCATCATCCATTTTTCGATAATTCTAACATTTGCTTATTGTGGGAAGCAGAAGTAATTTGCATAAATTGTTCAATGGCAATTTCCTAGGCAGAATGTTTCCCTGAGCTTTGCTGGTTACCAAAGCATGCAGTCCTATATTTCACCAGCCACACTAAGTAGCTGGACTCAGGCATGGAAATTTGCCAATGCTCATAGAATTTCAAAATATGTACTAAATATTATGTAAGATTGACTGAAATATAACCAGCACGTATATTATTATCCA
Organism: Elephas maximus indicus; assembly: GCF_024166365.1. NCBI lineage: Eukaryota > Metazoa > Chordata > Mammalia > Proboscidea > Elephantidae > Elephas > Elephas maximus. The sequence goes on from NC_064843.1 coordinate 54,482,911, forward strand.
AAAACCCACTGCCGTCAAGTCGATTCCAAATCTTAGCGACCCTATAGGACAGAGTAGAACTGCCCGATAGAGCTTCCAAGGAGCACCTGGCGGATTAGAACTGCCGACTTCTTGGTTATCAGCCATCGCTCTTAACCACTACACCACCAGGGTTTCCTATATTGTTATAGATGCTCTAAAGCTGTTCGTGACTAAATGCACCAAAACTCCTTACCTGGACAGCACTTTGTTAGCCTCCGAGGAGATGAATTCAACCAGCTAGGCTTTGGGGTGCTGACATTTATTTGTGGAGAGGATTTGAGTCACAGCACTATGCATCCCGTCATTGAGATTGCTCTAAGAATATCATTGAAGATGCTGATTATCTCTCTAGGATTTCAGTATTAGAAATAGTTGTTCTTATCTTTAACTAGTCAAAACCAAAACCCAATCTGTTGCTGCCCTGTCGATCCTGACCCCACGTGTTACAGAGTAGAACTGAGCTCCAAAAGGTTTTCTTGTCTGTAATCTTTATGGAAGCAGATCACCAGGCCTTTTTTTGAGACGAAGCTGGGTGGGTTTGAACCACCAACCTTTTGGTTAGTAGTCGAGCAGGATAACTTTTAACGCTACCCAGGAGTCTTATCCTTAGCTGCTGGTTTGTTTTTACATGTATATCTTGCAACTGTTGTTTTTTTTTTTTTCTCTCTCTCTCTCTCTTTAGGTGAGTATCTAGAATGCTAAGAATCAAATTTGGAGGTCCCCATGTAGTTCCATTAATTTACACCTTATATCTGTGTATAAATCTACCTACTCTGTCCATCTTATGTTTCCTCCTTATCTTCTTTTTCTTGCTCATTTTAATTCATTGCTTCTTGCTTAATTATAAGCTTCCTGTTAAGTTGACTTGAATCTCTTTTTGGAATGAGGTAGGTTATTAATTCATTAATTAGTGTGTAGATTGCTTGTCTGGCTCATTGTAATTTTCAAGTCATTAGCACAATAGGAGAATTTATAAAGTATTTTTGATATGCTTGTAAGCATATCAAACTAGACTTTGGGAAAATCCTACACTCTTAATATATTTATGTATCTTATATTTGAGTTAATTTTCTTAAACAATTTCAACTGCACAGGAAGCTGCTGAGAAATTTTAAAGATAAAATTTTAAAAACATTTTAAAGATAGACTAATTGATCCACTATAAAATTAATTAATGATCTTGGAAGTGGCATATTTAATGCTTAGTTAGCTATTCCATGTCATCATTTCCATAACAATATCAGTAATATGCTTTATCTTCATATTCAAAGAATCTCAACAAAGAAATTTTATTACAAAGATATATTTATAAATTAATAATTTAGGGCACAAAATATATTTCCATGAACAATCAATTTTCTAAATGATGGTTAGTCTCTTAGGTTAGCTCATAAAATCTGTTTTATCCATAGTGTAGAAGAAATAATATTTACAGTAATAAATTATATAAAATACTATTTTACATCTTAAATTAGTCTGGCTTTATTGTCTTATCTATCAGGAAAAGAAGACCAAAAACAAAATCATAATTAGATCAGGATGCAAATACACAAATTCATGCAGACCCTAGAAGAAAATTCTGGATATATTTAAAGGGATTAGAGATTATTGTATTGTGCAGTATATGAATTTTCCTTTCTGGTTGTAAATATATTACTAGTGGTATGTAGCCTTCAAAAAGGTCTGGTGGTGTAATGGTTAAGTGCTCAGCTGCTAACCGAAAGGTCAGCAGTTCAAACCTACCAGCCACTCTGCTGAAGAAAGATGTGGTGGTCTGCTTCCATAAAGATTACAGCCTTGGAAACCTTATGGGGCAATTCTATTCTATCATATGGGATTGCTATGAGTGGAAATCGACTCAATGGCACACAACATCAACATGTAGCCTTCAGTATATCAATCATAATCAACTTGCCTTTCAACTCAAAATGGAATGAGGAACAGAGGAGAGGAAGTGCAAAAGATAAAACAGATGGATCGATATTCTTGAGGGAACCAGACAAGAGCTGAGGCAGAGAATAAAACAAGCCCTAAGTATTGAAATCATGAGAGGTGTGGGGGGGCTCATGCATTGCACAAAAGTATTAAGGGTATGACAAAGAGGTGCTGAATCACACAAGTTGTCATGGAGTACAGTGGGGGCAGGGAAGGATCTTGAATCACACAAGTGATGCTGAATCACACAAGTACGAGGAGTAGAATTGGGGCAGGGAAGGACCCTGAGCAGATGGCAATTTCTTTATTTTGGGATGTTTACAAATTGGGTATTTGTAGTCATTTGTTTGTTCATCAATTCATTCATTAAGTACCTAGCATTTGACCTGAGTGGCACAATTAACCACTTGGCTATTAGCCAAAAAGTTGGCAGTTCAAACTCATCCATAGGTGCCTTGAAAGACAGGTCTGGCGATCTGCCTCTGAAAGGCCATAGCCTTGAAAAGCCTATGGAGAGCACTACTCTCACATATGGGGTCCCATGAATCAGAATTAACTCAATGGCAACTAGCAACAACAACTTCTTATTATAATCACGTTTTTACTACCAAGTTACAATCTCAGAAGTTCAAAATTGGGCTTTGTTCCTTCAACTCTACTGGAACTGCTCTTAGGAAAGTGACTAAAGATCTCCTTTGTGTAAAACTCATGGTCTTTTCTCTATTCTTATTCTCTTGGATTACTTTGCACCACAGTGGCTGTTAGTTACCCTCTCTTGAAGTTCTTCCTCATGGTTTCTGTGACAACTCAGTCTACTGAAATCTTAAACTTTCAAATTCCATCTCATATGCTTCCTTCTTCATTGGATCTTTCCTGATTTCCCCAGCTACCTCCTCATACCATTTTGTCATTGCTTCTATTGGAAAGCCTTTCTTTCTTCTTTGATTTATAGTTATTTGGTATTTTTAAGATTTTTGCCCTGGACCCTAAGAATGGGGCTCTCAAAAATAGGAAATTTTCTTACATATCTGCCAAAAGCATTTGTCAAGTATAGTTCTATCAAGTATTTGTTGAAGATTGACTTTCTTTGAAGTGATCTATTGAAACATTATTGTTGCTATATATTATTAGCAGTTGTGTCATAATATCTATTTTCAAGTAAAAAGACTGACAGATTCTTCATATAATTGCCAGCATCGTATTCATGTGCTTTATTTTTGGTGAAAACTCAAAATTCTATACATTTATCTCAATGAGTCAAGAAATCAAATGACATATTGCATTGGGAAAATCTGCTGCAAAAGACCTCTTTGATTAAAGTGTTAAAAAGAAAATATGTCTCTTTTTCGAGATTAAGGTGTGCCTGACCCAAGACATGGTATTTCCAATTGTCTCATATGCATGCAAAAGCTAGATAATGAATAAGGAAGACAGAAGAAGAATTGATGCATTTGAATTACGGTGCTGGCAAAGAATATTGAATACACCATGGACTGCCATAAAACTGAATAAATTTGTCCTGGAGGAGATACAGCCAGAATGCTGCTTAGAATTACATCTCACGTACTTTGGAGATGTTATTAGGAGGTACCAGCCCTGGGGAAGGACATCATGCTTGGTAAAGTAGAGGGTCAGCAATGGGTTGATACAGCAGCTGCAACAATGGGCTCAAACATAGGGATGTTTTTAGCAATTGTCACAGGACCAAGTGTTTTGCTCTGTTGCACACAGGGTTGCTATGAGTTGGAACAGCATCCATGACATCTAATAACAACAACATCTCAGTGAGTTTGCTGTTCCGTCATCCAAAGTAGTTCTTACCTAAACTTGCCTTTTATTCCCAAGATCCTTATTATCAGAGAGCTGTTTCAGCTCACTGATATGCTAGAGCAACTTTAAGAGCGATGAATCCTGACATTTTTTCCAGTATTCCTTGAGTTTCTCTCCTGGTGTTTTTCCTCTGCTTTTTTAAAGGTCACTAATTTGGAATGCAGTTAGCACATGATCGAGCTGTAGATGAGTTTATTTTGAAAATACACTGGTTGCCCTTGGGTCTAAAGTGGGTCTTTGAAGCCCCCACACACAAACCTAGGAACTCCTTATTTGCAATTTGCAAGCTCTTCCGTGTAAATTTGCCCCCACGTGTCTGTCAGTTTGTCATACTGTGGGGGCTTGTGTGTTGCTGTGATGCTGGAAGCTATGCCACCGGTATTCAGATACCAGCAGGGCCACCCATAGAGGACAGGTTTCAGCTGAGCTTCCAGACTAAGACAGACTAGGAAGAAGGACCCAGCAGTCTACTTATAAAAAGCATTAGCCAGTGAAAACCTTATGAATAGCAGCGGAACATTGTCTTATATAGTGCCATTGTCTGATATGCATCAACCACTAGGGCCAAAGATGAAGAAGTAGAAGATTTTTATCAGCTGCTACAGTTTGAAATTGATCAAACATGCAATCAAGATGCATTGATAATTACTGGCGATTGGAATGCGAAAGTTGGAAACAAAGAAGAAGGATCAGTAGTTGGAAAATATGGCTGTGGTGATAGAAACAATACCAGAGATCGAATGATAGAATTTTGCAAGACCGACGACTTCTTCATTGCAAATACCTTCTTTCACCAACATAAACGGTGACTATACACATGGACCTTGCCAGATGGAACACACAGAAATCAAATTGACTACATCTGTGGAAAGAGACGATGGAAAAGCTCAATATCATCAGTCAGAACAAGGCCAGGGGCCAACTGTGGAACAGACCATCCATTGCTCATATGCAAGTTCAAGCGGAAACTGAAGAAAATCAGAGCAAGTCCACGAGAGCCAAAATATGACCTTCAGTATATCCCACCTGAATTTAGAGACCATCTCAAGAATAGACTTGACACATTGAACACTAGTGACCAAAGACCAGATGAGTTGTGGAATGACATCAAGGACATCGTACATGAAGAAAGCAAGAGGTCACTGAAAAGACAGAAAAGAAATAAAAGACCAAGACGGATGACAGACGGGACTCTGAAACTTGCTCTTGAGTGTTGAGCAGCTAAAGCAAAAGGAAGAATTGATGAAGTCAAAGAACTGAAGATTTTAAAGGGCCTCTCAAGAAGACAAAGTAAAGTATTATATTGACATGTGCAAAGAGCTGGAGATGGAAAACCAAAAGGGAAGAACACTCTCGGCATTTCTCAAGCTGAAAGAACTGAAGAAAAAATTCAAGCCTTGAGTTGCAATAGTGAAGGATTCCATGGCGAAAATATTAAAAGACACAGGAACCATCAAAAGAAGGCGGAAGGAATAAACAGTCTTTATACCAAAAAGAATTAGTTGATATTCAACCATTTCAAGAGGTGGCATATGATCAGGAACCGATGGTACTGAAGAAAGAAGTCCAAGCTGTTCTGAAGGCATTGGCAAAACACAAGGCTCCAGGAATTGATGGAATATCAATTGAGATGTTTCAAGAAACAGATGCAGTGCTAGAGGTGCTCACTCATCAATGCCAAGAAATATGGAAGACAGCTTCCTGGCCAACTGACTGGAAGAGATCCATATTTATGCCTATTCCCAAGAAAGGCAATCCAACTGAATGTGGAAATTATAGAATAATATCACACACAAGCAAAGTTTTGCTGAAGATCATTCAAAAATGACTGCAGCAGTGTATCGACAGGGAACTGCCAGAAATGCAGGCCAGTTTCAGAAGAGGACGTGGAACCAGGGATATCATTGCTGACGTCAGATGGATCCTGGCTGAAAGCAGAGAATACCAGAAGGATGTTTACCTGTGTTTTATTGACTATGCAAAGGCATTCGACTGTGTGGATCATAACAAACTATGGATAACACTGGGAAGAATGGGAATTCCAGAACACTTAATTGTGCTCATGAGGAACTTTTACAGAGATCAAGAGGCAGTTGTTCTGACAGAACAAGGGGATACTGATTGGTTTAAAGTCAGGAAAGGTGTGCATCAGGGTTGTATTCTTTCACAAACCTATTTAATCTGTATGCTGAACAAATAATCCAAGAAGCTGGACTATATGAAGAAGAAAGGAGCATTGGTATTGGAGGAAGACTCATTAACATCCTGCGTTATGCAGATGACACAACCTTGCTTGCTGAAAGTGAAGAGGACTTGAAGCACTTACTAATAAAGATCAAAGACCACAGCCTTCAGTATGGATTACATCTCAACATAAAGAAAAAAAAAATCCTCACAACTGAACCAATGAGCAACATAATGATAAACGGAGAAAAGATTGAAGTTGTCAAGGATTTTATTTTACTTGGATCCACAATCAACAGCCATGGAAGCAGCAGTCAAGAAATCAAAAGACGCATTGCATTGGGCAAATCTGCTGCAAAGGACCTCTTCAAAGTGTTGAAGAGGAAAGATGTCACCCTGAAGACTAAGGTGCACCTGATCCAAGCCACGGTATTTTCAGTCACATCATATGCATGTGAAAGCTGGACAGTGAATAAGGAATGCTGAAGAAGAGTTGACGCCTTTGAATTGTGGTGTTGGTGAAGAATATTGAATATACCATGGACTGCCAAAAGAACGAACAAATCTGTCTTGGAAGAAGTGCAGCCAGAATGCTCCTTAGAGGCAAGGATGGCGAGACTGCGTCTTACATACTTTGGACACATTGTCAGGAGGGATCAGTCCCTGGAGAAGGACATCGTGCTTGGCAGAGTACAGGGTCAGCGGAAAAGAGGAAGACCCTCTACGAGGTGGATTGACACAGTGGCTGCAACAATGACCTCAAGCATAACAACGATTGTAAGTATGGCGCAGGACTGGGCAGTGTTTAGTTCTGTTGTGCATAGGGTCGCTATGAGTTGGAACTGACTGGATGGCACCTAACAACAACAACAACAAGCTCTTGGGCATCAGCTAGTTTCCATTGCCTCCTTCTGATGGCTGCTTTCCTCCTTGCATGAGCCCTTACTTAGCTTTGTATGGCATCTCTTCAAGGAAGGAATCACAATGCGTTCTGTGCCTGTCAGGACTACGCACCACTTTCAGCACAACTCTCCACTCAGGCCATTGTGTAGCACATCAGGGATTTCCTCCTCTTCAACTTATCTCCTTCCAACTGTCTATACAAGCTTAGAAGGCTGACCCAGGAGTGGGGTCATGTAGTCTCTTTGCAGAGTGATAGATTATTTCTTCTTCTGCTGCTCTTTAGGAATAGAGAAGAGCTAATGGCACTGACTCAAGTCATAGAATGACAAAAAAAAAAAAAATCAAGTAAAAAACAAACAAAACCTACCTATTCCCATATCTTTTTCTTTCTTTCTTTCTTTCTCGATCATAGGAATGAGCATACATTCACTCACTCACTAACTCACTCTACATTTCTCGGGCATTACTAAAGGTAAGATCTGCAGCAGTCTTGGTGATGCAGTGCCTATGTCCATATGGAACTCACTCTATTAAGTGGCAGACAGGTAAACAAAGTGCAGAATAGTGTAGAAAGTGCAGTTACAATAGAGAACATAAAAATACTAGAGAACAGAGAAAGGGGGAAATGAGCTTTCCAGGATGGGATTAAGACCAGAGAAGAGGATCCTGGAATGGATATTAAGGAATGCCTAAATTGCAGGGTGAAAGATACATAGGAGATTTTTGTCCAACTTTTTTGTAATTAAAAAAAAAAAAAATCCAAATAAAAAATTTATAGAAACTCACCAGGCAAATGAGATTGAGGGTGGTAGAAAGGCATTCAAAGCATATGCAAAAAACACATGCCACTCATCTGGTGTTGCTAGAATTGAAAGGTCATGGAGAAGCGCTGGAGACAAAGCTTACATGGATGCAGTCAACTCTGGTTGACTTTCTAATGCTAAAAGGGAGACACTACAGAGTTTTAATTAAGGGAGCAGAATAATGGGATTTTCTTTTAGAAAAGCACCTCTAAGACTTTGTGGAGAAGAGACTGAAGGGAAGGGGGCAAGAGGTGGTGAAAGTATGTGAAAGGCAGGGGTCCAAGTGAGAGGTGATGGAGGTCTTATACCTTGACAGTAAAAAGACAAGTTTCTGAAACATTCAGAACGTGGAATTAACAGGACTAAGTCACTGATGAAATATGGAGAGTGAAGGGCAAAGGAGCAAAGCCAAAATCTGACAAGCTGTGAAAATGGTTCAGCTCAGTTACAATGTGTGCACCCTGTGGATTATTATACCCTTGAGGACTATCCACTACCTTAAAGAATTTTTGTTTACCTTCATTTACCCTTAAATGATTTTTAGGGTCCGGATGACAAGGAGTTATCTTTGCCACAAATTCCAGGCAAAACTGTGACAAGCAAGGATTGTCCCAAATCCTTGGGGCTGGCCTTGAATTTTCAAAACCCAAGAGGATAGGAAAGGTCAGAGCTCAGAATCTGTGCAAATTATTTATGAGTATGTTTGACTACACAGGAAAGATTGAATGTCATACTGATAGCTTTAGTCTATCCTGAAAGTCCTTCTTGTATTTAAATATTTTTTTTTACTTTATGAGGGGAAATTAGGATGGATTTTTTTGATGATCAAGGAACCTCAGAATGTCTCATTCTTCCCCAGCTAAAACTGCTCTTGACTGTGTTCTGAAGAATGCCTTATGTAAGTTAATGGTAGTAAACCGAGAATCAAAGTAGTGTTTTAACAGCTGAACCAGTACCTGGTAGTCCAATGGCTATTAGCCAGTGAAAACTTCAGTTCAAGACTTAAGCAGGGCCTCTGGCTCTCTTCAAACTTGAGTCTGTAGACCAAGGAAGTGGAGTGTGGCTGCGTACCTCTTAAGAAACGGGGACCCTATCCGTTACAAAATATGACTCAAACAGTAGCTCATATCTAATCAGATCTCTTCCTCTCTCCACAGAGGTTGGAAGAGATAGCTCCTGCATGAGAAGGACTAAGGAGTCCCTTTTCTTATGCTCTTGTCAGTCCCCTTCTGGCATATTTTCCCTAATGACATACCTCATTAACATAATTTTTTTTTTCTTCCTGCCGTTTTGTTGAAAAGTGAAGCATTAGATAACTTGGGAGCTACAGAGCTTGTGTGACCACCTTTCACATGTCATCCTTAAATGCAGCCAAATCAATAATCCATCAGAAGTTGGCAGACAGGATTGTTTGGGGTGATGAGAATCGAGATGTTCACCTCTTTTCTTTTTCCTGGGAATCAGGGAGTTGAATATTAGAGTTGAAGGAGACTATAGAAATGTGGACTCAGGTCTGCTTCTGAATAAAGCTAGTTGGAAATCTGAGTCCACATGAGAAAACCTAGCATTTCTTCCCAGAGTCACTAGTGCGTATGCCTAGAAATCCTTAATGCTTCATGAAGCCCAGTTTGAAAACCTTCAATCTAGTATGCCACAGAAGTTATGTGACTAGTTGGAGAGCCTCCTAGACCTAGGAATCTGATTCTTGATCAACTGGACTTCCCCTTCCTTGGCACGGCCTCTTACAATCTACATCATTACATTCAAAGTCACATACATGACACCTCATTCAGCGCTGCCCTTACCCTACTGATCCACTATAGAGCTGTTTATCTCAGACAATGATTTCGTATTTAAAATGGTGTGTGTGTGTGTGTATACACTGAAGTGTATAATTATGGGTTTTTCTCATGAATGATTGGCCAATTATACAGAGGGAGTGCTGGCCTATACTCTTAGCCAGTGAGTGTTCTGCCACCCCCCTGGGCTGTATTTCACTCATTTAGAGTGGCACCCCTTAGGTTATTAATTTACTTTGCCGTGATCCCTCTGTCACTGCTCCTGCTCTGGTGAACAGTTTTAACCCTTACTGGCAGAAAAAAATAAACTCCAAGTGATAGTCCCGGGAGTGCTGATAAAGTAAACACTGGGTGGTAAAAGGCGTTTTATGGCAGCTCCAGAAAGAAAGAGAGCAAAGTTCAGAAAGCAATTAGAGATTGGTGGAAGTTCTGTGACATACGAGGGGCACTGTAAACCTCACTGCAGGTTTGACCAATAATTGTGTGGACAATAGCTAGGAAAAAAAAAAAAAAAACACTATTGCTGGAAGCACATCTCAACTTCCGCATACGCAGAAAGGAAAGAAAAGGGGTTGCCTATGTTTAACGTTGAGAAGACATGTTCATAAAGACTATGTTCCAAGAGCCCCAAGTAGGATAGATTAGGTTAGTTCTACCATTTCAAGGAACTTATACTTTAAGCTAAATAGTGTATTATCAGTCCAGATAAGGATACAGTAATCAATGCAAAGGAAAGCAAGATCTTTTTTTCCTTCTATGTTGTCATATGCTCAGAACAATTTTCATCTCTATTACAAGCCTAGGCTTCAACAATACAGATCATATCATCTTAACTGGGTTGTAAATGATACTTAAATGCTTAAATGCTTCCCACTAAGTCACCGGTATAGCCACTAACTTTAAAAAACACAGTATGCATGTTCAAGAATTATCTAGAATTAGGCTAAGCACATAAGGTTTTTTTTTTTTTTTTTTTAAAGCAAAAACACTAGCTGGAACCAATTTTTTATAAATCAAAGGTGTTAAATGATCAAGACGAACTTTAGAAATGTACGTGAAGAACCATTGTGCCACTAGCCCCTTATTAGAAATCTTGGTAGATAAAAAAAAAAAAAAAAAAAGAGTTAATTTGCCTGAAGACGTATATATGTAGAAAAGAAGTGGGTTTGACTTTTGATTCCGCTGTTTATTGATGAGCCCTTTGGAACTTGTTCAATATTACTGAGCCCGAGTTTTCTCTTTGGCTAAATTGAAGTAACCTTATCTGTCAGACTAAAATGCCCGTGTCGCTGTGAGTTCTGAGTGAGATAATGTATGTGAAAGTACCCTATGAACTCAGGAAGTGACATTAGTTTGATTTCCCTATTCTCAGATAGACCAAATGGAACCCCAAAGATGTAACTTTTAAAAGAGCGTTTGATTGCACATCTTACCGAGTGAACAGCTGTCAAGATCAGAAAATACCCATAACGGTAACTTTTTAACCAACATTCTCTAAGGAGTACCTTGAACTTATTTCTCAAAAAAAGAGAGGAAATGCAGGAACCAGTTCCCTTTAGATTTTGAAATTCAAGAAAAGAATCAAGGGGAATTTTGAGTTTGATTGGGAACCAGGAGACAGACTTTCAACTAGTTCTCAATCTATTATTAACAGCAAGGCCTTAGACTCCACTTTAGAAATGACCTCATTCTAGTGGGTTAAGTGGTACCCTTAAGACCTAACAGTTGATGAGTTTACAAAAAGCGTTGTGTTTTTGCCCATTGAGAGCTTCCCTCTCAGGGCAGTTAGGAAAGTGAAGATCTGACCCCAGGGTAGCCATTCTCTATGTAACATAAATATTAAATGGAATTGGTTGGTTGCAGGGTCAGGGTTTTCTCTGAGTTCCTCAGTGCAAAGTGGTAGTTCCTGAAGAATATTTTCTGGAAGTGGATCTTATTTCCTTACCCTGCTGTGATGTAGAACATTTTCTGTTTTGGCAGGAAGAGAAATTTACACTTCACTTATTTACTTTTGGCAAAACAGTTCCTATTTTAACTCCTATTTGAAAGTGTAAAAACATTGTGTGTGTGTGTATGTGTATGGAGGGGGGGTTAAATTACTCATAGAATTATATTGCCTTAAGCCAGAACAATGAAACAGAATTCTTTATATATCTGTCAGACTGGCTTTCAATTTTAACTGTTTTTGTTCCTGGTCTTTCACTGTACAAAATCAAGTCATTGGATTTGCATCAAAGTCAAAATACTTAAAGTGATTCCTACTTCTATTTGACTTCTTAGCAGTAAAATGATTTTTTTTTCTTGCCATTTAAAAAAAAAATCTTTTTATTGTGGTTTAGGTGAAAGTTCACAGAGCAAATTATTTTCTCATTAAACAATTAACACACATATTCTTTTGTGACATTGGTTGCTAATCCTGTAACATGTCAATACTCTCCCCTCTTCGACCTGGGGTTTCCCATTTCCATTGTCCAGTTTTCCTGTTTTTTTTTTCTCCTGCCTTCTCATCCTTGCCCCTGGGCTGGTGTGCCCATTTAGTCTCATATACATGATTGAACTACATGTGCTATTGTTTGTTTTATAAAAAATAGGCCTGTGTAATCTTTGCCTAAAGGGTAAACCTCAGGAGTGACTTCAGTACTGAGTTAAAAGGGTGTCCCGGGGCCATATTTTTGGGGTTTCTCTAGTCTCTGTCAGACCAGTAAGTCTGGTCTTTTTTTTTTTTTGTGAGTTAGAATTTTGTTCTATATTTTTCTCCAGCTCTGTCTGGGACCCTTTATTGTGATCCCTGTCAGAGCAGTCATTGGTGGTAGCCATCTAGTTGTGCTGGGCTCAGTCTGGTGGAGGCTGTGGTAGTTGTGGTCCATTAGACCTTTGGACTAATCTTTCCCTTGTGTCTATGGTTCTCTTCATTCTGCCTTGCTCCAGACAGGGTGGGACAAGTAGATGAATCTTAGATGTCAGCTCACAAGCTTTTAAGACTCTAGACACTACTCACCAAGGTAGGATATAGAACATTTTCTTTATAAACTATGTTATGCCAATTGATCTAGATGTCCCCTGAAACCATACTCCCCAGCCCTCAGACCGGTAACTCAGTCCCTCAGGTGGTTTGGATATGTCTATGAAGGAGCCCTGGTGGCACAGTGGTTAAAGTGATTGACTGCTAACCGAAAGGTCAGCAGTTCGAAACTGCCAGTGGCTCCCTGGGAGAAAGAAGTGGCAGTCAGCTTCTGTAGAGATAGATACACAGCCTTGGAAACCCTACAAGGTTGCTGTGAGTTGGACTCCACAGTGTTTTTTTTTTTTTTTTTTTTTTTAATGAAGCTTCTATGGCACAAATGATTAAGCATTTGGCTGCTAAACAAAAGGTTGGCAGTTCAAATCCACCAGCCCCTCCTTGGAAACCCTATCAGGGCAGTTCTACTCTGTCCTACAGGGTCACTCTTGGTCAGAATCTACTCGATGGCAACAGGTTTTTTGGTCTATGACTTTGCCTTGATCAAGTTGTGCTGACTTCTCTAGTATTGTGTACTGTCTTACCCTTCACCAAAATTACCACTTATCTATTGTCTAGTTAGTGTTTTTCCCTTCCTACTCCTCCCCTGCCTCATAACCATCAACAATTGTTTCTTTCTCTGTGTAAACATTTTCACAAATTTTTATAATAGTGGTCTCACACAGCATTTGTCCTTTTGTGATTGACTTATTTCACTCAGCATAATGCTTTCCAGATTCATCCATGTTGTGCAGATTTATCATTGTTCTTTATCAGTGTATAGTAATCCATTATGTATATGTACCATAGTTTGTTTATCCATTCATCTGTTGATGGGCAGTTAGGTTGTTTCCATCTTTTTGCTATTGTGAATAATGCTACAATGGACATAGGTGTGCATATTTCTATTTGTGTGACAGTTCTTATTTCTCTAGGATATATTTCTAGGAGTGGGATTTTCTTGCCATTTTGAAGAAGCCTTATACCCACATCTGTAAGGTCACTTTGTTAAAGCTTATGAAGTACCTGTTAGAAACACCCAAGAAATAGCTCATTATTAGGCCTGTGTTCATGAAAGAAGAGTAACATGCATTGAGTGTTGACCATGTTCCAGGATTATTCTAAATACTTAAATATATTTACTGACCTAATTCTCACAATACCCCATTGAGTTGGTGCTATTATTTACCTCATTTTACAGATGAAGATGTTGAAGCCCAGGGAAGTTAAGTCACCTGCTCAAAGCCATACAAGGTTGTGGTAGATCTAGTATTCAGATCAAGCTGGCTGGCTTCAGAGTTAGACAGATATACGTCATATATACTACACTAAATTTTACTATTTACCAAAGATAGGATTAATAAAAACATCTATTTAAGATGAAAGGAAACGTCAAACACCATAGCATGAAGAATAACATAGGAAGTATAAAGTAGGTACTATTTTTTTTAAATAAATGAACAAAATTCCCAAAAAGGTTTTATTTTTGCAAATGACTTGTAAAGAACTTTAGAACTTTTGATTGGTAATGTCTTACTGTTTTTGATAATGCATGTGCAATACATTTTGTATGAATGCCACAATATAAAAGAATAAAAAAAAATAGCTTCCCATAAAATAAACCTTCTTTGTGCAACCAATTAATTCAATGTTTGCTTTCATTGGAATTGTTATTCAATTTTCATTTTATCTGTGTAGAATAAGTAGTTTTTTCTAGATCCTTAAAACTCACTTCATATTTTCAAAAGTTCAGTTATGACTGCTTTATCTTGTTTTGGAACCCCTGGTGGCATAGTGGTTAAGTGATATGGCTGCTTACCAAGAGGTTGGTGGTTTGAATCCACCAGGCGCTCCTTGGAAACTCTATGGCGCAGTTCTACTCTCTCCTATAGGGTCGCTATGAGTCCGAATCGACTCGACGGCAGTGGATTTGGCTTTTTGCATTTTATCTTGTTTTAGGAAAGACAGTTATCAAAAGGACGCCAAAGGAAGGCTTTTACTGCCTAATGTCAAAGTTTGAAACAGGAGGAAAAAAATAATGCTTAGAAAAATTTCATTGTGCATGATATTTAAAAACTACCTGACATCCTAGATGAAGACAACAAATGTTTTTAAATTTTAATATTTAAATTATTTTAGCCATCTTCACACCAATTTCTTTCCCCCAACTTAAAAAAATTTTTTTTTTTTTGCTTTCTGTTACCATTTTCTCTTTTCTATATCTATTTTATCTTTTTATCTTGGTGTCTTTCCTTTTTCCTTTCTTTCTATCTTTTTCTGTTTCTTCTATCCCTTTCATTTTTCTCCTTCTAATAGTTCCTTTTTATTTATATTAGTAATATGGCTCAAGATAATATATGCAAAAGTATGGTTTAAAGACATTTTTAAAATCAACTATAGTTTTCATGCCAGTGAACAAATAATAGTTTTTAAGAATAAAAACAGAGGAACTATGTCAGAACTCCCAAAGTGACATGAAATAGAGAAGTAGCCTTCTTTTAGGAAAGTTGCTGATAACAGAAAAACTGACTGAAGATTTCAAAATGCCTTGAATAAAAACTTTTCTTCTTCTTCATACAACAAGAAGACCAAAGGCAGGCAATTCCTGCAGGTACTTCAGCAGCTCAATGATATCAGGTCCCAGTAGCAAGATAGCTGTTGCCGCATCAACCATCATACCCACGTTCAAGGTAGGATGAAAGGAAGCACTTTTCTCAGGAGAGAAAGTTTTCCTAGAAATCCTCAGTAAATTTCTCTTTACAACTTATGGCCACAACTGTGCTACAGGGCCACCTGTAGCTGTAGAGTAGGCTGGGAGATGTATTTTAGCCCGTAAGATTGCCACCTGAATCTAAACCAGGGTTCGCATAATAGAAAAGGGGAAATGGATATCAGGTATATGTATTAGTTCCCAATTTCTGTATAAGAAATTACCCCAAATTTAGTGATTTAAAATGACAAACACGAATTATCTATTATCTCACAGTTTCTGTGGATCAGAAATTCAGGAGTGGCTTAGATGGGTAGCTGTGGCTCAGGGTCTCTTGTGAGGTTGTAGTCAAAATGTCAGCAAACACTGTAACATCTGAAAGCCTGGCCTAGGACTGGAGGATCCACTTACAGTACAGCACACTCCCATGGATCTTGGCGGGAGGCCTCTGTTTTTCACCATAGGTGCTTGAGTATTCTTACAATATGTCAGCTGGCCTCCCCCAGGGTGAATGATCCAACAGGGAGCAAAAGCAAGGCAGAAGCCACTATGACTTTTATGACCTGGTCTCCAAACTTACATATGGTAACTTCTCTTTTATTCTGTTTGTTAGGAGCGAGTCACTAAGTCTACACTCGAGGGGAGGGGAATACGGCTCCCGTTCTTGAAGGAACGCTGTTGTTGGTAGGTGCTGTCAAGGCAACTTCGACTCATAGCAACCCCATGTATAACAGAATGAAATGTTGCCTGGTCCTGTGCCATTCTCACAATTTTTGCTATATTTAAGCTTATTGCTGCAGCCACTGTGTCAGTCCATCTCACCGAGGGACTCCTTTTTCACTCACCCTCTACTTTATCAAGCATGATGTCTTTCTCGAGTGATTGGTCCTTCTTGATGATGTGTCCAAATTCAACAAGACGAAGTCTCACCATCCTCACTCCCGAGGAGTAGTTTGGTTGTACCTCCTCCAAGACAAATTTGTTCATTCTTTTGGCAGTCCATGCTATATTCAATATTCTTCATCAACATCACAATTTGAATGCATCAGATCCTCTTCGGTCTTCTTTTCTCATTGTCCAACTTTTGCATGCATATGAGGCAATTGAAAATATCATGGCTTGGGTCAAACATGCCTTAGTCATTCAATTGACATCTTTGCTTTTTAGTACTTCAAAGAGGTCTTGTGCAACAGATTTGCCCAAGTGTGATACTTTATTTGATTTCATGACTGCTGCCTCAATGGGCATTGATTGTTGATTCAAGAAGAATGAAATCCTTGACAACTCAACTCCTTCACAGTTGAAGGGAGGAGTAGCAAAGAATTTTTGGACGTTATTTTAAACCACAACAGTGGACAGCAGTCGACAGTACACAATCTGTCCGAAAGTAGATATTCAATTCAAGCAAAAATAAATCCTTTATCACAATATATGGCAACTGCTGAACTCATGTTTTAGCCCTGGTGGTGTAGTAGCTAAGAGCTACGGCTGCTAACCAAAAGGTCAGCAGTTCGAATCCACTGGGCACTCCTTGGAAACCTTATGGGGTGGTTCTACTCTGTCCTATAGGGTCATTATCAGTCGAAATCTACTTGATGACAGCAAGAATGTATAGTTACAAGAGCTCGGTTGCTAATCAAGATGTGGGAAGTTTGACCCACCAGCTACTCCTTGGAAACCCTATGGGGCAGTTCTACTCTGTCCCATAGGGTCACTATGAATTCGAGTTGACCCCATGGCAACGGATTTGTTTTTTTTTAATGTATTACTGAATTCATTGTGCTGTAAGTCTGAAATTAAGTATGGTACTCATAATTGTGCATACACAGATTTCAGTTTATTTCTTCTGTGCCAAACATCTTAATGTCTTAATATGCATCAGTGAAAAGCCAAAGAACCACTAGCTGATAAGAAAGCATATTTTGTTTCTTTTCCAAATAAATCTCATTGGTCTAATAAATAGCACTTTTATAAATTGTATGTTTTATCATTACAACATAAAGTTACTTATTACTGGTGATTTTAACCCAAAGTTATTATTTTGTTTATTTTAAGCTAATGTTACTGTAGAAGAATAGCCTCTTAAGACCTTGGAAATAGAGTATTAATACAAGGCTTAAAGGAAAATTGGTGGCATTGAAAAGCATCAGCTACTATATGTGCTTTTTAAGAACCTGACCTGTCAGCGTTTAAACTCTTAGGTCATACTTGCCAATGAGCAATTTTTCTCAATAGTGTCCTGTAACCTTTTTGGAAGTTGCCAACAGGGTGATGATACTCCTTAATGGTCTGCTAGTTGGCTAGAAGTGGCAGAGCTGAGGATATGTGCTTTTTAATTGCCATATTCAAAGTCTAATTATTTTCGCTGCACTGGGGCAAGAGAACTGTAATGAGGAAGAAAAATCATTAAAAACCAGTGAGTAATGGAACAGAGTCTTTTCGAACTTGACTGTGAATTCAGTTCCCGAGCATAGTTGTAAGATGTAGCTAATTTCTGTCTGAGCATCCCCTTATCAGTTCTTTTAGAGGTCATATAAAATATAACGAAAGAAGGTGAAACTCTTGTTGGCTTTAACAAGAAGGGAAACGACCGATTAAAAGGCTGTTATAAGGTTGCTATGACGGCAACAGGTTTGGCTTTTTTTTATTATTATTATTATACCTAGGCTTATAGACTATTAAGTGTTAATTAACAGTTTATTAACCTCAAAATTTCATAATGTTCTATAAATGAGTAATATGTAAGTCAAGCTACACATATGGTGTCAATTCCCATTTGAGTAAGTAGCATAAAGATACACAGTGCTGGACAGATTTCACACTTTTTGAATTCTCAGTATTTAGGCACACATTTCTTTTAAGCCTATCTTGCTGTTTTACAGATTATTTGTTACACTGCCTTTCACAATTATGTTTTTCCTGCCATTCTCAGCTGTTTTAGAAAACTACCACCATGGCCCAACTCTCTTAAAAGCAGGGCTTGCTACTGTAGCTATTAAAAGGTTAAGAAATCACAAACTTGCTAAATAAATTATATGTATGTATATGTATTTACAATATATGAAAAAGCATAACACATGGCAGGGGTTGAACTGCTTTTTGCACATTACCTCATTTAACCTTATAAGAGTTCTCCGATAAAGATATTTTCCACATTTATTAGATAAAGAAATTGGGCTTAGTAAGAGCCTTAGCTGGGATCTGAACCTAGGTCTGTCTATCTCTGTGTGCATGTACACAGTGATCATATTCTTCATTTCTAATAAATAAAAAAAAATAAAGAAAAGAAAGAAAGCTCCCACTATCTGCTGATGTTGATTATAAATAATTTTATATGGGTTATTGAGGGAAAAAATAAACCTTAATTTTGGACTCCTCTGAAGACATCTGCCCTCTCCTCAACCTTTGAAAATTCCAAGAGCGAGCAGGAAATAGAATTACTTCTGTGATCACCCTGATAACTCCAATGGGCAAGTCATAGTCACAATGAGTCCCTGGAGTACTGCCAGCCTGGCAGACTTGATGTTGAGCTCCACGGAACTGAACCACATGTGTGTGGGAGAGAAGAGCCGGCTATTGACATGGCTATTCAATAGACAGTTTTTCATAGATGGACTCAAGAACATATGTTGAATAAACCTAACCCCACAGAGAAAAAATGAACACCAGGGAAACAAACCATTGACATCTCAAACATCAATATGGAGGAGATTTCCTAGAACCAAAGAGTGGGGTCACATACACCTATAATCTGTACTTGAGGGGACCGAGGTCACTGGTGTAAGTGACCATCCAAATCTTGGTGCTGCTAACATGTAGAGATGAGTAGTTAACATATCCAAGTCTCAGTTTCCACACCTGTAAACTGGAAATTATAGTGTTCTCTCACAGAGTTGTTGGTAAGAATGAATGAAATAATGTTCATGAAAGGAACCACGATATACTGCCTGGCCCATAAGAGAGATAATAAAAATAATAAAATAATGTCCTTTGCAGCCATATATGACAGGGACATTGGCACAGTGGCCCTCAGACATGCTGTGTCAGATTTGTCCTTGGAGTCTCTTGCTAAACTTGTAATTGCGCTGATTTAAGAAATCTATTTTTCCCTACCGTGTGGGTATTTCTCTCTTACTTTTTGACGACGAACATACATTTAATTTTACAAGTTTTTGATATTTTAAAAAACTTTTTTGAGTATATCACACATACAGGAATGTACATATATCAAGCATACAGCCTGGTGAAATTTTATCATCCAAAGCCAGTTTAGTAACCAACCAGCACCAGATGGAGAAATGGAGCATTTCTTCTAATCACTACACTCCCCCAAAGGAGTGTGTCCTGAGCTCTAGTAGATTGGTTTTGTCTGTTTTAGAAATTTGTACAGATAGAGCCATACAGTTTGTACACTTTTATATCCAAGTTCTTCATTCAATATTATATCTATAAGACTCATTTATGTTTTGCATGTAGCAGTGTTTTGTTCTGTTTTTATTGCCACTTAATATTCTATTTGTGACTATACCATGATTTATCCATTTTCCCATAGATGGGCATTTGGGTAGTTCCCAGTTTGAAGATTTTATGAATAGAGATTCCATAAACAGTCTTGTGCATTGTGCATGCCTTTCAGTGTGTACTTGGATGCATTTCTGCTGGGCATATACCTAGGTTTGAAATTGCTGGGTCATATGGCATGCATGTGTTTAGCATCTTTCAAAAGTCAGTGTATCAATTTACACTCCAACCAGCAGTATACTGGTTCATTTTGAAAGATTATTGGTTATCAAGAGTTTTTCTCCTTACCTTGTTGTTGTTAGGTGCCATCAAGTCGGTTCTGACTCATAGCGACCGTATGTGCCACAGAACAAACACTGCTCAGTCCTGTGCCGTGCTCAAAATCGTTATGCTTGAGCCCATTGTTGCAGCCATTGTGTCAATCCATCTATCTCATTGAGAGTCTTCCTCTTTTTTACTGACCCTGTTACTTTACCAAAGATGGTGTCGTTTTCCAGGGACTAATCCCTCCTGGCAATATGTCCGAAGTATGTAAGACGCAGTCCCTCGATCCTTGCATCTAAGGAGTATTCTGGTTGTACTTCTTCCAAGACAGATCTGTTCATTCTTTTGGCAGTCTGTGGTATATTCAATAATCTTCACCAACATCACAATTCAAAGGCATCGATTCTTCTTCCATCTTCCTTATTCATTGAAAGTATCATGGCTTGGGTCAGGTGCACCTTAGCCTTCGAGGTGACATCTTTGCTTTTCAACACTTTAAAAAGTTCCTTTGCAGGAGATTTGCCTAATGAAATGCATCTTTTGATTTCTTGACTGCTGCTTCCATGGGTGTTGATTGTGGATCCGAGTAAAATGAAATCCTTACATTGTTATTACTTTCAAAGCATCTAACTGAGCAGAATACAGCTTGTGGGCACAGACCCTATAAAGATGACCAAGGGTAGGACATGCCCTTGACGTGTGCAAGGCTAGAGCTCTGTCAGATCATGCATTTCTGCTTCTGTTCTATGGCTCGATATGTTTTCATGGCAGCCCTTAACAGCTGTGGATTTATTTTTTTAATGTTTTCTTGGAAACTGAAACAAGTTTGAAAGCAGCCCGATTAATATAGACCACACAAGTAAGAAGAGGCGTATTAGATAACACAAATATGGGCTAGTATGGCGCCAGAGAGCAAAAAAGAAAAAAAAAATTACTTATTAGGTAACTGGTGGACCCAGGCATGAAATTTAGTAATGTGGTGTTTAAACATAAAAGGCTAAGAAGAAAAACTTGTTTGAAATTGTAGAAGTGTCTGACAGCTAGTGTAAGGAATGTGTGAGTTTTCATGCTGACATCTCCCACACCAAGAGCAGTTTGACTTATCAGGTGGCCTCCAATTTTAGTAATGAGGAGAAAAATGGGTTATAAATATGAGATCTTGTGTTAATTCAAACCATTCACTAACCTCTGTATTTGGGGAAAGATCAGCTGGAACTGCAAGCCAGCAGGAACAAGTAAAGTTTCAGTGATAGACTGAGCATCTACTGAGCTCTATGTCTCATACAACCCTTTCCCATTGTCTCCTCAAATCCTGCCAATTATGTATTTCTACCAACCATCTTCACACAGATTGGTCTCAGAGATCTTAGTAAGTTGTCCAAGTTCTCAAAGTTTGTAAATGACAGAACAGTTTTCAAATCTAGGTTTATCTGTATCCTTTAGTAAGTCTTATTGCCAGAGAGAAATAAAAATAAATTTATTGCACATTTTAGTAGTAAACAGGAAAAAAAATACATATATAATATGTATATATATAAATTATCTGGTGGACAATTGCTCTTTAAATCTCTATCATTCCAATGTGTCTGATAGGATTAGCTGAATATCAGTTGGCTCTTTACCAACTGATTTTAGACAAATTTTGAGTCGGAATCAACTCAATCGCAGTGGGTTTCCACCTCCCCATCTGTTTTCATCTGTTCCTTTATGTTTTAGTTTTCTAACCCCTTCCCCTCCCATTTAGTGGCCGTATCTGTAAAATGGGTCCTCATATGGCCCACAGTTTTTCACTAAGGCTTCCGACCCAGCCCTACTCCAAAATTAATGCAAGAGGCTGTCAGACAGGGTGCAAACTGTAGAATTTACAGTAGTTTTGGGGGAAAAAAAAAATTTTTTTGGGGGGGGGAGCAATTTTAGGGCAGACAGATCTTCCTAGGCATGGTTGGAATTATATCAGCACCATCTAATTATTTTGTTTCTTAAGATAAGGTTAAAGTGCTTAGAGAGCTATAAGGTAGAACTCGAGCTTAAAGTAGATATGGACTGGTAGCACAAATGTGCAGTTATTCAATTCCTTGTAATATCTAAAATCAGTATGTCAGTGACAGGTCATGCAATCCAAGTTCCTCATTTAATGATTGAAACTCAAAAAGGTCAAATTCAAGAATGTCAAGTTAGGGAGGAGTCAGGGCTAGAATGAAAATTTCCTGTTTCACAGTATAGTCCTCTTTTCGCTTGTTGGTGTTGTTGTTAGGTGCCATTGAGCTGGTCCTACCTCATAGCTACCCTATGTACAACAGAACAAAACACTGCCCAGTCCTGTGCCATCCTCATGATCACTGTTATGTTTGAGCCCATTGTTGCAGCCACTGTGTCAATCAACCTAGAACGTACTGCTGTTTTGCTGACTTTGCATTTTACCAAGCATGATGCTTCCCTGGGAAACCAACTTGCCACAACTTTGTACAAGCCACTACCAATTCTGCTCAGAGGGAATTGTAGTCTAGTTTAAAGACAAGAAACAGCAGTACATTCTAGGTTGAAATGCTAAGGGCTAAAAGAACATTCAAGTTCTATATGCTCTTATATCTCAGGAGCTGGGGAGATTGCTGATATCTGGGGCAGCCCAGGAAGGTTTCTCAGAAGCTTTGCCTAAATGTTTCCTTTTTCCACCTAAAAGGTCTATATAAGTATGAAAGCATTTAAACCCTACTGCTTTTCCATTCATATTTGTTTGTAACCAAAAAAACAAAAACCAAGCCCGTTGCTGTTAAGTCAATTTTGACTCATAGAGGCTTTATAGGACAGAGTAGAACTGTTCCATAGGGTTTCCAAGGAGTGGCTGGTGGATTCGAACTGCAGATGTTTTGGTTAGCAGCTGAGCTCTTAACCACTGTGCCAGAAGGCTCCTTGTTTGTAACAGTGCATAGCGATTTGGGGGATCCTATTCTTACACTATTAGTTTTCGGGAGACTGTTTCTAAATCTCAGTGATCAATAGCCCAAAGAGGCAGGAAAGAAGGTGATTGTGCCTACCTTAGTGGAACCCTGTCCAATTGCTGCCTTTTCTCTCAAGGATGTCGTGGAACTTTTTCACTTTCAAGAACCTAATCTGCAGTCACGTGACTAAATAATGCTTTTGCCCTAAATACTCATCACAAATATCTTTTGTCCTATTGTGTCGTATATTTTGCCATTTCCACTCAGCACAACTGACATTCCTCATAGTTCTGCTTTTTCTCTATTTACACTGGTACATGGTTTTAAGGGAAAGTTTTGGAGATTCATAGTGATAATTGTACTCTAATGGGATTCAGCCATACACCATGTGGTTCCATGCTTGCATTTAACACCAAATTGTCGTCACCTATACTGGTTGTCTCTGGTTGGGTTTCCCTGTAAGCAAACCATGACATCTCAAGGATTTGAGTGCAGGTAGTCTATATGGGAGGTGACCCCAGGTAGGGGAGCAGATAAACGAAATAGGGAAAAGAAGGCAACCGGTAAAGCTGTTATCAAGCAATTTACTTCTATGGGCAATTGGAGCTTAATCCCACTGAGATACTCTGGCAGCCCATTTAGAACACGTGCCTCAGACTTACCCACCCAAAGGGCAAGGGAGCTGGACTATTTATACATCAACTCCTGCCAACCATTCAGTAACAACTACCTTTCAGTGTTAATTCTTCAGCACTTTCAGCCTTTCATGTGCAGTGAACAAAGCAGGCTTCAGAAGCCAGAGAAAGCCCTATTGTTGTTAGTTGCCATCAAGTTGATTCTGACTTGAGGAGATTCCCATGTGTTACAGAGTACAACTCCTCCACAGGGTTTGGGTTTTCGTGGCTGTAATCTTAACAGAAGCAGATCTCCAGGCCTTTCTCTGCTATACCACTGGGTGGATTCAAACCAGGGCTTTGAACTGGTTCTAAGCAGTTCAGTCATGGCCAACAGCAACAAGGCAGGGCTTTGAACCAGCTCAAAGTGGTTCAGTCATGGCCATGGAAGCAAGAGCCCAGTATACATTGCATATAGCTTATGGTTGGCTTTTGACCCCAGTAGGAAACAGCAACACACATGAGCACATGGCTTTACATGTGTGTCGTTCTTCACAGTCCTGATAAATAATCCAATCTCACACATCAGGCTCCTGCAAGTCTCCTGATGCGAGAGATTGGATTATTGGCTCCTGGACGTGTCCTGGTGTGGGATACGACCAAGATATTTGGTTGCTATGGCTGCCCTTGTTTCCCTCAGCCATGACGGAACCTTTTAGAACTGGTTCAAAGCCCTGGTTCAAATGCCAGTATTAGCAGTAAGCACAAACTATGTAAACCACCAGGAATCTGAAAAAGCCATTAGGCAAGGGAAAAAAAAAAAAAAAAAAAGTGCAGGTTGTAGAAGTCAGGCCAGAGGATATTGAAATGATAACAGCAAGGGGGTATGGTTGGACCCTGATTAAGGGAAAAGAGATTTTGTAATCTTATCACTTCCATATCCAGTCAGTCACCAATTTCTGTTGTTGTCTCCTTTCTGCCTCTAGAGTCTTGCTCTCCTTGGCTACATTTTCTGTCTTTGTCACATAGCTTGCTTTTTTGTGCCTGAAAATGCCCCATGAGTTTCCATCTCTGGGACTTTCTTTAGCTTGGAGGTCAAGTCTCTTTGTTAGAAAGCTTTTCCACTTTGATGTATTCCTGTTGAAGTCCTCCTCCAAAACCTACCTTCTGAAGGATGCACTGCACATTCCTCTCCTAACATACGTCACTGCACCTGGTGGCGCAGTAGTTAAAGTGCCCTGCTAACGAAAAGGTCAGTGGTTCAGACCCACCACTTGCTCCATGGGAGAAAGATGTGGCAGTTTGCTTCCATAAAAATTACAGCCATGGAAACCCTATGGGGGCAGTTCTACTCTGTCCTATACTGTCCCGATGAGCTGGAGTTTACTTGATGGCAACAAGCTCCTGTAATTTGTGTGGCTTCATTTTAGCCTTATTTTTTATCACTTCTCACAATCTGCCTTGTATTAAAGTCATGTTAATAGGGAATTATTTTTCTTACTAGATTGTGAACTCCTGAAGGGCAGGTGTTGGTGTTCAATTACTACGGCACCCACTGTAATGCTTTGCATATAATGGGTATTTGATAAATGCTTGTTGAACTAAATTGAATAATTTAAATCCAAAGTAGGGTGGAAAAGAATGTTGTTTTGAGAGAGCCACCTGATTCAGTTACCTGGGTAGGGAAAATATACCCTCGATTTTTCTAACAGCTTGCACTCAAGCTGTCATTAAAATTAAAGTCCTTTATTATACGCTTTTATTGTTGCCGAAATAATACTCCCTGTGCCTTGAAGCAGTAGATGAAATAGCCTCTCTTATTTATAATTTTGTGACATCAGGCATCAAGCAGTTGGGAAATTGCAAGTGCTGTTAATATAACTTTACACATAGTGCATCATTACAAATGAGAAAACAGGGCCTGTGGGCGTGGACGCTCTGTAACATATTTTTTTGAAAAGAAAGCAAACTCAATGAGATGACAGTAAATTTCTGTAAAAAAGCCTTCTCTTCTTAAAGAAACACAGTGCCTATTTAGTTATTTTTTAATGATTTCAGTTAATGTCAGCATGGCAACACAATAAAAGAAATAAATTCTCACTATCCCTGTGTCTCTTTCTCTTTTTTCTCTCTCACACACACACAGTCATGCACACATGCGTGCATGTGCACACACATATGATTCTGTGATAGATTGTCACTAAAAACATTCTCTATCCCCTCCCACTCACCCACACGTACAGCCACATCTCGCTATTGCAAACTTTAAGCTAAATCTGAAGGCAGTGGTGTTTCGGGGGGGAATTATCGCCTTTACATCTACCTGGGTTCATTCTGGCCGATGTACCTCAAACACAACCATCACTTACCTGTTGCTGGAGACTTCCATGTTACTATGATCCTGAGCAGGTTTTAGTGGAACTTCCAGACTAAAATAGACTGGAAAGAAAAGCCTGGCAATCTACTTCTGAAAATCAACCAATGAAGATCCTATGGCTCACAAGGGATCATAACCATCCTTTTTGTTGTGCGTAGGATAGCCACAAGAGGGGTTGACTCAATGGGTAGATAACAACAGCAAGCTAAATCTAATTTAAAGGATCAGGCAACAAAGCCTTTAATGGGATGATAACAAGAAGAAATGCCATCATCGTTTTTAAATGAAGTCATACTCTAAGGAGAGAAGAGAAGGATGGTCTCTCCTTGGGACTTGGAGTCAAGACAGAGGACTGTGGGTGAGCTTTACAAAAGACCCAAAATCCATTTTTCTCTTACCTGGCCACACCCAGGATTCCCCACCCCAGCCAGCAATGCTTACACATACGCTGTATCAGTTAGGATTAGGTAGGTTTAGTAAAAAACAAAATGAAACAAAAAAAACAAGGTACTTTGATTTAAACTAAATAAATATAGATTATTTATTTTTTTTGGTGCCATTTTTTTGTTTTTTTTTAATGATAATAAGGTCTTTATTTTCTATATAATTTTATCACTGAAACATTCATCATAAAGCATTAGTTTCTCCCCACACCCAGTAAATCTTAAATCTCTTTTAATCGAGAGGCGCCCTTTGTCCTTTTTTTTTTTTGTTTCTTTGCATTCATTTGTTGAAAAAGCTGTATCTTTTGTTGTCTAGAGTTTGGCAGTCTTGAATTTGCTGATGGCACCCCTGCTGTAGTTTTACTGATAGTTGGTTCTACAGCCTGGTTCAGGTTTTGGTAGGTTTTTCTGGGAGCGTTCATAGTTGGTGTTGTGTTCCTCTATCTGGAGGTACGCAATGTTGGTTGCCTCTCTGTTCTGTGATGTTAGCTGCTGTTCAAGATCAGTACCATCCATTTTTAGGTTGACGGTGTCCCTACAGATGTTTTAGTTGTTCCCAATGTTTAGTTGACGTTTATTCTCTAAAATTTGGCAGATTTGTGAGGACGATATTCCCTGAGATCTTGCATGTTGATAAATTTGTCTGTGGCCTTCTTAATTGAAAGTCAAGCTGGCTATAAAATCTTTTTTTTTTTTTTTAATTTTATTGTGCATTAGGGGAAAGTTTACAGTGCAAATTACTTTCTCATTCAAAAATTTACACGCGAATTGTTTTGTGACATTGGTTGTAATCCCTGCATTGTGTCAGAACTCTCCCCTTTTTCCTTTATACCTTGGTTTCCCTGTGTTTATTTGTCCAGTTTTCCTGTCCCTTCCTGCCTTCTTGTCGTTCCTTTTGGGCAGGTGTTGACCATTGGGTCTCCAATACTTGATTAAACTAAGAACCATATTCTTCATGTGTGGTGTTATTTGTTTTGTAGGCCTATCTAATCTTTGGCTGAAAGGTAAATTTTAGGAGTGGTTTCAGTTCTGAGTTAGCAGAGTGTCTATGGGGCATAGTCTCAGGGGTTCCTCCACTCTCTGTCAGACCAGTAAGACTGGTCTTTTTGGGGGGACTTGAATTGTGTTCTATGTTTTTCTCCCGCTCTCTCCCGGAACCTCTATTGTGATCACTGTCAGAGCCGTCAGTGATGGTAGCCGGGCACCATCTAGTTCTTCTGGGCTCAGGGTGGTGGTGGCTGTGGTTCATGTGGCCCATTAGCCCTTTGGACTAGTATTTTTCTTGCGTCTTTAGTTTTCATCCTTCTCTTTTGTTCTGGGTGGAATGGGGCCAATAGCTGTACCTTGGATGGCTGCACACAAGCTTTTAAGATCCCAGATGCTACTCACCAAAGTAGGATATAGAACTTTTTTTTTTTTTAAATGAATTATGTTATCCCAATTGACCTAGATGTTCCCTAAGACCATGGTCCCCAGCCTTCAGCCCCAGTGACTCAGCCCCTCAAGGTGTTTGGGTGTTTTTTAGAAAGCTTCTATGATTTTGTCTTGGTCAAGTTGTGCTGACTTCCCCAATATCATGTGTTGTGTTTCCCTTCACCAAAATTAACCGCTGTCTACTCTCTAGTTAGTGATTTCCACACCCCATTGCTTCCTTCCCTCAGAATCATAAAAGATTGTATTTTTCTGTGTGTAAACCTTTTTGGGGGATTTTATAACAGTGGTGTCATACAATATTTGTCCTTTTGTGATTGACTTATTTCACTCAGCATAATGTCCTCCAGATTCACCCACATTGTGAGATGTTTCATCAATTCATCATTGTTCTTTGTTGTTGCATAATATTCCATTGTGTGTATGTACCATAACCCAATTATCCTTACATCTGTTGATGGGCATTTAAGTTGTTTCCATATTTTTGCTATTTTGAGTAATGCTGCAGTGAACATGGGTGTGCACACCTCTATCCATGTGAGGGGTCTTATTTCTCTAGGATATATTCCTAGGTGTGGGATTCCTGGTATTTCTATTCCTAGCTTTTTAAGGAGGCACTATATTATTTTCCATAGTGATTGTACCGCTTTACATTCCCACCAGCAGTGTGTGAGAGTTCCAGTCTCCTCATAACATCTCCAACATTTGTTATTTTCTGTTTTGTTTTTTTTTTTTAGGTTTGTGGTAGTAATGTTGGGGTGAGATGGTATCTCATCATAGTTTTGATTTGCATTTCTCTAATGGCTAGTGATTGTGAGCATTTCTGTATGTGTCTATTAGCTGCCTGAATATCTTCTTTGGTGAAAGGTCTGTTGATATCCCTTGCCCATTTTTAAATTGGATTATTTGTCTTTTTGCTGTTTAGGTATTGATCTCTTCTCTGGATTTCAGAGTTAGACCCTTGTCAGATATGTTGCAGCCAAAAGTATTTTTCTAGGCTGCAGGTTCTCTTTTTACTCTTTCGGTGAAGTCTTTTGTTGAGCATAAATGTTTAATTTTTAGAAGCTCCTGGTTATCTGATTTCTCTTCTGGTTACGGTTGTTAGTTATGGTTTGTATTATCTTTATGCCTTGTATTAAGGCTGCTAGTGATGTACCTATTTTTCCTCCATTATCTTAGTTTGTCTATTTAGGTTTTTGATGCATTTGAGTTAGTTTTTTTTTTTTTTTTTTGCATGATGTGAGGTGTGGGCCCTGTTTTTTTTTTTTACAGAATGGACATCCATTTTTGATAGCACCATTTGCTAAATAGGCTGTCTTTTCCCCATGCAATGGATTTTGTCCTTTGTCAAAGATCAGCTGACCATAGGTGAATGGATTTACGTCTCAATTCTGTTCCATTGGTCTACGTGTTCTTTGTTGTACCAGTACCAGGCTTTTTTTGACTACCATGGCTGTTGAATAGGTTCTGCGATCAGGTAGTATCTTAGTCATCTACTGCTGCCATAACAGAAATACCACAATTGAATGGTTTTAACAAACAGAAACATTTTCTTTCACAGTCTAGGAGGCTAGAAGTTCTGAATTCAGAGTTCCAGCTCCAAAAGAAGGCTTTCTATCTGTGTCATCTCTGGGGGAAGATCCTTGTCATCAATCTTCCCCGGTCAAGGAGCTTCTCGGATCAGGGACCCTGGGTCCAAAGGACGTGCCATTCTACAAGCTCTCATTTCTTGTTGGTATGAAGTCCCCCCATCACTCTACTTCCTTCTCTCTTTTATATCTCAAAAGGGATCATTTTAAGATATAACCTAGTCTTGAAGATTGAGTCCTGCCTTATTAACATAACTGGCTATAATCCTGTCTCATTAACATCCTAGAAGTAGGATTTACAGCACTTAGGAAAATCACCTCAGATGACAAAATGGTAAACAATCACACAATACTGGGAATCATGACCTAGCCAAGTTGACGCACAATTTTGGGGGTCACAATTCAATCCATAAGAGGTAGTGTGAGTCCTCCTACTTTGTTCTTTTTCTTCAGTAATGCTTTACTTATCTGGGGCCTCTTTCCTTTCCATATAAAATTGGTGATTAGTTTTTCTATTGGGTTAAAGAATACTGTTGGTATTTGGATCATGATTGCATTATATCTGTAGATTGCTTTGGGTAGAATTGACATTTTCACGATGTTGAGTCTTCCTATCCAGGAGCATATGTTTTTTCTATTTATGTAAGTCTCTTTTGGTGTTTTTCTTTTCTTTTTTTATTCTCATGAAAAACAATTACAGATGGAGGCAGGGTGATACGGAGGATTCATGATAGTGTCTGTTTTCCATCTTCAACATTGCCTCGTGCTCAGATGAGTTGTTGGAGCTCCATAAATTACTTCTTTGTTCCAGGCAGGAAGAAGAAGGAGCAAGGAAAAAAGAGTGAAGATCAAAATCAACATTCCCTCAATTGATCAACAACAGTTAAAGAGCTCTCCTGGAAACCCTGCCGAAATTTCTTTCTCTTACAACTCATTGGCCTCCTTCATCTGAAAGGGAGAGTGGGGAATGCATTTTAGTACCTGGACTCCTTGCTCAGGTTTTCTTAAGGAAGGAAGGGAGAGTGGACATTGGGTAGGCAACACATACAGAGGCATACAAAATTCATCTGTTATATGCTTCTGTGATTGAGCTGCAAAAGTGTAGTGACAGCATGATTTAAGTACTTTAAATGGCTCTGAGAATTACCAGAGTCAGGAAAGAAAAAGGAAGAGAGAGAGAGAAAAAATTAAGGAAAAGACCTGAAATTTTCTGGAGTGGTGAAATTTCTTGTTGAAATGGCTTGCGTCTTTAGCATCCGGATAGTTGTGCCAGATTGTAAGACAGCACAGCACAGATCAATTATTAACATGATTTAAATCCTCGCCTCTTAATAGCCCTGACTACTTCTTCCCTTAGGGAGAGGCTGGTCTGGAAGGAAGCAAATTTTATTATTCTCTTTTTACTGGCCAAAGTTGTGTCTTTTTTCATTTTCGTCTTTAAAGGAGGGTAAGCTGAATCTACTTTTAAACCCTTAGAAATTCATTATCAGAAGGAAAAAAGATATTTGAGTGGTCTTTGATGGGAATGGAGACTGAGTGTCACGGGATTAAACTCTGTTCTTTGGATTGCAGGAAGGCTAGGTGCACTACAATCCATAGCATTTGTTTGAGAAAGATAGCCACAGTTTTTTTTTTGTTGTTGTTGTTGTTGAAATCATCTACCACTTCAGAATATCAAATCTGGAATTTGCCATTTCACTTTTAGTCAAAACATAAAATTAGATACTGGGCTTTCAGGTTCCTGATTCTACTTTCTCTCTTCTCTCAAACCCCCATATGAAGAAGAGGAAATTCGGTATATGCAACAGCTGAGACTAGGAGTGGTTCGTAGTGAACCCCTAGGACTTTCCCAACAGCCCCTACTGGGAAGTTCAGCTGATGATATGCAATTTCTAAGGAGATAAATGTCACAGTTTAGGTTTCATGAATCATTTAGCCATAAGCTACACACATAATGATAATCATACCTACTAGGTGTTTATGGATCTCTTATATTTGATCTGTCATATTTAATATGATCCAAATGGGATAGACCATTTGATTTCACATGAAAAGGCTGTTAAAGAGGCGGTCAGTCCTTAAGTTTCAATCATTAATTTATTCATCTTCATCAATCTTCTCTATATTACCTTTTACATTTTGAACGATCATTCTTAAAAGCCTTTCTAAAAAGAGGTCACTGAATATTCTAAAGAGTGAAAAAATAAAAGTAAACATTTATACTAAATTTCCGACTTACCCACAAAGGTCCACAAAAAAGAACATCTGTCATTGTTAAGGAGCATGTAACTTTTTTCTCTGCCTGGGGCAAGTTCAAAGTTGACGGTGAGTTCATGTGAAGAGATGTAATATGAAGTCAAGCAAAGGTGAGTGGACAGGACAGCAGGATAAGGTTTACCAAGGAATCTCAGCCTCTATCATCTGTTCCATGATCTCACCTGAAACAAAATCTTTGTTCTGCTTATCTTCCTAAGTATCCAGAAGATTTATGTAGTAACTGACGCCATTTATAGAATGAGCTCTGTAGACATAACACCAAGCCCCATTTTGTTTTTCAAGCCAGGGAGACCATGTTCTCCTATTGAGAGAACATCTCAGGGGACTTCCTATTTTTTTTTTTTTTTTCCAAACCACAGTTTAAGAGGGGACAGAATTATTTCTGTTTATAGTCCATTACTGCTTTTGAGAAGATTTAGGGCCTGCCTGGTCTTTTCATATAATATTTTCCCTAAATAATATTTTCCTAAAGAAATCCCTGCGGATTCCATTTTATGTCATTCTCAGACCACATGAGAATGACATAAAAATCAACATTCCCTCAATTGATCAACAACAGTTGATAGGAAGACACTTGATAGGAAGAAATAGACGTAGAAATTTTCTAAGATATTTTGACTAAATTTTGCCTTTTTGACTGACTATATAAAATATTTACCTAGAAGAGCTTTGCATTAAATTTCTAAAAATTAGTAAGTATATAATTTCTGAATATCGAAATTCAGCCAATAAAAAATAAGGCAAATATGTACCAGTGTGGAAAGATCTTCCAGGATATATTAAGCACCAGGAAGTGGAATAGGTTGTATAATATTATAATATTATCCTTTTTTTTTTTTGAGTTGCGGTCGTGGTTGGATTGATGGATGAGCAGGCACATTGGGGTGACTTGCTGCAGCCCCTGAGGATAAGCAATGTATGCAAGAAACATTAATAGCAGATTTCCCAATTTTGATATCTATTTTTAAGTACAGTTTGGTCAAAAAATATATTAACAGGGTTTAGCCAAGTGATGAGATGTTGCACCTTTTTTATTTTCTTGTTTATACTTTTCTATGTTTAAAAAGAATCAGTGTTTCAGTTTCCTATTGCTGCTGAAACAAAAATATCACAATTAGGTGTCTTCTCATAGTTCTGGAGGCTAAAAGTCTTAATCAGGGTCCTGACTGTGTAGATTCCTTCCTTGCAGATAGTCCTAGGTGTTACTTGATTCCTTGGCTTGTAGATATCCTCATATGGCATTTGTGTTTCCTCTGTGTTTACATGCCTCAGGTCTACTTTTTTTTACAACTCAGAAGGGATTAGATTTAGAACCCACTACACTCAGTTGGAAACTCTGGTGGAGCAATGGTTAAGACTACGGCTGCCAACCAAAAGGTCGACAGTTTAAATCCACCCCGTGCTCCTTGGAAACCGTATGGGGCACTCCTACTCTGTCCTATAGGGTTGCTATGAGTTGGATTCAACTTGCCGGCAGTGGGTTTGGTTTTGGTTCTACTCAGGTAGGAACCCTGGTGGTGTAGTGGTTAAGAACTCAGGCTGCTAACTAAAAGACCAGTGACTCAAATCCACCAGTCACTCCTTGGAAACCCTGTGGGGCAGTTCTGCTCTGTCATATAGACTATGAGTTGGAATCAACTTGATGGCACACACAACAACTGCTCAGGTATGCTCTAGTCCAATGATCTTCAGTCAAGCGGAGACAGGTTGTGTTGTAGCACTTTAGGGATTAGTTAGTTCTCTGTGAACACTGTGGGCCAGACGTAGTCGTATCAGTCAATGTTTTATGTGCTTATGTATTTATCAGTTATGTATCACTTTACCTTAGTCACATAATTAAAAGTAGACCCTGAAGACCAAAATTTAAAGTAACCCCTGTCAACCAATTGCCCAGTGAAGTTTCGCTGAGATAGCTCAGTTTGCAGAATAAATTTTTAAGTGGAGGTTAGATCACTAATGCTCAGATAATGCCTCCATCCCTACTGGTGGTGAGCTGTGTCCTCTGTGCATTTCCTCAATGGACTTCCAGGTTGCACTTCTGTGCAAGATCTGGGGGTAACAGAAAAAGACAGAGGCAAAGAGAGACCTAAGTGCTTGAGGTAGGGAATTGTCAGCAACCAGGAAGTATTCTAAGCTGCAGGTTTACGCAGCTGATCCCAGGGACTATGAAGCAGACATCAAAGATGCCTGCTGTAGACAGGGTGTTTTGCCTTTTTAAGTTAAAGTTTGGTGGGCTTCAGAAATGGCTCTATGCATTTTTTTTTTTTTTTTTTTGCCCAGAGTATGATAAAAATAGATTAGTCTTACATTGTACATATAAGCTGGTTTAATAAATCAGAGAAGCCATGACTGTTTAAATATGGTATGTTGAATCATGCATCCAAATATTAGGATTTAAATTTGAATAAGCATACTGCAAGACTTTGAAAAAATATGTCAACACTATGCTCCAACGTTCCTTTATGTCTGTAGAGTGCTTCGTGTTTTAGGAGGTTTCATCATAAGCACATCACCTTTGGATCTTTGCAAAAGATGTGAGGTTTACAGAAGAGTTATTATTCTTTTTTTTTTTTTTTTTCCATTGAGCAAATTAAAACCCAGAATCATATGGGGGGAAAGAAACACAGATCTTGGTTTCTACCCCTAGTTTTTCCCGATGATCTTGTCTGAACATGTATCCTCTTTCTGCACCTCTGTTTTTTCAGGTGGAATATGAAAGAGTTGGCAAAATGACTATAATTTTTTGAATATTCTAAAGTCATGAGCTAGGACATAAATTGAAGGCTTGAATTTCAGCACTGTTTGCACCACCTCTGCAGGCTCCACTAGACCCTCTTTCCAAAAAACCAAACCCATAAATTCAGTATGTAGTAAATGTATGTATATTTAAAGACTGCAGACTAAATTGGTGTATTATAATAATTAAAGCCTTTCAGAAAGCTTATAAACAATCTATAAATATGAATGCATTCATTTACGTGTTATTCAGGTTTATGTACATACGTATTTATACTTACATTTATTTATGTTTTTCCTTGGTAAATATTTCAAATTAGAACATTCTCTAATTTTGAAATCTTAATGGTAATCAATTTATAGGCCCCTGTTGATATCATTAAGATTTTTGCAAAATCTCTTGATATTCCAAATGGAAAACTCTTATCTTTCCCAGTGTTAAGACTATTTCTTTATCCTGCAATTATGGTTATTATCATGAAAAGGTAGTTACTGTTTCTCTCTGCCTGCCGTGTAATTCATTGCATTGTTTGATTAGCATTGAATTACTCCGTATTAAGAGTATAAGACTGTCGGATTAGATGGGAATCATGCAGTATTAATTGCAGACACACATGCACATATTTTAATACAGGACATGTTATTTTCCCCTTACATCTGTTTCTCAGCCGTAATAAACATATCTCCACACCAGAATTTCCGGTGGCAGATAATTTCTGTTCTTTCAGATTTTAATTACATTCAGTATTTTGGGCTGAATATTGGTTAGGAATATCCTTCAAAGATTAAAGATGCTTATCTGGGTATGAAAGATCATTTGGTGATATGCCAAAGCCCTCTTGTTTACAAGAGAAAGCTTCTTTGTCAAATGAAAGAATCAGATATATAAAACAGATTTTCTGAACTGGTATCACAGCTCTATGGAGTCATTAGGCTAAGTAACTTCACCTCAAAACATTTTGATTACCCAGAGTGCAAGGAGAACTTGGCCTGTCACCTTAAACCCTGGTATTCCCATCCTCTCAGATTAGCTTCCTAAAATTTATCATCATTTTAGAAATTCAATTTGCAAAGTTGATTCAGATTCTGCCCCACCCCCTGCGCTCCAGTGATGTCCCAGTCAGAAGACAGGCTTTTATTTATTAGAACAGCGTGATCATTGAATTTCAACCACAGAATGACAGCACCTTTGGAACAGAAATGTTGTCGGGGTTATTTACCAATACCAACATCAGAAAGGCTACCAAACCAAAGTTATTTTAGTTTGGGGGGGGGGGCAGTACTTGTTTCTTCAATCATTTCCTCAATAAACATTCACTGAGCACCTATTTTGTACAGACTATTTTTATATCTTGGTTGTGGAGAAGTATATAAGTGACAGCAGCCTGGCCTAATGGAGACTGAGGGCAATGGAATCCTACAAACATGGCTTGAAATTTGCACTTAGTCATTTACAGCATTAGCTGTGTAACCACGGCCTTAACTTTTACTTTATCTTCTGTTTACTCTTTGCGTGTGTGTAAAATGGGAATAATGCCTATTATGGATCGTATATGAAACATTTTACATACTGTCATGGGTTGAATTGTGCCCCTGCCCCACCAAAAATGTGTGTCAACTTGGCTAGTCCATGATTCCCAGTATTAAGTGATTTTCCACCATTTTGTCATCTGATATGATTTTCCTATGTGTTGTAAATACTATCTCTATGATGTTAATGAGGCAGGATTACAGGCAGTTAATGTTAATACCCCACCCTACTGCCATCAAGTCGATTCGGACTCATAGCGACCCTATAGGACAGAGTAGAACTGCCCCATAGACTTTTCAAGGAGTGCCTGGTGGATTTGGACTGTGGACCTTTTAGTTAGCAGCTGTAGCACTTAACCACTATGCCACCAGTGTTTCCTAAGGTTAATAAGGCAGACTTAATCTACAAGATTAGGTTTTGTCTTAAACTCTTTTGAAACATGAAAGACAGAAGCAAGAAGAAAGACAGGGGGACCTCATACCACCAAAAAACAAGAGCAAGGAGAATAGCACATCCTTTGAACCCAGGGTCCCTGTGCTGAGAAGCTCCTCAACTGGTGAAGATTGATGACAAGGACCTTCCCCCAGAGCCAATAAAGAAAGCCTTCCCCTGAAGCTGGCACCCTGAATTCAGACTTCTAGCCTCCTAGATAGTGAGAGAATAAATTTCTCTTTGTTAAAGCCATCATTTGTGGTATTTCTGTTATAGAATACTGGATAACTAAGACATAAAAAAAAAAAAAAAAAACCCGTTGCTGTTGAATGAATCCTGATTCATAGTGACCCTATAGGACAGAGTAGAACTGCCCCACAGAGTTTCCGAGGAGCACCTGGTGGATTTGAACTGCTGACCTTTTGGTTAGCAGCTGTAGTAGCACATAACCACTATGGGCTCAATAAAAGCATAGCGATGATAAAAGTATTAGTTCCCAGTATCATGATAGTATTAATAAGATCCAGCCTGTGTCCTCAAGGAGTTTACATTTTGTTGGTATATTTTAAGAAGTACCCGGCATAAAAACAAACGAACAAAAAACCTTCAATCTGTTCATGAAATATACTGACACTTCATTCTATCCTTGTAGCTTATTTTCTGGCTTCTTCCTCCTTTTTGTTCACTGCACATTCCTTGTCTTATTCTGTGCCATCCAGGATCCAGTCTGGAAATGGGAATCCTAAGTAGTTATTTCAACTGAGAAAATTCAATGTAGGGAATTGATTATACAGCTATTAGAGGGTTACAGAGGCAAAAAAGCTACCATGAACCAGGAGCAATCTGACAATGGTGAACAAATCAAAGATGTTAGGTTCATCAGATCTTTAGGAGCTCAAAGGAAGGGTCCCACAAAACTTAAGCTTAGACTTCTGAGGAGAGGTGCTCCCCCACTGGTGCTGACACCTCATGGGCAGGAGGAGGCCGGTATCTCTGAAGGAGCATAAAAAGACTTATACTGGGAGTACCAAAAAAATAGAACATAGACGCTGAGGCCAACTGCTCCTGTCAGGGTAAGGAGCTGTTGCTGAAACTAGACTGATAGTAATGATGAATGAAAAAGAGAGGAGCCAATCTCTTTCCCCTCCTCCTACCTGCCAATTTTCTCCTAGTGCTTCTGTTGGCAGAACCTAACAGCTCCAGCATCACAGAGCAGAGAAATAGAAGGGTTGGCTTGCATCTGAGAGACAGTTCCTTATGAATGGCTCAGGTCTGTATTAGCAAAGTAACTTCATGCCTTGATTCATGGTATGAAAATCTACCACTAAAGGATTTGAGAACCCACCAGCTCCTTTGGTGTACTGTAATTGGCAAGTTCACTTTTGAAGAGACCCAAACCCAAGTGAATGTTGAAAACAATTATTCGTGGTTATATTCTCAAATTTTCCAGATTTAAAATTCCTTTGAGAAGAACAGGTTACAGACTTTCCTTACCTAACACATTACCATTCAATACTACCATCTTAATACAGGGCTTTTGTTGTTCCTTTAAGATTTTTAAAAGGAAAATCTTTGTATAATTCTGTTGATCTCAACAAAGGAAAAGCCTAGATGTGGGAAATATTTCTCTTTTACTCAAATGGAGGTTAATATGGACTTGTCATCCTCCTGCAGTTAAATTGTGTTAGAAAGAAGACCGTTACCTGAAATGGATAATCAGAGTCATTGCATTCCCATTAGGAAATTTTATATGAAATTAAACATTTATTAAATGCTAAAAATTATCCAAGAAATTTAAAATCTGAGCTGTTTTCTGATGTATTTAGGTTCAACTGAAAAAATCAAAAGATGACATAACCTCTACAATATGTGGAAGATGAGTTTTGGTAAAATATGGTACAAGTTTGAGTTTTGTTGAATAAAGGTTTGTGTTAAGTTTTAGGATTTCTTTCTAATATTAAAAAAAAAATCTAGGGAATTCATTATCCATTTTACAAATATTTATTGGGGTTTTATATGTTCCAGGAATCAAAATGAACAGGACCTGCAAGGCCACTGCATGCAGGGCACAGATATTCTAGTGGTGACAAGGGGAAAGACAATTGGCAAGTAAACACAGAAACAAGGTGGAAAATGCTACAAAGGAAAAAACAAAAGAAAATAACCTGGGTTATGTTTGAGAGTGTGTTTATGTGTGGAGTCAGGAAAATCTTTTTTAAGAGATGCTGTTTGAGATGAGACATGGGAATGACAAGGAAGGAGGTAAGCGTATGAAAGTCATTCTAAGCAGAGGAAACAGCAAGGACAATGTGTCTGAGGTAGGAAAGAATGTGGCATTTTCAAGATTTTGCTGTTAAAGCCAGTGTGGCTGATGCACAGTAAGAAAAGGGTGAGTTTGGAGGAACAGGAGAAGCCAGGCCATGAAAGACCTAGTAGGGTGCAGTAAGCAGTTTGGATTTTATTCCAACTAAAATGGGAAACAAAGCATAGAATGTTTCAAATATGGGAGTCAGATACTCTGATTTATAGTTTTAAAGGTCACCCTGGTGACTGTGGAGAATGGATCAGAGGGTGAGAGTAGAAACAGACAAAAGAGCTAGGACAAGAAAGTAGGAATCTAGGCAAGGGATGATGGCCATAATTTGAGATATACTTTGAAAGTAGATTCCAAAGGACTAGAAAAAATGAATTCAATACAAGGGTTGTTAGAGCAGGGGAGTAGGGAGAGGAATCGAGAATGCTTCCTGTGGATTGAGTTAATCAACTGGG
The DNA here is from genome assembly GCF_024166365.1 of Elephas maximus indicus. Lineage (NCBI taxonomy): Eukaryota > Metazoa > Chordata > Mammalia > Proboscidea > Elephantidae > Elephas > Elephas maximus. The sequence goes on from NC_064843.1 coordinate 54,522,017, forward strand.
TGGATGTGGATGTTTTTATAGTTCTGGTGAAAACAAGGAGAGGAAGGAATGCTTGCAAGTGTAGAAGAAAAGTCAATTCCCTTTTAGATCCATAGGATGTTTGAGAAACCCACAAGATATTTGAAACTGTATAACCCACTGCCGTCGAGTTGATTTCGACTCATAGCGACCCTATAGGACAGAGTAGAACTGCCCCATAGAGTTTCCAAGGAGCGCCTGGCGGATTCAAACTGCTGACCTTTTGGTTAGCAGCCGTGGCACTTAACGACTATGCCACCAGGGTTTCTTGAAACCATATATTAAATAAAAAACCAAACCAAACCTGTTGCTGTCAATTCTAACTCATAGCGACCCTACAGGAAAGAGTAGAACTGCCCCATAGAGTTTCCAAGGAGCAACTGGTAGATTCGAACTGCTGACCTTTTGATTAGCAGCCATAGCTCTTAACCACTCACTACACCGCTAGGGGTTCCTATATACCAAATAGGCGATTGAATATCCAAGTTTGGAAATTACAGAAGTTGAGGTGAGTAATAAAAATTAGTAGTTTATTTGTTTTTATTTATATGTTTTGAATCGTCGTGTGGAATGTAAAACTGTGTGTCTGTATGGATTCACCTAGGGAGATAATGTGGATAGTAAGGAGAAGAAAATCTAGCATTTAGAGGATTAGGAGAATAGGAGGAATGACTAAGTGCAGCTGAGATGGAAATGTTCTGGGAAGTAGGAAGAAAAGGAGGGGTTAATCCTCATGGAAGCCCAGAGAGGAGATTGTTGCACAAATAAGGAGCCAACTGTGCCAAGCACCGGGTGTGTGGCCCCACTGAGCACTTTCTTTTAACCCTGATATGGCCCAACATCTTTCATCAAGCATGGTAATTTGTTAATTAAAAGATCAATGAACTTGACTTGTGTTTTTGAGCTGATTTTATGGTAAAGGTATCTAAAAGAGGGTTGTCAGATGTTTGGTCATGGGCGCAACTTCAGTGTTTGCCACAGATGCCTTTTTCTGTAAATATGTCACTGGCCATACCAGGTTAATAGAATCTGCGCAGTGGTGCCACGTGCCCAGGGCTGGTACAATGCCTGCCATACCTGCCATACCCTAGTTACACCTCTGCAAAGTGCTGTGAAGAAATCCATGGAGATGAGGAGGAAGTGTCCATTGAATTTGACTACTTGGAGTTTTACATGGACCTTGATATGAACAGTTTCATATTATCTAAATTTTTATGAGCCTAGATGTATTGAGTTTTTTAAGAGCCTCAGATCGTTGATAGAAAGGCATAATAATCACCACAATTTTTGTCAAGTCAGAGAAAGAAATGTCTGCTGACTTATATTTTCAGTTAGGTGATAATATTTGATGTAAGTGGTTCTGAAAGGTTTTCTGCCTCTTCTGTGATTGGAATCCGTAACTGGAAATTGATCCAATGTGGTAGAAAGAATGTCATCTCCCTGTTTAATCTCTTAGGCTTTTTCTCTGTAGGGCACTCACTGAAAATGATGACCAAGAATTATTTTAGTAAAACCAGGCTGGGAAAACTAGCATTAGCCAAAGTAGGCAAAATAAGAGCTGTGTCTTCTGAATAACCAATTTCTTTTTAGGATGTTAGAGTACAGACAGTCCTCGGATTATGAACGAGTTCTGTTCCTAAATCTATATTTAAGTCGAATTTGTATGTAAGTCAGAACAGTTAGGTACAGTTTCTATCTAATGTCAGCTACTCAAATGTTTGTCTTCGTGTATAGTATCTAGTGTACATTTCTACGTATTGAAAAACATCAAAGAAACATTTCCAGATACATTAAAACATCTTTAACATATTAATACAGTAATAATAATAACAATGTTTTGATGCGCATCACAAAGTAGTACCCGTTTGTTATTACGAACCATTGTATATACCTCAATTTTTTAATATAGTAGGCTTTGCGGGGATTGGTTGCTAACTACAGGCTGTATACATGTCAGACATTCGTAATCTGGGGACTTCCTGTAATGCCTTTTATATGACTGGTATCATCTTCATTTGATGTCAGTATGATTTACTTGAACTAAAAAGTGAAATAATATTACTTATTCATGAATACTCAATAGCAGAAAATCTAATGTTTATATATCTTATTCAGGGCTTAATCATTCTAGTTTGAACCCCTGCTGAGAATTTGCATTTCACTGTTGTTTTTTTTTTTAACAAGTTCCGAGAAAGTTACACATAGGAATCCCCTGGAGATCTTTTTAAAATGTAGATTCTGATTCAGGATATCTGGGATGGAAATGCAAATTCTCAGTAGGAAACTTGTTAGAAATACAAATTCTTAGTAGGGGTTTGAACCCGAATGAACTGATTCAAAGCCCTGATGTTATTGAATCATTTCCTTATTGGAAGGCAAGCTGAATTTTCTATTATTTTAGCTTGTAGGAACACAGCTAGATGGATAGCTGCCATTGTGCTGACTCCAATTTATGACGGCCTTAGACATTATGTACAACAGAACAAAACGCTGCCTGATCCTGCATCACTTCAGAACCACTGGCATGTTTGAGTCTATCCATGAGGCTATAATGCCAATCCACCTCAGCAAGAATCTGCCTCCCCCTCACTGGCCCTTTACTTCATCAAACATAACGTTCTGCCCTAGTGATTGATCTCTCCTGATGACATGTCCAAGGCAAGTGAGCCAGAAAATCTTCCCTTGTGATCCGTAGGATTTTCATTGTTTAATTTTGGAAGTAGTTCTCCAGGCCTTTCTTCTTAGTCTGTCTTAGCCTGGAAGCTCCACTGAAACCTCGTACACTATAATTACCCTGCTGGTATTTGAAATACCAGTAACATAGCTTCCAGCATTACAGCAATGCAGAAGCCACCACAGTGTGGCAAAGGGACAGATGGTGGTTTTAAGAACATAGTATTCGTCTTTCCTTAAATTTGCTCCACTTTGTTTTGGATGGCCTTCACCAGTCCCAAACTCAGTCGCATCTCCCTTGTTGCACTACCTACCATTTTTTTACAACATTTCTCATAGCTGTGCATTTCTATCCACTTGTAGATATTAATTATGTAATTAATATCTGTTTCTGCCTCCAGATGGTAAGTTCTATGAGGGCCTGGATCCTGCCTGCTTTTGTTTACTTCATACCCTCAGCTATTTAATAGGCATTAGAGCATTCAAGAGGTATTTGTTGAATGAATGAATGGTCTTGAAAGGACTGTGTAAAAATATATAGTTGACTCAGCATATCTTACTACCAAGACTGGAAAAACAACTTAAAGTTCATATCCTACTGAGTTAACAGAGCTTTCCTTAAGGAAAAGTAAAAAAAAAAATAAAAAAATTTTTTTTTTTACTTTTCCTTATGTGTAAAGGTGAGTACATTTTAAGATTAAAGTTGGTTTCCTATTAACTTACTCTGTATAGATTGATACGTAATTAATGTCAGACTATGGGGCTCTATGGAAAAGTATTTTTAGGTATGTTTCATAGCATTTATTATTATTGTTACTATTCATAATTGTAATAACTAGCATAAGTCGCTTGCAAAGCCCACTCGTAATTCTTATCTCACTTATTTTAAATTTGTTTAGCATAAAATATAATCGGAAACACGGCTTTAGGCGTAATTTGGGGTAAACTTTGCTATAAATACACTGAATAAGAATCTTTTTTTTTTTTTTCTGTTGCTCTCAGCATTTCGGTTTTTCTAAAATTCCTCAATTTGAATTTATCTTGATAATTTTGCAGCACAGTTCTAATTTGGAAGGTCCATGCTTTTCTATTTGTGGCTGAAATCTCTGCCAGAAAGAAGTATTTCTTATTTGGATCAAACAGTGGGTTAACAATCACAAAATTCATTAGAGAGAAACCTTTTTGTTCTCATTACTGGATTTTATAGGTCAAACCTTAATGGTTGAGTTAGTTTAATAGTAACTACAGGTCATATTTCATTTGTACTCACTACAATATGGGCACCCAGTAAATATTAATTAATCATGTTAATCCAAGTGCAATTTATAATTTAGGAAGTAAGGTGAATTCAGTGTCTTTCTGATAAATCCTACCATATATTCTAAGAATTTTTTATTTTAGTATGATGTACAGTTACAACTACATAAATGAGGAAGTTATGTCTGTAACTTCTGTTTTCATAACTTAGACAAGATGGGACAGTTATAAGTATGCTGAAGTTAATTAATTGTGTTAACTTAATTGTGAGTTGAATTAAATCATTCTGCTAAAAACTATCATTTTCAGATTTTTAACAGCTCAAAAAATATGATAACATGTATATTGGGACACATTTTCTGGAGTACAATTGGCTAGCTGAACAGTACATACTAAGATCTTACTACATGTTCCTCTCTAGAAACTTACCTAAAGAAAATTATTAGATAAGGGGTCCTTATATAATTATAAAAATTATAAAAAATATAGCAAATTAATAATTTAATGCTATTTTACCCTCTAAAGATTTCTCATTTTCATAAATATGGTGAAATTTTGATTTTGAAGAAATTCTTTTCTTCTCAAAACAACTTGCTGAAGCTTTGATTTATTAACATTTTAATTAAAAAAATTGCAGCACAATCTTAATATTAAAATAATAAAAAATGATGGTGATTTTGATTGTCATAGTGACCATTTTAAACAGCAACTAAATCATGCCGATTGGGTAGTTTATGCAAATTATAGTTGTGTTTTCTTCTAGGAAATTGCTTAAAATTACGTTTCAAGGGTTTTTTTTTTTTTTTCACTTTAATCTTAGTAGAGAAGATTTGAGTTCTACATTGACAATTAAAATTTCACCTTTACTATGTAACAGGGTAACATCTTTAAATAAAGGCAAAAATAGTCGTGGTCACACGTCTGGTGTGTTTAAGCTTGAAATAACAATTTAATTGCCTTTGTGTGTTTCCTCAGGAGTTGCTGTAAGGAGATAGCTGTTATGCTTCCTGGCCAGTTTCTGGGGCAGACTGGCTCTTACATTAAGTGTATTAGGTGTCAGTATGGAGCATCCCAACGCTCTTCCAAGTAATCGCAGAGAACTGACTCCCTGAGTTAGAACCTCTTGTGGGGCCCTGTTTGTTGATATATTTGCAATGAAAAGCCATTAACTTACAGGGTCAAAGGGTTAATGGAAGAAATATTATCGTCTTCCTATTATCTTGTAGCATTTTGCTGGGAGCTAAAGAAAGATAACTCTTTTCTCCCCCAATTTCTCTTGGCAGTTTCAAAAAATATTGACTTCATGTTTCCATGACTAAATAAAAGATTAAATGCCAATATGGGAAGCTTTAGAAATGTACTTAGTCAAGCTGACAGTTCAGACAAGCATTCTATCAAGACCACCTTTGCTGAGGTCACTAAATGGCACCCAATAACAAAAACTAGAAGGAAGGTGCCTTAATGACTTCTTGATTTCTTTGTCTTAAGATATTTTCTTTGTTCCATTTTAGCCAAATTAGTCATTTTGCACAAGAAGGCAAGAAAATTTTATAAAACTTTAAAGGAGAGAACCAAAGCTACTTCTGCTAACTTCAAAAGAAATTCTATGTCTAGAAGACAGGATTCAACTACTCATACTGGTGCCCTCATAATTCTTCTGGAGAGTGTAAAAGAACATAAACAAATATCCTCATGCTAAAAAAAATTCTTATTCATTGAAATTGTTGATGACTATAGAAGGAATTATAGGTAGAATTAATTTGCCTATGTTTTATAACCCAGAAATCGGTGGAAATCATTACCTAGCTGGAGTCATTTATGTCCTTCTCTGTGAAAACAATGTATTACATAGCCTAACTGTTCCAATACCATGTATCTGATGAGATTAGGTGGCACAATGCAATTGATTTGTTGCTGGAAGCTCTTCTCTTCCTAAATGTAGATGTTCCACGGGGGGTGTTTCCTGGGAATTTAACCAATCACAGAAATTTCCATATTAATGAAAATAAGTCTTTTCAGAATGCGAGAATACAATAAGATTATTGTTAAGTACAATAGGAAACTTGGAAACCCTAGTGGCATAGTGGTTAAGTGCTATAACAGCTAACCTAAAGGTTAGTTTCATTAGCAGTTCAAATCCATGAAGCATTTCTTGGAAACTCTATGGGGGATCAACCTGACAGCAATGGGTTTGGGTTTATTTTTCAGTAGGAAACTTGTCTGTACTCCTTTCTGAAGGCTAGGGTATCTTGATAATTTCATTTGGAGGTTAGTCATAACTGTGGGTATATGTCAGAGTCACCTTGAATTGAAATAATTTCAGCCTATTTAATTACAGCTCTCTGTCAACACACACAGGTTATGCTGGTTTCGTCTGACACCTTTTGGCTGGTGGGTTTGACTAATTTTACTAATTAAAGCTGCCAAACAGTCAACACTTATGGATGCATAGGATTGCAGTCCTCTGTTTCACCGTAATTTAGCTTGACAACACACGTTTTTTCTGTACTCAATGTTTATATAAAGAGAATTTTTAGCATATATAATTTCCTAATTCTCCTGAAATTCTTACTTCAGGATAACTTAATAACCCATTGGCCACTCATTTGCCAGTTTGTTGTACTCTGGTGACTTGGGTGTTGCTGTAATGCTGGAAGTTATGTCGCTGGTATTTCAAATACCAGCAGAGTAAGCCATGGTGGACAGGTTTCAGTGGAGTTTCCAGATTAAGACAGACTGGGAAGAAAGGCCTGGCAATCTACTTCTGAAAAATAGCCAATGAAAACTCTATGAATAACAACAGAATGTTGTCTGATACAGTGCTGGAAGATGAGCCCCCTAGGTTGGAAAAAAAAAAAAAAAAAGGCACTCAAAATACACAGTGGCCACAACCCTGAACTCGAGCATACAATGATTATGAGATGATGCAGGACCTGGCAACATTTTGTTCTATTGTACATGGAGTAGCCATGAGTCAGAGCTGACTGGAAGGCAACTAACAGTAATAACAGGTGACCAATATGGTGTGTGTGTGGAGTGGAATATAATCACATTTTAGTTTAAAATAATTTATAAAATGAAGAAGCTGGTGGAAAAGTTGTCAATAGTTATAATTTCTTTAAGAATGAGTTGATAGCATACTTTCTAGTAGGTGACCCAGTGTTTTTGAGAAGCTGTGAGAACCACCTTTTCTGTGCCTCTCAACACTGAGAACATGCCAGCGTATGTGGATGGATACTTTTCTCCAAAGCGCAAAGCTCCTCTGTGTCTGTGTAGCATGACTCAGTCCCTTTAGTCCCATGGACTTGATCAGTTGGCCAACTTGTCCTTTGAGAATCTCTAGTAGTTAAAGTGTTTATGCAGATGTTGTATATTCATAAACCTGTTAAAAATTTCAGTGTTAATGCTTTTCTCCAGGAATTTTTATAAAAGACCTCTTCTGTATTCAGTTTCTTTTCTATATTTTCACATCAGAAGTTTTTCATACAGTGATAGCTACAGTGATAATGTCTACAGCCCATACTTGGTTAGAGCTACCGAGGAAGTTGTAGCTACAAGGATAATGTGTATTAACCATCTACTAATACATATTTCTAAAAAAGCTCCCATCCGAAAACCCCAGCATATTTAGGGCTCCCAGAGGGGAATTTCACATATGCTTACCAATACCCCAGTCAATTGTGCTGAAGGCTACCAAGTGGTGAGTGGTGGGTTCTGTTTTTTTTTTTTTTTCCCCCTCTTCTCTTTGGACCTTCTTCAATATGCATTATTGGGTTCTCTGGGTTCCTGATTTCTGCTAGTCTCATTGTCACCATTGATATCAAAGTGTTGGACCTGCCAAATGTTCTCTGGTGAAGTGAGAGGGAGCATGCCTTCTCACAACTGTCTATTAGTCTATCAGAGGATGAGGGTCTGGAGCCCTGTTGCTTATCCTACTATGTTTCAGTCAGGGGCCTACCAGGGTAGGAGTGGAGGGGGGAAAGTACGTAAGGCTTACAGTAAGCAACATACGTATGTATTTAATTGTGTTTACTTACTAATTGGGCCAAATCTGCTGCAAAAGACCTCTCCAAAGTGTAGAAAAGCAATAGATGTCACCTTGAAGACTAAGGTGCACCTGATCCAAGCCATGGTGTTTTCAGTGGCCTCATATGCATGCGGAAGCTGAATAATGAATAAGGATGACCAAAGAAGAATTGATGCCTTTGAATTATGGCACTGGAGAGGAATATTGAACATACCATGGACCACCAAAAGGACAAACAAATCTGTCTTGGAAGAGGTAACAACCAGAATGCTCCTTAGAAACAAGATGGCGAGACTACATATCACATACTTTGGACATGTTATCAGGAGAGATCAGTCCCTGGAGAAGGACATCATGCTTGGTAAAATAGAGGGTCAGAAAAAAAGAGGAAGACCCTCAACAAGATGGATTGTCACAGTGGTTACAACAATGGGCTCAAGCATAAAGATTGAGAGGAAGGCACAGGACTGGGCAGTGTTTCATTCTGTTGTGCACAGGGTCCCTGTGAGTTGGAACCAACTCCATGGCACCTAACAACAACAACTAATCTGTAGTGTACAATTTCACCATATCTTTGATGTGGTGAAAAATTTGAAATTGTGCACTACAGATTAGAAAGTAAGCACAAGTAAGCCCGTGCGTACCTTGCTTACTTGGTAGTCCATCCCTGTGGGGAGCAGTGGGATCAGTCCTCTCCTAGTACAGAAAATAACAAGGTACCTTGTCAGTAGAGAATTTAGAGCAATAACAAAATTGACAAAAATTAGTCTGCTTTTTAGTAACATCATGTGCTGGAAATTCTAAACATCATCAGAGAGAAAACCATTTTTCCTTTCCAGGGCAAACCACTCCGGCCGCCCCTCCTTTTGATGCACTGCTGTTTAGAGAGGGGGATTTATGATGAAGTTTATCCCAGGAGGCTCCTCAGTCCCTCATATGTATGATCTTCTGACAGGCCAACCTGGCAATGAGTTAGATATGGCCCAACTGTAGGTCTAGATCCACACATACATGTACTGCTGAAGGAGGGCCATGCTCTTCTTGTCTTTCCTTCCCTCGGTCATTTCCCCTCCCCTTCCCTTATCTTTTCTCTTTTTCTTTTATTATCTCTCATTTTTTGTTGTTGTTGTTCTTCTTCTTCTAGAACTCAGATCTTTTTGAAAGACACACTATTTTCTCATGCTGCAAGCTAGAAGGTAAGGATAGCCAAATGTAGTGGACAAATGACCTGACTGTATACCAGGAGACCTGGTTTCCAGTCCTAGCCCCCTGACAAACTGTGTGACCTTTATAAAGTCATTTGACCTCTATGAACTGCAGGTACCTCACCTGTGATGTTAATATGATTGCATGTGATGATTTCTAACAGCCATTCTAGATGGACATTTCTACTGTTTTATGGAAAACACATAAAATGCAGAGGCAGAAACGCAGGTGGTTGATTAATAAGGGACATCGCTGTGCTTTCCTTTTACAAATCCTAGTCCTATTTTTCTGAGCGTTTTTCTTTTGACTTTCCAGAAGGTGAAATCTTGGCAACTTTTCCCTTAAGTTTTATCCACGAAGTGTGCAGTGGGTCAGTATCAGTGATTTTGAGGACTTCCATATAATTAAGGTCCAGTAACATCAGAGACAAAGCAGAATTAATTATATATGTCTCTATCATTAAGTTGCAGAGTTTGTAAGAGTTTGACAAGAGCATCTTGGCCCATCAACCATGATGTCATATATGCTGAACTGACTGGCATTCCTAGAGAAGATGCCTGGGATGGCATGTCCCTGAGTTTCCTTTTGGTACATGATCATACTAGCACTTTCTTTTACTGTGTAGAGCTTCTGACCATAGAAAACAGGCATCCAGTTGACCAGTGGAAGAGTTCTGAGGAAAAAAAAAAATGGAGTTAAAAGACTTGAATATGGCTTTAGCATACTTCTGGACATCTTTATGGTAACTGAGTTCCCCATTTATCTTTGAACACTTTTGTTAAAGGAAAGCTTAAAGACCTGGGACACCTTGTAGTCATTGTTAAATATTTCCTTCTGGTATATAATTTTAGGAGGGCATTTAGAAGCAAAAATGCCATTAAGCCATCACTTCCTGTAGCACATGCTGTGTGCTTGCACATTCACACACGCATGTGGAAGTATGCGTTTTAATTTGGACTCATTTCTGTTACACATTCTGAGAACACAGTGGTAATTTAAATACAAATAATAACAATGGAGCCCTGGTAGCACAGTGGTTAAGAGCTCGGTTGCTAACCAAAAGACCAGCTGTTTGAATCTATCAGATGCTCCTTGGAAATCCTATGACGCAGTTCTACTCTGTCCTGTAGGGTCTCTATGAGTTGGAATCACTTGATGGCAATGGGTTTCATAACAACAATATTTTAAAAATAAAAAAAAGGTACATAATTGTTTTGTCTTTTATAGAACAAATAATGATATGACAAGGTAATAATTGTTCCAGCTGATATCCTTCACATTTGTATTACAAATAAATAACTCTCTGTGTGCCTCTGTCCCTGTGTGAGTTTTTCTTTCTGTAACTCTGTCTTCGCATCTCTGTTTCTGTCTTTCCCTCTGGCTTTCTCTGTCCACACACACCCACACCCATGCGCACATACCCCTGTTGATTAAAAAAAAAAAATCATTTTACAGTTTAGTAGTATCTACACAGTATTTTTGATCAGTATTTTTCATTTTTTGATAATATTAGATTTATGTCTACAATTAAAATTTTTTTATTAGTAATTTTCACCAGCTTTTTAAAGTCAATGGCACTTTCATTCTTGAAGTCTAAGTTGAAATGACTTTTGACATATGTGCTCAATATAGTTTGGGACCCACTAGTTCCCCCTACAATGGCAACTGCCCATCACCCACATACAATTTCATTTAAGACAAAATAGCAGCTCCAGCAGCAAATAAGTGCAGTCTTCTCCTTTGTAAGTTGTAATTGAGGTTATGGCACGGCATATTGCCTGTGGCAGAATTTATTACCAAGAAATGGAGACCATGATTTGAAACTGGCTGCAGTGTAAGCAAAATAAATTAATTATTAGCAGCACAGAACTGAAGGAAAATACAGGGTTTCTTGAAGTGAAATATATTGATGTTTTTAAAAAGAGGACACAGCAAGGATGTTATTGATGAATCAACTTGTCTTTCCCAGTGTTCCTGCATTTTGGAATTTTTATACGCAGCATGATGACTATTTATTGATTAAGTCAAACTTTGATCAGAGTGTCATAGAAAATATTTTCTAGTATATTTTTTCTTCATTAATTTGAGATTAGCATAATTTAATATATGACTCAGCATCACTTGTATGGTAAGTGGTTACTTAATGGTATGACTGAGTTAGCTATAATATCATTCTTTAGTAGAAAGGAGTTTTTTCTTAGCCAGGGATGGCTTAAAGGAGGAAAAATAAGGCTCTTTTTGGAAAGTTTATGAATGTATATAATTTCTTATCATAAATTATGAACTTTATTATACATAACTTTTGTAGGTAATTGTTTAGAAAAATTTAATCTCAGTGGTAGCAAACTCCGTAGTTTATTTGTCCTTTTTTCCTTTATCAACACTTTTACTGAGAATTATTTCATAAACCAGGAATAAGGAAATTCAGTGAGAAGGTAGGAGAGGGAATTTAGCTCAACCTTATCATTTCAATTCTTTTATTTCAACTTATAAAGGAGAAGTTATATGTAAAGTTAGATATAGATATATTTACATGCCTGTGTATAAATAAGTTTATGATTATGAATTAAACACTGGATTATGATTATGAATTATATACTGGATATTATTTTATTATAGTAGGGTATTAATTCTTATACTCATGTGTAAACCAAACCAAACCCATTGCCATTGAGTTGATTCCTACTCGTAGCAACCCCATGGGACCGAGGAGAAATGCCGCATATAGTTTCCAACGAGCAGCTGGTAGAATCTAACTGCAGACCTACTTTTTGGTTAGGAGTCGTATCTCTTAGCCACTATGCCACCAGGGTTTCCTATTAATCTGTAGGCATTTATAATTAATAATGCAACTGAATGTTCGGGAGATAAAAATTATAGAACATGGTTATAACCAAATTTAATAAAAATGGAAATGTTTGGGTAGCTTTCCATTTCACTTAAATTTCATTTAATTGATATTGACTTCATTTCTAGATGTTCACTTTTAATTTGAAAAGCATGTCATAGCTAGCTGCCATCACGTCATCCCCCCACTCATGGTGACCTCATGCACAACTGAATGAAACACTGCCCAGTCCTGCCAACCCCAGATCTCTTGTGGACCGGAAAGTGTGGTTTCCATTGGTTGATTTAGATTGTCAGGCAATTTTTCCTAGTCCGTCTTAGTCTGGAGGTTCCACTGAAACTTATTCAGCATTATAGAAACATCCAAGCCACTACTGACAGACAAGTGGTGGTTGTGTAGGAGGTGCATTGGCTGAGAGCCAAACTTGGGTACCCCGCATAAAAGGTGAGAATTCTATCACTGAACCACCATTGTCCTCTTTGAAAAGCCTACATGCTCATTAATAATGGGACCTTCAGAGGGAAAAAATGAAAGTGACCCTTGATTTCACCATTCAAAAAAAATATGTATATTTTGGGAAATCTGTTTTCAGTTTCTAGGAATAGGTAGGTATTTGTTTGTTTGCTTTTATTTTTTATATTGTTTTCATATAATCCTAAAAAAAATTGTCTGCATTTAAGCTTTGTCTAGATTCTTTTATGAAAGGATTTTCTGGTTCCATGAGAGAGTTGCCAGGAGTTGTGCGTATCTACCTTCCTTTATTGCAGAAGATCTGAGCAGATGACTTTCTCAGCAGCCAGCCAGATGGAATGTAGGGCCCAAGGGCACTGCAGGCAACCTGCCTCCTTTACACAAAAAACAGCAACAGCATAAAAACAAAAAACAAACCCATTTCCATCCAGCCAATTCCAACTCATAGCGACCCTATAAGACAGAGTAGAATTGCCCTATAGGGTTCCCAAGGAGCTCCTGATGGATTCAAACTGCCGACCTTTTGGTTCTCAGCCGAATTCTTAACTACTATGCCACCAGGGTTTCCAGCAACAGTGTAGGTCCATGGAAAATTCTGTAGTGCCTAGGTAATGAATCAGCCTTCTAGGAAGAGGAGACACCTGGCAAATCTCCAGAGTTTAAGAAGCTTTTGTCTAGGGCAGCTCTGCCAAACTGAGATGGGGTCTTCTTGTAGCACTCCTTACCCCCACCTGTAATTTAGATATTTTGAACCAGTCAACACCATGAAATTACTATCAACAATACACACCCCCAGAAAAGCCTCTTCTGACATGGATATCAGCAGTGATAGATTATGTCCATTTTAATCTTTCCCACTTTCCTTTCCAGTTGTTTTCTAAAGTTTGCAGTACTTGGCAGGATGTGAAGAGAGAGATGAGGAGGAAAGCAGAAGTGTGTGAGTGTGAGTGTCGATGATGGGTGGCAAGGAGGTAAATTCTGGGGCCTCAAATGTGATCGCCTACACAGAAAACCTCAGTCCTTAAGTGATGTCTATGGGGCTCTAAACAGATGAGTTTCAGAGGACCTCTGGACCTCTCGAAATGTTAACCTAAATTTTGTGTACATGTGTATATGCCTTTTCAGGGGAGAAAGATCCATTAACTTCTATAAGTTCTCAAAAGAAAATATGAAGTGTCCTGAAAAACATCCCACTTACTGTAAATTAACGGTTGCCCAATGTTTTAGTTCCTGGACTTTGTACTTCTTTCAGGACAAAAAAAAAAAAAAAACAGTTTTTCAACCTACTTTCAGGCAGTCAGGGCATGTAGGGGCCATGAGCTATACTTTTGACCATCTCAACTGATCTTATCATTAGTGAGCATTCCTTCTAGATTGTGGCAATGACTTGACTACTGTTATCATTTTCAATTTCACTTATTTTCTATTTTAACCCTTATTTTTTCCTAGATTTTGTATTTAAGAGTAGGAAAAGACAGTTCCATAGGCTACCAACAAGGCACCATATTAAAAGTAGTCTTTCTCTTTACATTAAATATTGGTCACTTGACCAATATGATCTTTCTTCTGACATGGTGTGAATTACATGATTTTCAGAACCATTACTGAGACCTAAAATACCAAATAAAAGAGAAATCCTAAGTCTGTAAGGTAATAGAACTTCTTGTTTAATCACATATATTAAGTAGCATATATTTATAAAAACTCATAGCGACCCTCTAGGACAGAGTAGAACCGCCCCATAAAGTTTCCAAGGAGCACCTGGCGGATTTGATATAATAGGCATATATTGTATTGCTTCCTCTCTCTGCTAGCACTGGTTCTTTTCAGTTCTTTAATAACTGCCAATTTAGTGGAAACAATGTGTTATCATTATTTCATATCATCATATAATTTGTTGGGGCTTGGTCTGTGCCAAGAAAATTGCTTAAAGCTTTATATATATTGACCAAACTCACATAAAAATTCAGTGAGGCACTAAGAGATTAAGTAATTTGCCGAAGGTGACAAAGCTAAGAAGTAGCAGATTCAGGATTCAAACCTAGGTCTCTCTGACTTTAAACCCTGTGCTGTTAACCACCGAGCTATGATATCAACCATAGTGATGAGCAATGCCTGCTGTTTTTCACACTTTTAAGTACCATGCATCTAACAAGAATCAACTTCTGAGTATGCCCCTTTTTTCCCCTTTTGGGGCTTTAGATGCATTGGTTTACCCAAGAAAAAGCATACCCTAGCAACCCAGTTCACTAGGTCAGAATTTCAGGTTGTCTCCTTGTTTAGGTTTTCATGGATACTCAAGTCCAAGGGTTACTTACCGCTTTCTCTGTGTGTGACCTCAGGCACACAATCTGACTTCTCTATGTTTCAGTTTCCTCATGCCTAAAGCAGGGTCATTGTGAGTATTCTATGAATTTGTATAAATAAAACATTAAAAATAGTGCCTGACACAGAGTAAGCACTGAATAAAAGATAGCTGTTAGTCTTAGCTATAACTCAAATAGACAGTCTTACTTACTAAGGGCATTGTTGTGGATTGAATTGTGTCCCCCCAAAAAGATGTGTTGTAAGTCCTAACCTCTATGCCTGTGGTTATAATCCCATTTGGAAATGGGTTGTCTTTATTATGTTAATGAAGCAGAATTAGAGTAGGGTTTTTATATCTTTGGAAAGTTTTTTTTTTTCAATTGTACTTTAGATGAAGGTTTACAGAGCAAACTAGCTTCTTATTAATCAATAAATACACATATTGTTTTGTGACATTGGTTGCCAACCACATGACATGTCAACATTACCCTTCTCAACCTTAGGTTCCCCATCACCAGCTTTCCTGTCCCCTCTTGCTTTCTCATCCTTGCCCTGGGCTGATGCACCCATTTAGTCTCGTTTTGTTTTATGGGACTGTCTAATCTTTGGCTGAAGGGCAAACCTCAGGATGTAGGGTGTATCTTGAGTCAATCTCTTTTGAGATATAAAAGAAATTAAACACAAGCTAGCAAGAAGACATGGTGGAAAAGAGATGCCAAGCTACATGAAGATCACCCAGGAGCAGAAACTGAAGAGACAAGGACCTTCCTCCAGAGCCGCCAGAGAGAGAAAGATTTCCCCTAGAGCTGGCACCCTGAATTTGGACTTCTAGCTTCCTAATAAATTTCTGTTTGTTAAAGCCATCCTCTTGTGGTATTTCTGTTATAGCAGCACTAGATAATTAAGGCAGATATCTAGTATGCCTTTGCATATATATGGGCATAAAAACAATAATAATTCATTCCAAATGATATAGCGTGCCTGAGTCTAACCTTTCCCCACCTTTATCCTTCCATATTCCTTTAGCCTCAGCAACTTTGCAACATCCCTTTTGGCAGACTTACCTTTAAACAACAGAGTGATGAGGTTGCCAGATGAGCCCAGAAAGATGAGCATCGACACAGAGTGTGTTCCAGAACAGTGCTATTCCACATCTCTTCAGAACAGTCACCAAGGGTAGCAAGTCTCTTACTTCCCACTGAATAATCCAAAATTTTATCTGAGGACTTTGCATCTCTCACTACCTGTTTCTGAATGGACATTCTCATCCCTGGTAGCAACTAGAAGCTACATATGAGGAGGGCTAATAGATAGCAGCCTTATAGTTTTCATTGTTTGGCAATGGTAAATAGATACAATATTTTGCAAAATAAAATTGATATTATAACCATGGAAATCAGTTATGAAGGAGAATTAGCAGACATTATACATTTGTAATAAAACATTCTACTGCCTGATGTATACATGCATGATAAATCATACCTTGCAGCTAGTAAAAAATTAATGTTCTGAATGAGAGATATAAATAAAAGCCATAAGTAGAGGGATGTGTGTACCCTAAAACAATGTGACATTTTGAGATATAGTATCTTCTAACCAGGATTATGTTATTGTGGCCATCATTCCTTCAATCAACCAGCTGAGGAATGCTTATCACATTCCAGGTACATGGATATTTGCTGGGGCAACAAAGATGACTAAATCATTGTTCCCTTGTCCGTAAAGTGTTGGTTAAAGGAGACATGTAATTGAAGAAATAATTGCAGAACATTGCATTGAATATGAAGATAAAGACAGCAAAAGATTGCTGAGAGCACAGAAGAGGATCTTATCAGCTCCAGGACTCTGGGAAGAATCATAGAAGGGACATGCGTTGAACATTTGTTGAATCAGTGGATAAATTAGTGGCATCACAGAAGCAGCTGCAAGTAACCAGTGTGTTAAATGCTGTGTCCTGAGACGGCCTTGGATCTGGCAGAGAAGACGGAAGGTTCGGTAGAGTAGCCAGTACAGATTCCGTTCTGCAGAGGGCTATGCCTTGAGGGGAAACCCTGGAGGAGTAGTGGTTGAATGCTATGGCTGATAACCAAGAAGTCAACAGTTTGAATCCTCCAGGCGCTCCTTGGAAACTCTATGCGGCAGTTCTAATCTGTCCTATAGGGTCGCTATGAGTCGGATTCGACTTGATGGCAGTGGGTTTGGTTTTGGGATGCCTTGAGGTGAGAGGGCAGGCTTTATGGCTTTTATTTGTCCCTCAAAAAATGACTAACGTATTTTAAATAATCACCTAAATGTAAGCTGCATGCTATTATTTCCCAGAAAATTGTACTTTACTGTGGAAAGTTGTGCCTTGGACATGTTTCTACATATGATATATTATTTTAAATTAAAAACAGGGGTATGAACTTTAAAGAAAACCAATAGTGAATCTTTTGGCAAGTAAAAAAAAAAAACTATTTTAAAATTATAAGTAGGTGCTTTTGGATTTAGGATTTTACATGTCTGCTTTTATAAAGAGAATTTGTATATCTGGTTTCATAAGTTTCCAAATGACATTCCAGTTTTTATAGATTTAATATTCATCATAACAGAATTGGGGCCCTGGTGACACAGTGGTTAAGTGTTTGGCTGCTAACCAAAGAGTCAGCAGTTTGAATCCACCACCCGCTCCTTGGGAACTCTATGGGGCAGATCTACTCTGTCCTATAGAGTCGCTGTGAGTCAGAATCGACTTGACAGCAATATGTTTGGGTTTTTTTAGTTTATAACAGAATTGATCACTACATCTGTCCACTGAAGTCATTTCTGTGTGCATGCTTACCTCTCGTTAACTAAAATCCCTCTGTAGTAACTCAAAGGTAAAACTGGTGTGTGAGCATTAGAGGTGACTTTCAGTTGGTAAATCTTATAACTAAGCCCTAAGCTAATTTCTCTTTGAATAAGCTTCCCTCTCCAATATAGGGTAGTATTTAATCACAAATTAATAACAGCAATAATATTTAAGATATTAACATTTATTGAGTCTCTGGAGCTTAGCAGCTACAGCTGCTAAGCAAAAGGTGGACAATTTGAATCCACCAGCTCCTTCTTGGAAACCCTATGGGGTAGTTCTACTCTGCCTTACAGGGTCACTACAAGTGGGAACCGACTCAGCAGCAACAGGTTTGGTTTGGTGGTTTTGATACTATGTGCTAAACAATGCTGTCAACTCTTCACAGACATGATTTCATTTCACTCTTACAGTTGTCAATCTCAAACTATTTTTTAAAGTGTCAGTTACCATATTCGTCATTTTTTCTTAAAAGTTGGTATTTTTATATTCTACTTGACCCTTAATAGCTAATTGCTGCACTTAAATTGGAGCATTTAGCTGGTGATTTTGTTCTCAAGAAACCCAATTCTTAGCACCACCAAGTGTTCCCTTTAATATAAATTTTTTGCTTCCAATTGCAGTGGAACCCTGCCCTAATTCTTTAGCTCATTAAGATAGACCTGGATTATGTCAAATACTTTCCCTGTAACCTTGCCCTTCCTTATTTTTTCTTCTTGCTTTTCTCCCTTCTACATCAAAGTTCTTTAGTATCACCCTGTTTTGATGCTGTTGACTTAAATCTCTTTGCTGATGCATATAGTCATACTTCATTTTGTTTTAGAACAAATATCCTTATTGGGGATATATAATAATGGTAGTGCAGGTTTTATAGGATCTTTATCTTTTCCTGAACACTTTCATAATTATTAGGAGTCTTGCATTTAAATGCTGTCAAAAAAGAAGTACATTAAGATGAATTTTTTTGCCCAAATATAAAGACCTAGCCAAGTCCAAATCCAGAGCTTTTGATGAACAGGCTGTCCTTTCCCTTATTTTAATCTTTCTTTCTTTTCTTTTCTCCACATTAAATATCAATATCATAACATTTGTGGTAGAGAAAGTCTCAATACACAAAGGGAGACAGGGACAAGACCAGGATGCCTGACATTTCCACTTCTATTCAATATTATACTAGAGATTTTAGCCAATGTAATAACATACCCCCTACACACACACACACACACGCAAAAGAGCAAAATTATCATTATTTGTAAATTATTATCTACCTAGAAAATCTAATAAACTCATCTAAATAAACCTATTACAATTAATAAAAGAATTTATTAAGGTGTCCATAGTCAAGCTCTCCTTTGCCAAGGGGATAGTGTGATTAGGCTTTATTTTGGTAGTAAAACACTGGTGACTGTCAGTAGAATTTACCAGAGCATAAAGAGCATAAATGAGGAGGTTATTGAAATGGCTGAAAGGTGATGAGGGCCTGAGTAGACAGAAGGGATAAATCAAGAAAACTTTCTGGTTTGAACTGACTAGAACATGATAGTATATTGGATAAGCTATCGGAGTAGGCAGGCAAAAAGGCATCAGTTATAACTTTGCCCCAGGAGAAGGTGACATTAATATCTAGGATTGGGAATTCAGGAGCAGGCTTTGGTTTTATAGGAAGGTGTCTTCAACTTGGTTCTCTAGAGGAGCAAATCAGTGAAGTGTGTACACATAGACATTTATCTCCAGGAAATGGCTCATGAGGTTATACAGGCTGGCAAGTCCCAAATTAGTGGTCAAGCACCAGGCTGGCAGCTTCTCCAGACTCATGTAGCTGCAGGGCCTGATGAACCTAAGATCTGCTGGTCAGATGGCAGGCTTCTTGCTCAAGTCCCAAGATCCACAGGTCAGATGATGACGAGCTGTATGTAAGATCCAGAGCAACCTTTGCCAGAACATCTATAGAGATCTCTATCTATAGCTATCTATCTATCTGTCTGTCTGTCTATCATCTATCAATCTATCTATCTATACACACACTTATATATATACATATATATCTAAAATATGCATGCCACACCCCTGAGGAAAATATCCTTACAACTGATTGGCTGATCACATCAGATCGCATCAAGGAGGATGACTACATCATTACATAACTGCCAAACCACCAAGAATCATGGCCCAGCCAAGCTGACACACAACTTTAACCATCATAATCCACCCCTTGTCAGCTTGGTAACTGTATACAACTCCTTAAAGCATACACAATCTCTAAATAAAGACAATTACAAAGTCATACTTGAGCCTAACATGATATAACTAACATGCATACAACTAAAATTGCGCTAGCCCCGTTCACATTTTATATTCTATAAGTGAAAAAAAACAAAAGTATTTGATGCACGTATATAAAGAAGAAATACTCATAACAATTACAGTCCTCATTTCTACAACTGATCACATGGTCACAACTGGTGTTTAGAACTACCTTCTTTCACCACCCACTCTGTATTCACTTTACCCTCAGCAAGCGCTTCAGTTTTCATGGTTCTTTACTTGATGGGATGACCCAAATCTTCATTTAAGAAGGACCTGAGCAATTAGTAGTCATGTTGGAATTGGGTTTCTGTAGCTTTCAATTGACTTTACTCACGGGGCATGGTAGTTCTAGGGGATGGCCTAAGGGATCTCCTGTATTCCAGGTATACTCTTCTTTACCTCCGTTACATAATATCAGGCCAATTACCCCTTGGTTATCAGGATCAATCACACCAGCAGATATGGTAACTCCCTTTGCCTGTCGATCCAGAGACATGAGCAGCCTAAAGTAGCCAGGTGGCATTCTTAACTTCCAGTTCAATGGAATCAGTGTTGTGTCTCCAGGTGGGAACATTCTCCTTGGAACTGAGACCACTGGACCTGCAGAACACAGAGCCACAGGGATGAGAAGCAAAAATTTTGCTGGAGGGTCACTAGAAGTAATAGTCAGTGGTACCACTCTCATTTCCACCCCTTGATTCCTAGAACTGTGAATTCTGGCTATGGGAGAAATAGCAGCATATACTGGCTGCTGGCTTAGAGCATATACACCCTTTGGAGGACATTGTTCCAACCCTGCAAAGTATTGTGAAGTAGCAGGTACCATAACTGTGTCTTTAGGAGGTCATTCCATTGTTCTGTCAAACCAACCGCTTCAGGATGATGGGAACATGTAAGACCAGTGAATTCTACAAACACAGACCCATTGCTGCACCTCATTTGCAGTGATGTGAACCCCTTGATCCAAGGCAATGCTGTGTAGGATACCATGACAGTAAGGTATTACTGTCAGATGAAATTTTGGAAGAAGCATTGAATGCAGAGAAGACAAAGTTTCTACCCAGTAAGAAAGAAACACTGTCCTTTCCTTGATGGAAGCAGTACTATGTAATCAACCTGCCACCAAGTTGCTGGCTGATTACCTCAAGGAATGGTGTCATATTGGGGACGTAGTGTTGGTCTCTGCTGCTGGTGAATTGGGCACTCAGCAGTGGCTGTAGCCAAGTTGGCCTTGATGAGTTGAAGTCCATGTTACTGAGACCATGAGTAACCGCCTTCCCTGCCACCAAGGCCACTTTGTTCAGGAGCCCATTAGGCAATGACAGAAGTGACTGTAGAAAGAGGATGACTGCATTCCACAGAATGTGTCATCCTATCCACTTGATTGTTAAAACCCTCCTCTGCTGAGATCACTCTTTGGTGAGAATTCACATGAGACACACATATTTTCACTTCTTTGGCCCATTCAGAGAGGCCTATCCACATACCTTTTCCCCGTAGCTCCTTGTTACCAATTTTCCAATCAGGTTCCTTTCAAGTCCTTCACCATCCAGCCAAATCATTGACCACAACTAATAAATATCAGTATACAATCGCACATCTGCCCTTTTCTCCTTCCAAGAAAAGTGAACAGCCAGGTACACTGCTCAAAGTTCTGCCAATTGGGAGGATTTCCCTTCATTACTATCTGTCAGGGAGGTCCAAGAAAGGTGCTCTTGTGCTGCTGCTGTCCATTTTCAAGTGGTGCCTACCTACCATACAGAACCATCCGTAAACCAGGCATGAGTTTTCTCTTCCTTGGTCAACTGATCATATTTCTCATGAGGCCATAGGTGCAGACTGGCAGAGGGAAGTTAATGTGACAGGAGTGGAGACCGTGGTCATTTGGGCCAATTCTTCATGCAACTTACTTCCTCCTTGAGATCCTGCTTAGGCCCAATCTCATATATACCACTTCCATTTAATGATGGAGTGCTACTGTGCATGTCTGACTTTACGACTCTGTGGGTCGAACAACACACATTCATGATGGGCAGCACAGGCTGCATGGTGACTCGATGGCCCATGGTTAAGTGAGCAGTCTCTACTAAGGGCCAGTAACAAGCCAAAAACTGTTACTCATAAGGAGAATAGTTATTATCAGAGGACGGTGTGGCTTTGCTTCAAAATCTTAAGGGTCTGTGCTGTGATTCAAAAATAGGGGGCTTCCAAGACTCCAAACAGCATCTCTATCTGCCACTGACACTTCAGGCACCATTGGATTGCTGGATCATATACACCCAGTGGCAGAGCCACATACATGGCAGCCTGAACCTATTGCAGAGCCTTCTCTTCATCTGAGTCTCACTCAAAATTAGCAGCTTTTTGAGTCACTTGATAAATAGGACAGAGTAGCACACCAAAATAAGGGATATGTTGCCTCCAAAATCAAAAGAAGGAAGTCCTGTCTTAGTCATGTAGTGCTGCTATAACAGAAATACCACAAGTGGATAGGTTCAATGAAGAGAAATTTATTCTCTCATAGTCTAATGGGCTAGAAGTCCAAATTCAGGGTGTCGTTTCCACGGGAAGGCTTTCTCTGTCCGCTCTGGAGGAAAGTCCTCGTCATCAATCTTCCTCTGGACTCGCAGCTTCTCCATGCAGGAACCCCAGGTCCAAAGGATACACTCTGTTTCTGGTACTGCTTTCTTGTTGGTATGAGGTCCCTCCTTATCTTCTCGCTTCCCTTTCCTTTTATCTCTTGTAAAATACAATCCCACCCTAATCCTCTTTAACATAAAATTACAATCCCAAAATGGAGGACAACCGCACAATACTGGGAACCATGGCCCAGCCAAATTGATACACGCATTTTTGGGGGGACATAATTCAACCCATGACAGGTCCACTAGGGATTGTGCCTCCTCTTTAGTTGTAGGAGGGGCCAGATGTAACAACTTATCCTTCACTTTACAAGGAATATCTTGACATGCACCACACTACCGGATTCCTAGAAATGTCACTGAAGTGGAAGGCAGCTGAATTTTTGTTGGACTAATTTCTGACCCTGTAATATGCAAATGTTTTACCAATAAGTCCAGAATAATTGATGCTTATTCCTTACGAGGTCCAATTATCATGCCATCAATGTAATAGACCAGTGTCTTGTGGAAAAGAAAGACAATCAAAGTCCCTGCGAAATAAATTATGCCATAAGTCTGGAGAGTTGATATACTTCTGAAGTAGGACAGTGAAGGTATATTGGTGTTCTTTTATAGCGTAGCATACCTCCTCCTGGTTTACACTTTGTACTTCACCTTTTGGGCTTGCTGGGACTTAAGTCTAGTGATAGGATTGGAAGCAAAAATAGATGGTGGGAGTGGGTCCTGGAAACATTCAGCAATGTCTTGTAAGGGATATTGGTTTTACTGAGGAGGTTGGCTTAGCAGACAAAAATGGAGTAATCTCTTAAGATGGAAGTAAGAGGGCTGGTTCTGTTGGCAGGAGTCATTTAATGGAATTTAAGGGCTCTGTGCCCCCAGCTTTCTGATTATCTGCCCGTATGTTCCTATCCCAAGTTTAAGGATCCTATTTTTCCCAATCGATGCCTTCACTTTAACTTCAGACACAATCTGAGGTTGGGAATTCAGTTGGCATTATAATTGAGCCACTCTTACAATAAGATTCTGGCTTTGTTTTTTGGCAATATCGGCTCTGTTTCTACAAGAAATAGCCTTTTTTTCAGGGCACAATTGGCAATTTTGAGGTCTTTTATGAAACACTTGAGCTGAGATTTTGCAGCCCTGAGCTCATCTCTTTCTTTCATTACTTTGTCTAACAAAAATAGGACCAATCAACCAGCTTTCCTATATTTCTCATTCTGACAAAACTGTAGAAAAATATCAAACATATGATCATGCAAAGCCTTGCTTCTCAACAATACTTCTCTATAGGTGATGCTATTTTGCATATTAATATTGCCCCTTCACAATCTTATACTACTGGAGGCAGAGTCATCAGCGTCTTTAAGACCAGTCAAAGTTGAGAATCAATTTAGAAAATTAATCCTTATGATTTCGTTTCTCTAGAACAATTCTTGGTACCAAATGTCTTACAATCAGTTCTCTAGTGGAGCAAAACCAGTGAAGTATATGCGTGTGTGTGTGTATATACGTATGTACATACATGTTTACATAAAGAAAGAGAGAGAGAGATTTACCTTACAGATAATCGCATGCTTGTACAGGCTGGCAAGTCCCAAGTCTGTGGTCAGGCATCAGGCTGGAGGCTTCTCCTAACTCACAGAGCTGCAGGGGCTGATGAAACCAGCAGATAAGACAGCAGGCCACTGGCTCACAGGCTGCAGAGTCTGATGAATCCCAAGATCAGCAGGTAAGATGGCAGACTGCTGGCTCACAGGCTGTGGAGGCTGATGGATCCCAAGATTGGCAGGTAATCTGGCAGGCTGCTGGCTCAAGTCCCGAGAATCAGAGGTTAGATGATGATGAGCTGGAAGCAGGGTCCAGAGTAAGCAAGCGAGTTTTGCCAGAGCATCAGTATATATTGGATGGGGGTCACACCCCCGAGGAAACTCCTTTTAAACTATTTGGTGATCACATAAGATCATATCATGGAGGGAAACTACATCATTACATAGTTGCCAAATTGCATCTTTATATAACTGCCAAATCACTGAGAATCATGACCCAGCCAAGTTGACCCACAACTTTAACCATCATACAGGGTATCTCCATCTTGGATGTACATTGGGATCACCTGGGGGAACTTTTAAAGCCCTGATATCTGGGTCTTATTCCCAGAGATTATGGTTTATTTGGTTAGGTTTGGCTTGGGCATGTAATTTTTTAAATCTCCCCAGGTGATTTTAATGTACCAATAAGGATAAGAATTATTGTTCTAAGTGAGAATTGGTAAACTTTTTCTGCAAAGAGCCGGATAATAAATATTTAGGCCTTATAGGTCATATGTTCTCTGTGAAAACTAGTCAATTCTATGATTGTAGCACAAAAGCAGCCAGAAACTAAATGTGAACAAATGAGCGTCTCTGGACTCCAGCACAGCTTTGTTTTCAAAAACAGTCTTTGGCTGGGTTTGGTCTGTGAGTTACAGTTTGTCGACTCTTGTTCTAGAGGGAACACGGGAACTACTTTGGTCTTGATGAGTTTGAAGAACTAATATGACAATTACGTGAGGACATCCAAAGGCAGCTGGAAGTGAAGATCTGGAGTTAGAGGGAACTTGTGACGTGGTATGTGCACTTGAGAGTCTTCCACACTGAGATGATGGCAGGAATTTAAGAGGGAGTTGGCTTGCTCAGCAAGAATTCAAGGAGGAAAAAAAGTCACAAACTGAACTAAGAGGAATGTCTGCACCACAATTTTTCTTTGGACAACAAACTCTCCACTCACTCTCAGTCCATGTGATCATTTGAATGAAGAAAACCGAAGCAAGAAACCCTTTGGAGTGTTATATATTCCTAAATATATATATATGATAGATACTTGACAACATTGCTTGAGGGCCTTTATCTGATGGCACCTAAAGCCAGATCAACGATTGCATTTCTTAGTTACATGAGCCAGTATATATTCTTTCTTGCTGTAACACTTGAGTTGAACTCCTGTCTTGTTCAAATAAAATCTCCTTATTAATAGGGTTTAGAACCCAGATTAAACAGTGTTGAGCTGATAATAGAACAAACAATAAACTTAGTTTATTACTTTTTCCACAAATTTGATATTGAATGTACAGAAAGATAAAATGGAGGGTTTATTGGGTAAGGGATGGAAGGAGCGTGTGTCAAAAAGAGGAACTCAATAGATTAGGGCTTTGAAATGAAGAAGAAACAGAGAATATCTTCTGGTACAAGTTCCTAGAGATGGAACCCAGAGTAGCTCATTGTGCCTGTTTCCCTGTTTTCTCTATTTTCCCAAATATCTGCATTTTTCCTTTTGATTTCATACCAGCAAAAATGTTGCTTAAGATATCAATAATTCATAACACTTTAAGAATGAGTTAGATTAGGATGCCTGATAAAAAGCAAGGGTCAGATGCATGAAAGTAGCAGGCATTTAAGAAGGTAAATTACAGAAGGCCTTTGAAAGTTTTTGGAAGATTATGTGTTCCTTACTATCGTACAAAATTGCTTTAGATCTCTGTATTGCATGTGTATTGTTGTTGTTAGATGCCGTAAAGTCGGTTCTGTGCATAGTGACCCCACGTACAACAGATGAAACGCTGCTCAGCCCTGAGGTGTCCTCAGGATCCTTGTTATGCTTGAACCTATTGTTGCAGCCACTATGTCAATCCATCTCATCGAGGGTCTCCCTCTTTTTCTCTGACCCTCTACTCTATCAAGCATGATGTCCTTCTCTAGGGACTGGTCCCTCCTGAGAACATGTCCAAAGTATGTCAGACGCAGTCTTGCCATTCTGGCTTCTAATGAGAATTCTGACTATACTTCATCATGTATATTAATATATTACATTTTTTCAACTTTTAAAATAGAACAGAGCTACATTCATATATCTTCACATATGGACGCATGATAGATATACATATATAAACTATTTTTAAAGATCTATCTAAATATTTCTTTTTTATTTAACACTAATGTCAGGAATAGAAAATTATGATATGATTCAGCAAAGAAAGAGATTGAAGTGCTTTTCTTTATTGAATATGTTCTGACAAAATGATCGGACAAATTGGGTGATGAAACTAAACTGTATTACACAAGGTGCTGGCCTTAAAACTTTCATTGTATTACGTCTTCTGATGAGATACAATTGCATTTGAGTTGTGTAAAATGATAAAAAATGAATAATTTCAGTATGCAAAGTGAAAGATACTGCATTGTTGTTGTTGTTGTTAGGTGCTGTCAAGTTGGTGCCGACTCATAGCAACCCCATGTAAAACAGAACGAACCACTGCCCAGTCCTGCGCCATCCTCACAACAAAGTTGTTGTGCTGGAGCCCATTCTTGTAGCCATTGTATCAATCCATCTCTTGAGGATCTTCCTCTTCTTCACTGACCCTCTACTTTACCAAGCACGATGTCCTTTTCCAGGGATTGATCCCTCCTGATAACATGTCTAAAGTATGTGAGACATAGTCTTGCCATCTTTCCTTCTAAGAAGCATTCTGGTTATACTTCTTCCAAGACAGATTTGTTTATTCTTTTGGCAGTTCATGGTGTATTCAATATTCTTTGCCAACACCATAATTCAAAGACATCAATTCTTCTTTGGTCATTCTTATTCATGGTTCTCATGCATACAAGGTGATTGAAAACACCACGGCTTGGGTCAAGTGCACCTTACTCCTCAAGGTGACATCTTTGCTTTTCAACACTTTAAAGAGGTCTTTTGCAGCAGATTTGCCCAACGCGATGCATCCTTTGATTTCTTGACTGCTGCTTCCATGGGCGTTGATTATGGATCCAAGTAAAATGAAATCCTTGACAATCTCAATCTTTTCTCCCTTTATGATGATGTTGCTCATTGGTCCAATTGTGAGGATTTTTATTTTCTTTATGTTCTGGTGTAAACCATACTGAAGGCTGTGGTCTTTGATCTTCCTCAGTAAGTGTTTCAAGTCCTCTTCAGTTTCGGCAAGCAAGATCGTATCCTTTGCATATCACAGGTTGTTAATGAGTATTCCTCCAATACTGATGCCCCATTCTTCTTCATATAATCTAGTTTCTTGGATTATTTACTCAGCATACAGATTGAATAAGTATGGTGAAATGATATAACCCTGACACACACCTTTTCTGATTTTAAACCACTCAATATCCCCTTGTTCTATTTGAACAACTGCCTCTTGATACATTAGTTACGTGGAATAAAAAGAAACCTATTTTCGTAACTAATATTTTTTTTAAGACATAAAATATGTTGTTGTTATTAGGTGCCATTGAGTCGATTCCAACCGATAACAACCCCATGTGACAGAATAAAGCTGCCCAGTAGGGTTTTCTTGGTTGTAATCTTTACAGAAGCAGATTGCTAGGTCTTTCTCCTGTGGAGCAGCTGGTTGGGTTTGAACTGCTAACCTTTGAGTTAGCAGATGAGCGCTTATATACTGACATTTCATAAGAACATGCCTAACTGAACTATATGATTTCCAAAATATTATTTAAAGGCAAATTGGCTCTTCATAAGCCTTTTAATTTTAAACTGCTGATGATTTACAGTTTTTCCTTTCATCCCCTTGTTTTGAAGACTTGGTATGAGAGTGCTAATTAATGTTAGAATTCTTAACTGATATACTTGTTGCTAAGCAAATAGAACCAACAGAGCATTTAATTTTGAAACTTCACTCGTTTTTTTTTTTTTTTTTCTTTGAGTCATATCACATTTGAAATCATACTTGAAAGAACATTTCATGGCAGGGAGCCAGTTTTCTCATTAAAAACATACTGCACATGACGGATTCACTAGTTTATTTCTGCAGTGCTCACTGCTCCTGTGGCGCATACGTGTCTACTGTTGACAAATGCATATAAAGGATGTACACACTAAGTTTTCTTAGTCAAATGAGAGTCTAAAATTAGCAAAGCTATAAAGCATAGCAAACCAAAAACCAAACCTGTTACCATCAAGTCGATTCCAGCTCATAATGACCCTATAGTACAGAGTACAACTGCCCCGTAGGGTTTCCAAGGAGTGGCTGGTGGACTCGAACTGCCAGCCTTTTGACTAGTAGCACTAGCTCTTAACCATTGCACCACCAGAATTCCCATATAAGCCATAGATGTTAATGAAATTTTTATTAAGAAATGTACATGTTGGCAACCTGACAGAGTATCTTGGCTCTCTTAGTTAGACTGCATGTTAAGTTCTGTATTCTTTACATATACTTTTTGTTTTAATTTGTGTTTCCCCAAAAGCAGACTCCATGCTAAGGATTCACTGAAAGTAGTTTATTTAGGAGGTTCTCAAAACAGTGATAGGAGAAAGGGGAAATGAGACAGAAAAGGAGAGACAATTGGGAGGATTCTTGGAAATGATTTAAAATCATGTCTCAGAGTTATTCCACCCAAGGGGTGAGGGAGCTCAGATATTTATGTACCAACTCCCATCAGTCATTGACTGAGGGCCACAGGCTTTGGAGGAGATGTAATTTCCTTGTCACTTCTTGCCTGATATACAAATAGGCTGAGTAACATTCAAAGCTGCAGAGAAAGCCCTGAGCCAAAGAGGTCTAGATATGGAGCACACTGAAGTGATAATGCCTGGGAGCTCTAGGTGGGTTGTCAACTTTCTGCATGCTTATGTCCACCCAATATGTTATTTTTATTTTATCCCCCACTATGGAAAGATGGAAGTATCATTTCCAAATTATATATCCATTCATTTCTTCATTACTTCACACATATTTATCAATCTCTGCTACTAGGGCCCAAACTCTATTGCAGGCATAGAGGCAGACACCAAGGAAGAATATGACAAATCACCATCATTGTAGTACTCACAGTCAGAGTAATGGACAAAGGAGAGCAGGGGCAATTGAAAGTTCTATGAGTACACAGAAGGTTGAGTTATTTACCCCATCTATGGGAAAATACTGAATCCTAATACCTTTCAGAAGGAGCCCTGGTGGCATGGTGATTAAGTGGTCTTTTGCTAACCGAAAGGATAGTGGTTTGAACCCACCAGCCGCTACATGAGAGAAAGATGTAGCAGTCTGCTTCTGTAAAGATGGCAGCTTTGGAAACCCAATGGTACAGTTCTTCTCTGTCCTGTAGGGTTGCTATGAGTTAGAATCAGCTCAACCACAAGGGATTTGGCTCTTCTGGTTTTTAATACCTTACAGAATAGCTTTCTCTCTTTGGCCATCATTGAATGTTTTTGTCCTAGCTCATTGGTTTCTGAAGATGTATACCCATACCTGGAGCCCTGGTGCCACGGTGGTTAAGACCTATGGGTGCTAACCAAAAGGTTGGCACTTCAAATCTACTAGCTGCTCCTTGGAAACCCTATGAGGTAGTTTTACTCTGTCCTACAGGGTTGCTATGAGTTGGAATTGACTCAGTGGCAACATTTTTTTTTCTTTATACCCATTGCCAAGATCTAGAGCCAGTGTTCCCTTCATGCGTGACTGAGAGAATGCTTTCCTATGGTAACACCCATGCTGACTGTCCCTACTTTTCCCTTCTCTCTGTCTAAAATCACAAAACTTGTTGGCCCAGATTTTAACCTGAGTATTTTTTTTTTATCTCAAATTGTAAGGCATGGATACAAAACTTATTGATAAGAAAGAAAACATACAATATAAGGAGATCCTAGTTTCATTCATTTGTTCCACAGATATTACTCAGGAAATCCACTGCAGGCCAGACAGTCAGCAGACCCTGTGCATACCACCATAAACAAGATAGACAATTCCCTCTCCTTATGCATTTACAGTCTAACAGGGAAGGTAACTAAGCTACTGAAAGAATCATTGCATTTAAGACAATGAGTACTATGATGGAGAAGCCCAGGTGCCAAGAGAGCCCCAAGCCAGAGGACCTAACCAATTTTGGGGGTAAGGAAAGGCTTGAGAAAGACTTTTCAACTGAATATTAAAAGATGTCTAGGCCAAGAGGAAGGAAGTATTATAGGAAATGGCAACAGCATATCTGAAGCCACAGAGATCTGCTTCTAGCATTGAAATGATAAGATGGCTGGGGCATTGAGTTCAAGAGAGAGAGTGGAAAAGGAAGAAGCTGAGGACATGGAAGCCCTGTGAGCCATGCTGTGTGAATCATAATGTCATTCTTATCCTAAAGGCAATGGGAAGTTCATGAAGGAGATGACCTCATGACTTGCACTTTAAAAGCTCTCTCTGGTGGCAGTGTGGTACACAGACTGAAGAGGAATAAACTTGTGATGAGGACATTGCACCAATCCTGATGATCACTGCAAAGTGCTGCTAGTGAGAAGTAGATTTGTGTGAGGGACATTTAGGATTTAGGAAGCAGAAGACTTGGGCGAGTGGGCAGTGAAGGAGGGGGAGAGTAATAACTATGCCTGGACCCCATAGGGTTTCCAAGGAGCTGCTGGTGGATTCAAACTGCCAATCTTTTGGTTAGCAGATGTAGTTTTTAACCAGTGCACCACCAGGGCTCCATGGTTTGTGCAGCGGGGTAGATATTAATGAAGCTGAGCTTCTGAAAGCCTTTAAGAAGGTTGCCGCTTGAAAGCCAATTTCTACGTGCTGGCCAAAAAGCTGGAAGAACCCCAACCTCTAATTCTAAACAGAGAAGTCGATGCAGATGTAACTGCTTTTGTATCTTATAGTGGGGGGATTAGGAATATTTTTCCTTCCTCTGTTGTCTTGGTTTTCCTCGCTTTATTTTTATAATTAAAAAGAAGCTTTACTTATAAAGCTGTAGCTAATGTGTTATCTTCAGCTGTACTTGTGACTCAATTTATTCACAAAGCCAGGAAAGTTGGGCCCTGGTCAGAACTGCTTAAGCCAAAAGAGAGAATTGTATTACCGGTGTAATTAAGCGAGCTCTTATAGACTACCTTAAATTAACTTCTCATCTAAATAATGTGAACGCAGGAAAAGGTTTTTTCTGGTGTTTATTTTAATCTTATCCATTGCCATTAACCTGTTTGTTACATCAGTTACCCTTGGATTTGCTGTGGAAATGAGTTTCTGTTGCATTCTTTTTTTTTAAGGATTTGGGGTATTATGCCTAAATGAATTAATTCATAGGGATTTTACTTACTCGTTCAGTGTGTGCTGCTGTGTTTTTGTTCTCCACTTGGTTAAGCTGCTGTGCCTTTCTGTGTAGCCTTTGCACAGTGCTCACATGGTGCTAGGGTACTTCAGTGTCAGCTTTCCATTATTTCTGGACAATGTGGAGTGTGTGGAAAACCTCTGGGACTATAAACTCTAATTTTCCAATCATGAATTGTTGGGAAACCAGAGTTCTGCATTTCTATTAGCACAGGGTCCTACATGCCAGCTCATCTTACTACCTGCTACGCCTCCTAGGTCTATTGGAAAATGTGTGTTGGCAGTGTTCCAGCCTTGCTAAGACTCATAAATAGATACTTTTCATATGAAATGTTTTTGGTTTGGCATATTGACTTTAGGATACATTATTCTTTTAGCAGTTGAACAGATTAAAGTAAAATGATGGCTCCTTTCATTCAGTGTAATAAAATGAGCACAATTAGCTTTATATCTTAATCTGTCAGTTAGGAATTAGATTGTATACCTACAGTCATACAATTTCACAAGAGGAAATGGCATGTTTCCTCTTCTTTGATCTCTTGATGACCTCCCTAGGTCCCAGTAGCTAGGGGAGAATTTGGCCAGAGAGAGAGACTGGAATCACCTGGGAGCTTACAAAAACTCCTAATGCCTGAGTCCCATCCCTCCCAAATCATGACTTAATTGGTTTAGGGTGCAACCTGGGCATCTGAGTTTTTTAAGCTCCCAGGTGATTCTAATGAGTAGCCGAGGTTCAGACCCAGTAGGTTCTTTTATGTGTGACAGAGAGAACACTTCCCTAGTGTAACACCCATGCTGACTCTCCCCCACTTCTCCCTTCTCTGGTTTTCCCTAAGTCTGGCTCATATCTCAGGTCATGGTTCTGGGCTAGGAGACTAAGGGAGCAGTTGAGTGGTCCAAGGATATTCAGATGGCTCCATTTTTATACCCGGGTTGACTGCAGGCCATATAGGGAGGGTACTCAAGATCATTATAAGCCATTGTGTAGATGAGTCTGTTTACCAGAGAGCCCTTTTAGCACTTCCTAGCTCATCCTGGTGCACTTCTTTCTTATACTTTCAAGTGGGTGCTTAATGTTCACTTTAGGGTTCAAATGTCAGTTTTTTCAATCTATAAAGAGATATTTGGCATCTTGTATCTTTTAACAGCATGGCATATCAAAACATATGGGGGAAAGTACCAACAATGTAGTGTATTTAGAAACCCATTTTCTGCCACCTTGAGCAAAACAAGCTTAATGAACTTTGGAATGTGATATCACTTATCCTTTATTTTATTTAAATTTACATGAAAAGCTTTCATGAAAAATGGTGAGAAACGTTCTAATTATTGAAAACCCAAAAGAAAACCCCTTCCATTTAAAAATGGTGATAGTTTCAAAAAAACTGTCAACTCAGAAGATTGCCTCAAGGTTTAAGAAAATATTCCTAATAAAAAAAATTAATGGAAGGGGTAAGAAATTCACTCATCAAAAAATAATTTCATTTATTTTGAATATTTATATCTTATAGTAATTATTATAGTGCAATATTTACCTATCTTACATTCATTTAAAATATAAGTTTAGGGTATTTGACCTTTTTAACATGGTAGGTATAATTTATGCAATATTCTACCTTATGGTAAACTCTGTTACTCACAATATATCCTTACTCATTCTTCTAGTTACTGCTTTGGCAATCCATTTCCTGGGCTTGTGACATTGGATCAGGGGCTATGGGTTGACATTATAGAGCCCAGAGAAGTCAAGCTCTCTTCTGAGTTGTGATTTTCAATGATTGGTATTAAAACAATTGACCTTTGGCTATTTTCTATAAAGTCAAACTTTTCATTTAATGGAGGCTTCCGACTCTTTTGCTGAAAATACAGTCATTCACTGTGAATCTTTTAGTCTGCCAATGAATTTAATATTTCAGTATAAAATAAGCTCTTATTAATCACTGAGAAAAGTTAAGAGCCTTATTGCTATTTTCCTCTTAAAATAAAAAATATGCCTTTTTATAGAGCTTTTGATGAATGATATTATATGTCTGTGCATACACAGATAACCATTGTTAGGTTTCATCTCCCATCCATGTCATTAGTGGAATTATGAAATAAATCTCAAATGGTTTTCACTGCCTAGAATCTGTGTATTTCAACAATTAAAAAAAAAATTGTGCTGTCATTCTGTTACAATTAAACAAATTACTTAGAATATAATCTGGAATGTGTCATATAGTCTTTTTTGCTGAATCTTTTCAAATTATACTTAAATGGCACAACCAAATTACTTAAGAAATACAATGGTAAGGAATGGCTTCCTTGTCCCTTTCTATGTTCAACAGTTATGAGCCTGATTCTATGGTGGTTATTGTGTATTTTATTTTTGAGTATGCAAAACAAATTATAGTAAGAAGGCATGAACTCTTGCTGGATTCCAGATTGCATGTATTGATTTTCCAGCAGCAAACTTCTCTCTATTTATTTATTTATTTATTTTTATCTTCTTTGGAAATGTTTTTTTCTTTATAAAATTTTAACTTGACGCTAAAGTCAAACCCTTTTCTTTTTTCCATGTACAGTAATACTTAAGTCACTTGTATTTTGTTAAAATTAAGCTTGAGTGCAAATAACAGACATCCTAAAATAATAGTTGCTTAAACAAGATAGAAGTTAATTTTTTAGCCTCATATAAAATTAGTGGAGACATGGGGATCCTAGAGCTGGTATGGTGGCTCCACTGTCATGAGAGATCTGGGTTCCTTCTGGCTTTCTGTATATCTTTACACATGATTTCCATCCTTATGTCACCTCATGGTCCAAAATGGCTCCTGGATCTCTAGCCATCCCACTATAAAAGGGGGATGTAAAGCCCAAAGAACTGTTTTCTTATTTATAAATCCCTTATATCATGTCTGTGTAATCTCATTGGTCAGAACTAACTCATATGGCCATACCTTGAAGCGAAAGAGGCTTGCAATTCTAGAATTTTAGTGGGGTATGAAATACCACCCCAGATGGTTCTGTTACTAAGGAGAAAAGGGAGAGTGGATATTGGGTAGACAGTAGCACATCACAATACATGGCTGTTTTCAGATGGTAATATTGGAAGACATGCTCAGATTAAAAACCCAAATTAAAAGTACAAATTCTTCTCATACTGTTTGTTGACAAAGAGTAAAAAGAAGTGATAGAAATACAGCTAGTTCGCAACTTGCTGTTTTGCTAGGTAACTGAGAATTTGTCTCAAACAAAGAGGGAACACTATGGGGAAAATATCAGAGCCAAATGCTTACATACAAATTTCTAACAATTATTTGAAAACTTCAAAGAAAGTATTTTGTTTTTACAATAATTACTTGTCTGGCAACTTCATTTATTCAGAATACCCACCAGAAAGAGTGAAGATTGTGTACGTGGTCTAACATTATTCAGCCAATCTTCAAAGAGAATCCAGAGTTCTTTAACAAATGTAAAATTCTGAAGGCCTGAGAGAAGTATCTGGATAGTCACAATTACTGAGCATAGTATCTTTAAATACTATATAGAATTTGTGAGAGACAAAAAGGAGTAGCAGCTGATGAAAAGGTGATTAAGTGCTCTTGTTACATATGGCCAAAAATTACCCCAAAATTTTGTGGCTTAAAAAAAAAAAAAAAAATTTATTTGCTCACAATTCTGTAATTTGAGCAAGACTCAATGGCAATAACTTGTGTGGTTCATATGGTGTCGGATGGGATGGTTCAACTGTAGGCACTGCTGGATCCAATTCCACGATGGTCTCATGCATGTGTCTGGCGAGTTGGTGCCGGTTATTGGCTGGGGCTTCTGTTCTCTCTCATGTGGCATCTCCATGTGGCTAGATTGGGCTTCTCACAGAATCTCAAAGAAAAAATCATCTTAAGAATGAGCATCCCAAGAGGATAAGCCCCAGTGTACCAGCCCTTATCAAGCCTCTGCTTTTGTCCCATTGGCTATATCAAGCCTCTATTAATGTCCCTCTGGCCATTGTGAAGGCCAGAGTCCAAGTGAGAGAGACTACCTATGGTTGTATAAATACCAGAAGGTATAGTTCTTTGGTCATCACCAAAGTGACTGCCTACCACAGTAAGTTATAAGAGGAAAAATACAGCCACCACTCATTGAGCAACTGCTATGTGCCAGCCACTTTCTCTTATCCCACAATTGACCTGCAAAGAAGGTATGATTAGTCCCATTTTGCAGATAAGAAAGATGATGTTCAAAATGTTTTAATTGACCCACAGGAGGTCACATAGCTTGTACATGGTGGGGATCAGTATTTCAGCCCAGATCTGAATATCTCCAAAAACTTTCCACTTTCTGTGACCTCTGGCTGCCTTCTTCACCAGTTGGTCCATTGTAGCTGCTGTAATATCTGCCCTGTGTGTTTTCACTCTAAACACAATAAAAGCCTTGCCACCTGATACGTTGTTTTTTGAATTGAGGACAAGGGAAAGAGGCTCCTAGACATTCTAATTAACCAAGTACAGAGATGCCTTGTGATGGGAGCTGTGAAAGGAAAGCACTGGCAGCAGTACAGGACAAGAGCCCTGCTTCTTTGTGCTCTGCTCCATCACTAGCTCTTTTTCTTCTCAGTTAAGCTGACCAGTAATAACAGCCACTCAAGTTTTTTCTAGGAAGCTTTTTGTGCTGGAACTTTTTCCTGGAATAAAGGCTAATAACAGGGGCATTACAGGTATGCTAATTTCTAATGCATTCTAATTGGGGTGTCCCAGATATCACAGCACTTACTGGAAAACCCTTGTCAAAAGAAGCATGGTCCATGCACATGGTCCTGAAGTTCCGTTCTTTATATTTGAAGCAGCAAGATTTTTCTTTTTCATCGCTGTTTGGCAGATTAGAGTTTCCCTTTAAAATGTGAGAAGTTAGTTACTTATCAAAGCATTTGACTAATTGGCTAAGCCTGTCAGGTCAAACAGAAACTAGCCAAGTCTTTTAAATCTCTTCATATGAGTCAATATTCATAATAACTTGTTTCATTCATGGCCTTCTCGTTGAATTAGTGGATGCTTGCTAGTGAATTGAACTCGTGCTCATTAGTGACCTGGTATTTGGGCTTGTCTGAAGGGAGAGCATCCACAGTGTTAAACAGGGCTCATTATGGATTGTAGGCTTTTGGATGGGGATGCCTATGCACAAAAGCCTACCCTCTCATTTTCCCCTGAATCGCTAATTGAACCCTTGCTTTGTTTTTACAAGCAATGGCTAAGCTTCAATAAGGAGGCAGGCTTTTATAATGTCGCTGTTTGGGTTGTATTAAAGGACTGGTGACCTATCTTTATCAATACAGACGTGGAACTAAAGTAAAGCATGTGTTTGGTTTTGCTGGAGACAATAAAAGTAATGGCTACTTTTAAAACCAATAAAACACTGAACTTGATGGAAAAAGAAATTCATTGAATATATCACTCTGCAACAGCTCAATTCGCACAGTGATAAAACACAACCACCAAACACTCAGAAATAAACACCAAATCGTTAAAAAAGAAGTGAAACACAAGCCCGAACCCACAATACTTCTTCATTGCCTTCTAAAGAAGTAGATTTCTTATCTTCTTGAAGAAATACATGCATCGCTATGTCCTCAAAGTTTCAGCATCACCATTGTATGTCATGTGATGTTCCTAACAGGAGCTCCTCTTTGGATTTGCCTTGAGTAAAATAATCTTCTATTTTGGTGTATATCTTCAATTTTAAGATTCTATTTGTATTACTTGCAGTAGTTCTTTCCCTTCCTTTCATTTGATTTTCTTTTCTTACAGAATTTACTATTTATTTCCAAATTACTCCAGACCCTAATAGTCTGTTTTGCTTTTGGCAGAACTGTACATCTATTGAATTGCATTCTGTTTTGTTGATTTGCCTTTAGTGTGTGTCTCTCTAATGCCCTTTTTTTTGGTGGCAAAACATTAAATTACTTCTTCAGGGCCTTTGGGTTGCATTTATAACACGTACCCACAATCAACCCTCCTCATAAAGCCAAGCATCCAAATTCATTCACTGTACCCTCCGTTTTAAGTATTTAAAGTACTGAAGTGCTGATACCCAAGTTCTTATTGGTTTTAAAAGGAAGGATTTTCCTGGTAGTGTGATCAATTTTAAAAATTCAGATTTCGTACATTTGAGGTTAGCAAATTCAGCAGACAACCTAAATGTGGTGTCATGGTAATGGAGTTCTGGAAACTGCTGGTGTTAAAATGAGTAAATTAAGGAGTCAACACTGCTTATTTCGGCACATTAGTATAAAATCGTGTTAGAGCTGGGACTTAACAAAAATCAATTCAGCATGCAGAGTGCACATCCATCAGGGCTTTGTTATGATGTCAGGGGGAGCAGCAACCTTGTTTTATTTTATGAAGAAGCCTACATTAGCATCCTCACATCCTTGGACGGCTGTGACATTCGCTGTTAAGGAACCACTTTGAGGCAGCCACGGGGTCCTCATGGACAACTCCAACTGCATTAAAAAGATTAAGTTGGCAT
This sequence comes from Elephas maximus indicus, assembly GCF_024166365.1. NCBI lineage: Eukaryota > Metazoa > Chordata > Mammalia > Proboscidea > Elephantidae > Elephas > Elephas maximus. The sequence goes on from NC_064843.1 coordinate 54,560,204, forward strand.
CAAATGACTTATTGAACTCTTTATTGATATCTTTGGGATTGGACTGGCAATCTACACAGCTCTTAGTCTCCTTACACAGTGTCTGCATGAAGTAGGAAGATGTAACAGTTATATTGAGGGTTTGAGAAAGTTATTTTTCTCCATCTAACCCCTACATACAACAGTATTAATAAAAGTAGCTTGAATGATAAGTATGTGTCAGGTACTACATGGATGCCTTACATGGTATCTGGTTTAACTTCTCAGTAACCTCTCGGTAGATATTATCCACTTTCCAAGACTTCAAGCATTACTCTAGCCACTTATCCAAGATCACAAACAAAAGCCCATGCCACTGGCCACAATTAAAAGAAGTTTTTCATTTTCTTTTTACCTACATTTTGTATTTTGATAGACTACAGAAGTTGTATTTAACAGATGATGCAACTAACTCTTAACTTTATTTTATATTTACACGTATATGTCTTCCTACCAAAAGAAAAAAATTGCTGGAACATGCTCCTTGCTGTGTTTCCTCTGCAAAGCTATTAGCCTTTATTATTTAAAGTATTAGAGATTAGATATTTAATTTCAGAGACTTAATTATTGACTAGCATTTAATGAGCATTTAATATTTGCTAATAGTAGTGCAAAATATATGACCATTTAATTTATTTTCTTCTTCCCTAATAGGCAGAGTGTATAGTCTCATATGAAGTAGAAAAGGATTATATGCAGAAAGCACTACACTCTGTCCAAGTTATTGTCATAACCCATCTTCATGGTTTCCACTCCTTTCAATAATTTTAATTCCTATTGTGAAAGTAATGTATTCCCATTGCTAAAACTTAGGAAAAACAGAAAAGCATACCTGAAGAAAATAAACGTGACATGTAGTCTCACCACTTAGTGGTAAGTCCTTTCAGAATTGTTTCCTACATATTTTTTCCAACGTGTATGTTTAAATTTTTTTTCTGTATGTTTTATGCATACATTTTACAACCTGGTTTTTCCTCTTAACAAGGTATTATGGATATTCTGCCATGCTGGATGAGTCAACAGTGTAGTAATCTATTTTAAAGACATGCAATAATTTGTTTAGTCAATTGCTGTTGGAATTTAAGTTGATTGTTGATTCTGAGCTATTGTGATAATGAAAAATGTTTCTTTGATCATTTCTGTATATACATATTTTATTAGAGGAAGTAAAAGGTTATACTTACTTAGTATGCAGACACATTACCAAAACACCAGAAATACACCTGTGAATGAAGTTGCCTGATGCTCAATTTCTTTTAGGGTTAACTGAGATAGTATGACCATTTGTTTCTTCATTCACTCCTTCAAAGCCATGAGTGCTTACTATGCTTATGTACCATGCTAGGCCCAAGACACAAAGGGATGGAGACAAGTATGAAATAAATGAAATAAATAATTGCACAAATGTCTCCATAATTAAATTAGTGTTATAAATGAAGCATTACAAGGGGTTGAACCTGATCTAGCATGAGGAGCCAGGAAAGTACTCCCTGAAGAAATTGTATTTGATATTTGACAGGGGTGAGTGGAGTGGCACATAATATATACTGTGTTATATCATGCTAATCGCCCTTAAGCTTTACACTGCTAGTGGGAAACTCAAGGTATGCTTTCGTATGTTTCTAAGTCTGGTCATTTTGTTCTATTTTAATGCTTGACAATAAAAATTGATTTACAAGGCCTCTTTTCCACTCTTTTTCGCCTCTTTTTGTCCACGATTACAATAACATGTGGCAGTCCAGAATTACTTTTTTAAGGAAAAAGTGGTACCTATAAAAAAAATATGTATATGTATATAAATTTTTATTTATCTATTCAGGAGTTGCACATCACAGAGATGGTGTTTCATCATACAGGCAATATATTTAGATGACTGATGCTATTCTCTTTTCCACCTGGAATCAGGTGAATTCTTGCCACAATTATCTAATAATCATCTGCAATGTTCTTAAGAAAGAACGAAGGAACACTGGGGTGCTTTGTTTAGAATGTGGACACTAATGCCTTCGTGGTCTGACCTCTCTTTGGACATATTTTACACATCAACCTGTCTACACGATACCTAAATCACTGCTAAGGAACAAAAATGGGTGGTCTTTTAAAGTCTATATGGTGTCAGAAACACTCATGACTAATATTATTTTTTGAATTAACTGATTTTTTTTTCTATTTAATCAATTGTTTTCTTTAGTGTCAGTGTTCATTTTCTCCAGACCAAAAGCTTTTAGTTCTTCACTAAATGTTTAGAAATGGAGTGCTTACCATATAAAACTATACAGCTATTATTTTCCAAAAAGTTCAATTGGCAAATTAATTCTTTATCAATGATGAATTGATGCAGAATATTCCACGATGTACTATAGCTCCATGGTGCATTAAGACAGCCTCCTTATATATCAGTGCAAAAGAACTGTGGCTATTGGGATTCTGTACCCAAAGAACAAAATGACCTATGAGCACTGTTGATGCAAATATTACTTTTAAGATGTAATGGGTTCCTAGTTTTTTTTTCTTTTCTCATTGAAATTCGTGCTCGGTTGACTAGGATTCAGTAAACCCTCTCATTAGGACACTAAGGTTCATTAGGCTTTAAAGAGGGATCACTGAAATTTGAATTGGTCATGCTGTGATCACCAGGTCTGAGCGACAATTAGGCAACATTGTGTGGTGTGCTATACTTCTGCAATGGTTTTGAGGTCTTTTGTTTGTTTGTTTGTTTTTAACATTAATGATTAAGCTTTGTGTTCTATGAAACACTGACAATCTTCTTAGAGAGGATGTTTTTCTGTCAGTTCCGACTCACACCAACTGTATGTACAACAGTATGAAACATTGCCAGTTCTACACCATCCTCATAATCATTGCTATACTTGAGCCCATTGTTGCAGCCACTGTGTCAGTTCATCTTGTTGAGGGTTTTCCTCTTTTTTGCTGACCCCCTACTTTACGAGAATTGTGTCCTTCTCCAGGTCTGGTCCCTCCTGATAACATGTCTAAAATATATGAGATGAAGTCTCACCATTCTCACTTCTAAGCAGCATTCTGGATATACTTCTTCCAAGACAGACATTTTTGTTCTTCTGGCAGTCCATGGTATATTCAATGTTCTTCACTAACACCATAATTTAAAGGCGTGAGTTCTTTGGTTTTCCTTATTCATCATCCAGCTTTTACATGCCTATGAGGCAATTGAAAATACCATGGCTTAGATGAGGTGCACATTAGTCCTCAAAGTGACATATTGACTTTTTAACACTTGAAAGAGGTCTTTTGCAGCAAATTTCCCAAAATTGCCCAATACAATATGTCGGTTGATTTTTTGACTGCTGCTTCCATGGGTGTCGATTCGGGATCCAAGTAACCTGAAATCCTTGGCAACTTCAATATTTTCTCCATTTATCATGTTGTTGCTTTTTGATCCTGCTGTGAGCATTTTTACTTTCTTTAAATTGAGGTGTAATCTATACTGAAAGGCTCTGGTGTTTGATCTTCCTCAGTAGGTGCTTCAAGTCCTGTTCAGTTTCAGCAAGCAAGGTTGTGTCATCTGAATATTGCATGTTGTTAATGAGTCTTCCTTCAATTGTGATGCCATGTTCTTCTCAATATAGTCAACCTTCTTGGATTATTTGCTCAGCATACAGATTTAATAAGTTCGGTGAAAGAATACAACCCTGAGCATACATTTCTTGATTTTAAACCATGCAGTATTCCCTCGTTCTATTCAAACAACTGCCTCTTGTCTGTGTACAGGTTCTGTATGAGTATAATTAAGTTTTCTGGAATGCCATTCTTTGCAATGTTATCCATAATTTGTTATGATCCACACAATCAAATGCCTTTGCATAGTCAATAAAACACAGGTAAACAGCTTTCTGGTATTTTCTGTGTTCAGCCATGATTCATCTGACATCAGCTATGATATTCCTTTTCTGTGTTCTCTTCTGAATCCAACTTGCATTTCTGGCATTTCCCTGTCAATGTACTGCTGTTTTTTTAACTATCTTCAGCATAATTTTACTTTTGTGTGATATTAATGATATTGTTTGGTAATTTCCACATTCTATTGGATCACCTTTCTTTGGAATGAGCACAAATATGGATCTCTTCCAGTCGGTTGGCCAGGTAGCTGTCTTCCAAATTTCTTGGCATAGATGAGTGAGCTCCTCCTGTGCTGTAGGAATTTGTTGAAACATCTCTGTTGGTAGTCCATCAATTCCTGGAGCCTTGTTTTTCACCAGTGCCTTCACTGCAGCTTGGACCTTTTCCTTCAGTACCATCAGTACTTCATCATATGCCACCTCCTGAAATGGTTGAATGTTGACTAATTCTTTTTAGTACAGTGACTGTGTATTTTTACCATGTTCTTTTGATGCTTCCTACATCGTTCAATATTTTGCCCAAGTTGTTATTGTTGTTAGGTGCCCTTGAGTCAGTTCTGACTTATAGCAATCCTATGTACAGCAGAATGAAACTCTTCCCAGTCCTGTGCCAGCCTCACAATTGTTGTTATGCTTGAGCCCATTGTTGCAGCCACCATGTCAGTCCATGTTGTTGAAGGTCTTCCTCTTTTTTGCTGACCCTCTACTTTACCAAGCATGATATCTTTCTCCAGGTATGGATCCTTCCTGATGCCCTGTTCAAAATGTGTGAGACGTAGTCTTGCCGTTCTTGCTTATGAGGAGCATTCTGGCTGTATGTCTTCCAAGACAGATTTGTTCATTCTTCTGGCAGTCCATGGTATATTCAGTGTTCTTTGCCAATACGTAATTCAAAGGCATCAATTCTTCTTCTATCTTCCTTATTCACTGTCCAGTTTTCATAGGCCCATTAGGCCATTGAAAACACCATGGATCATAAAAAAAAAAAAAAAAAAAAATAGAACTCTTCAATATTGCAACTTGATTTGCTTATATATATAGGTATTTTAAAAAATCAGATGTAAAAAGTTGAATTGGCAAATGTTTTTGAATAGTTATTTACAACAACAAGAGAGCAGCTGTTGAGGCTGTTTATGTACAACCAAATAAATACCTTGTGGGATCTGGTTTTTCAGTTTGGAGGTTTAGAGTCATGGTTTCATGGGACATCCCAGTTAATTGGCCTAATATTGTATTTAGTGCTTCTGTTCTACTTCCTAGTTTGTTAAGTGCTATCTGGAGTCTTAGGAGCTTGAAAGTGACCATCCAAAGTACAACAAATGCTCTCTGTTTACCTGGAACAACAGAGGAAGAAAGACAGAAATAAGAAGAGGAAATGGAACGCATGGCTAGTTGTCTCCACGAACAACTGCCTCCTTTGCCATGAGACCAGAAGAACTGGATGGTGCTTGTGTACCATTAAAAACAAAACAAAACAGAAAAATAAACCTGTTGTCGTTGAGTCAATTCTGACTCATAGCGACCCTTTAGGACAGAGAAGAACTGCCCCATAGGGTTTCCAAGGAGCGCCTGGTGGATTTGAACTGCCAACCTTTTGGTTAGCAGCTGTAGTTCTTAGACACTATGCCACCAGGGTTTCCTGGCTACCATTACTGAATGTTTTGTCAATGATTCTATAGAAGAATCCTGATCAAAAGGGAGAAAATATGGAACAAAGTATCAAAATCTCATCATCCAGAATTTCTGCAGTCCTTGTGGCTGGAAGAACCTCCAAAACTATTGTTCTGAGATAATCTTTAGACCTTAAATCAAAAATATCCCTGAAGTCTTCTTTAAACCAAGCAACAGCTTAGCTTAATTAGCGAAGAATGTCTGCCTTGAATATTGTACTCTTTTAAAGGACTATATGTGATCAAAATGTAAACAGTAACTCAAAAGATTAGACAGGAAGCTTAGCGGGCAGTGAGTTTATGTTCACGGGGGAAGAACAATTAAGAAAAGGAGGGTGAGAATGGTTGTACAACTTGAAGAATGTAATCAATATCACTGAAGCGTACACGTAGAAATTGTTGAATTGGTATATGTTCTGCCGTGTATATTCTCAACAACGACAAAAATAAAATAAATTATTTTTAAAAATTCTGAATAAGAAATTTAAATATGATGCTAGGTTTGTTTTTCACTTATTAAAGAGATCATGTTAGTGTATTCCTTATTTCTATTTCATTTACTCAAGATGAATTAAATATCTGCATGTGTATATCAAGAAATAATCTGGGTATTGATTTATTGCATATCAAATGTGCAGGTCTAGAAAAATCATATTCAAAATGTAGTAATTCAGTTAAGAGTGGACTGAAATACGGATGAAGTTACTGATAGGTAGGGAATGGCCAGGAAGGTGCGTATCATAGCCAGATCCACAGAGGAAGAGCTTGTTTAATCTGTATCAGAAAACAACTTGTCTTAGGCACTTGAGAAACAATAACAGAATTCAACCAGCTGAAAATATTTATTTTATTGAAATTGGTCTGTGCTTTCCTGGCTGGAAAGATGTCCTCACAAGTAATAGATTTATCCCTTTGAAAATATTCCGTTAAAAATAATTTAAACTGGCCTTATCTGTACCTGGAGCCCTGGTGGCGCAGTGATTAAGAGCTCAGGCTGCTAACCAGAAGGTCGGCAGTTGGAATCCACCAGCTGCTCCTTGAAAATGCTATGGGGCAGACCTGCTCTGTCCTATGTGGTCACTATAAGTCGGAATTGACTTAATGGCAACTGGTGTGATTTTTTGGTACCTGTAAAAAAACAAAAAAAAAAAATTTTTTTTTTTTTTAGTACCTAGTCCATATTGGTGAATTGAGACAATTTGAACTGTTAAATCTCAAAGCTGATTATTTTATTTGCACATTTTGTTTTGTGCGATGATCTGTGCACATGCCCCCTGCAGTAGCCTGCATAGTGCCACACTGGGAGCCTCACGTTGCTAATCTCAGTTTCTCCCCACTGTTGCATTTCATCACAGGAAGGATCTGGTCACTGCTGGTACCTTACCGCTAGCACAAGGAATAATATATGGTACACGTCCAGTAAATATTTGTATGATACCTTAATTATTCTGGATTCCTTCCATCCATCACAGTGGCTGACAAGAAAAATGTATCTTAAATAAATTTTGTGTATTAGTGAATGAATGAGTGAATATACCGTTTGTTTGATGGATGTTTCCAGTCTTCTTGACTTGACTGACTGGAGGCATAATCATAGCCTTATAGGGAAAAAAATCATTTAGGGTAAAGTTCTTTTCAGGTATGCTTTTTGAATATAAAAGTACGATTTGTTTTTTCACTAGTTTCTAATCTACATTCTTGTCCTACTCAACTCCACTCCATCCCGCAAAAAAAAGAGAGCAACAAAATAAGATTAACTGAAAGTTGATATTTCTATATGGGAGATTTCTGTGGAAAGCATAAAAGTCAACGTAGGCTTCCCTGATCAGAGTACCTCTTAATTTTATTGATAATGCATATTAAGCTTGTAAAGTTATTTCACTCTTTGGGTGACACAATTGAATAACGTATATTTGCTGTTGTTGTTAGTTGCTGTCAAGCGGGTTGCAATTCATGGTGACCTCTTGTACAACATAAGGAAAATGTGCCTGGTCCCATACCATACTCATGATCAATGGCATGCTTGAGTCAATTGCTGCCTTCCAACTTAGCAAGGTTATCTTTCAGCACTGTACTGACAGTATTCTTTTGTGATCCATCAGTTTTCCTCTGGCTGTTTTTCGGAAGTAGATTGCCAGGCCTTTCTTCCTAGTCTGTCTTATTCTGGAAGCTCCACTGAAATCTGTACACTGTAGGTGACCTCGCTGGTATTTGAAATACCAGTGGCATAACTTCTAGTATCATACCAACATGCAAGCCATTACAGTACAACAAAGTGACAGAAGGATTGTAGAATGTAAGTTAGCAGGAATAAATTGACTTAAAAACAAATAATCGCACTATCCCTTGAAATCACCTTTTAGCTAAATAACAGATTGGCTCATGAAATAAATAATATCACCTGTGAGTACTACACACCTTTAAAAAATCAGCTACATGAGTCCAAAGGTCAACAATTACTCTAAAACAAAGATGGAAGGGTAAGGAGACAAGGAAACTAGATTACTAGAAATGGAACATCCAGAATGAGTTTTAATAAGAACATTGACACATTGTGAAAAATGTAACCAATAATCACTGTCTTAGGCTGGATTCTCTAAAGGAACAAAATCAGTGAGGTGTATATGTAAATATACAGAGATTTATTTTAACGAAATTGCTCACAGTTGTGAATCCTGGCAAATCCCAAATCCATGGGTCGTGCAGCAGGCTGGAATCTTCTCCTGACTCACATGGTAGCACGGGTTGGTGAACCAAAATCAGCAGGTCAGGCTGCAGGCTGCTCACTCACGTTCCATGAACCAGAAGTCAGAGGGTGATGAGATAGGTGCAGGATTGTGAGAGAGCTAGCTTTGCCAGAACATCCATATATACTGGATGTAAGCCACACCCACAAGGAAACACGGATTGGCTGCTCACACCAGATCTCAAAATGTAGGATGATTACATAGTATCTGTCAAACCACTGAGAATTGTGGCCTAGCCAAGTTGACACATAACCTTAACCATCACAGCCACTGAACAATTCATGTAGTCATTGTTAAATAGGAACCTAATTTGCTATGTAAACTTTCACCAAAAATAAAATAAAATATTTTTAAAATAACAACAAATGATCAGTTCATCTACATTATAATTTACAACATATATATTTTTAATTTCATAGCCTATGTTAATGTTAAAATGGAAAAAAAAAATCTGAAAGTTCTTTGTCTTAGTCATCTAGTGCTGCTATAACAAATACCACAAGTGGATAGCTTCAACAAAGAGAAATTTGCTCTCTCAGTCTAGTAGGCTAGAAGTACAAATTCAGGACGTCAGCTCCAGTGGAAGGCTATCTCTTTCTGTCAGCTCTGGAGGAAGGTCTTTCTCATCAATCTTCCCCTGGAATAGGAGCTTCTCCACATAGGACCCCTGGGGTCCAAAGGATGCACTCTGCTCCCGGTGCTTCTTTCTTGGTGGTATGAGGTCCCTACGTCTCTGCTTGCTTCCCTTCCCTTTTATCTCTTTTTTGATAAAAAGTGGTGCAGGCCACACCCGAGGGAAACTGCCTTTACTTTGGCTCAGGGATGTGACCTGAGCAAGGGTGTTAACTCCCAGCCTAATCCTCTTTAACGACAGGCAGAAATTATGATTTATAACACATAGGAAAATCACAAAATGGAGGACAACCACACAATACTGGGAATCATGACCTAACGAAGTTGACACACATTTTTAGAAAATTTTTAGAGGGAGACACAATTCAATCTATGACACTCTGTAATAGTGATTTTCAGAGTGTGACCCAAGGCCCACAAGGAGATAATTTTTACACAGAATAATGATGCATAGTTTCATCAACTTTCATTTCTCTAAAGGTCAAAGGACTACTTATTAGCAGCACTAGTAGTTACCTGCCAGGATAATTTACATTCAGGCTTCCAAAAATTCCCCTTTAAATAACTCTGTCCAGAACCTTATACGTTAGGGTTCCTGCTCTTCTCTTTCTCCCCCTCCTTCTCATCCCTCTTTTTCTTCAACTTTCCTTACTTCCGAAATAGAATATTTTGGCCTGACTAGCTGCCTTTTGACACTGTCCTGTCCCCTCCTCAGCCTGATGAGCTCAGTGAGATTAAATGGTTATAAAACTTGCAGAGGAATGAGGTCTGGGGCCAGGGGCATCCGGGTGGTGGAAAGGGGATTAGACATGCATATAATTATGGTAATTGTTATGTTATTCCTCTTCATGGTTAATCATGGCATTCTTCTAATTAAAGGAAGACCCAAAATTGTGATACACTGCTTTTCTCAAATTGGTTTCTGATAGAGCAAGCCTGAGACAAGTGCTAGGATTCAAGTAGTTTATTTAGGATGTGATCCCAGGAAGTAGAAGTGAAGAAGCAGGGAGCGTCAACCAGGGAACTGGATGAAATCCAATAGAGGATGTGCTGTTGAGCTGGTTACCACCGTGGACAGCTGAGAATCAACCCTGATAGGGGCCCTCTGAAGAACCATGTAGAACACATAACCTCAGAATTATCCCTCTAAGCAGTGCTGTTCTAAAGAACTTTCTCTGGTGACGGAAATATTCCGTATATGTGCTGGCTAATACAATAGACCCATGTGGTGGTTGAGCACTTCAAATATGGCTGGTATGACTGAAGAACTGTATTTTCAATTTTAATTAATCTACATTTAAATAGTCATATATGGCTAATGGCATATATTAGATGGTACAGCTTTAAAGGATTGGGAGTTCAAGTGTTTACTACAAACTCTTATCCTTTATTTGTGAGAGTATATGATGATGGGGGTGGGGGCTGACTTCCAACCTGCATGGGTGCCAGGAAACCTGTCCTAGCTTGAAAGAAAGCCCTGAGGAAGAAAAGCTGAGAGAAGCCAGGAGATGGTGGTGCCTTGGTGTGAGGTAACTGTCCATGTAGCTTCTGAGGGGATCACAGCTGAGTGGGGAAATACAGCCAGGAAGAGGGGACAGGAGTGAGGCACAAAATGCAGCTGCCATGCTGCCTACATTGAAAAGCAACAGTTTGGTATATAAAAATCTGTATTTTATGATTCTGAAGTATGAAAGTTCACAGCATAGGAAATTTAATTTGGTTAATAATCCTTAAGCTCTGAGGTAATTCAGTGCGTTGAAACTTTTAATATTTTCTAGGTAGCTTTTTTTTCTTCCCTTTTATAACTTTAATCATTTTTATTTTACTCTAAGTTATGCATTAGGGACAAATTCTCACCTCATTAGTAAGTATTATACTGTGTTTTCAATTATTATATTTTGAAATGCAAGTAGAAAATGCTATCTGCTTTACATTTGTATTTTCATAGATGTGAATTTGAATTAGTTTCAATAATAATAAAGACTATTTCAAGTTATTTGTCACTAACGAATGCCATAGCTTTATAAATTGCATAAGCTAAATAAAAAAAATCATATAACTGAAAAAATGTGGTAACTGCTAGTGATTCAAATTGTGAAAAATGATGAGGCTCTATTTTCTGAAGCTTGGATTTAAACCATTCTATGCATATTTTTTTATGCATATTTAGGAAACCCTGGTGGCATAGTGGTTAAGTGCTATAGCTGCTAACCAAAGGGTCGGCAGTTCGAATCTACCGGGGGCTCCTTGGAAACTCTTTGGGGAAGTTCTATTCTGTCCTATAGGGTCACTATGAGTCGGAATCAACTCCACGGCAACGGGTTTGGTTTTGGGTTATGTATATCTAAAGAAAGAGCCATGATGGTGCAGTGTTTAAGAGCTTGCCACTAACTGAAAGGCCAGTGATTGGAACCTACCAGCTGTTCCACAGGAGAAAGATGTGATAGTCTGCTTCCCTAAAGATTAAAAGATTATAGCCTTGAAAATGCTATGGGACAGTTCTCTGTCCTATATGGTCGCTATGAATACAAATTGACTTGATAGCAATGTGTTATGCATATTTAAATCTTTAGAAATTAAATTTTCTGAGATAATACTGCTTAGACCAAAAGAAATCCATCAAGCCCTAAAAATGTAGGGTTTATACAGCACAAAAGGAGCCCTGCTGACACAGTGGTTAAGCACTGGACTGCTACCTGAAACTTCTGTGGTTTGAACCCACCCAGCAGCTTTGTAGGAGAAAGACCTGGCAATCTTCTTCTGTAAAGATTCCAAAAACCAAAACCAAACCCACTGCCGTCGAGTCGATTCCGACTCATAGCAACCCTATAGAACAGAGCAGAACTGCCCCATAGAGTTTCCAAGGAGCGCCTGGTGGCTTCGAACTGCCAACCTTTTGGTTAGCAACCGTAGCACTTAACCACTACTCCACCAGGGTTTCCTCTGTAAAGATTACAGCCAAGAAAACCCTATGGAGCAGTTCTGCTATGTCACGTGGGGTCACTATGAGTAGAAATTGACTCGATGGCGCTTACCAAAAACAACAACACAGCACAAATGGAGCTAAATCACACTTTAAAGTACTACTCTGCAGATATTTAAAAAAACAAAATACTCTTGCATTTCTGTGAAATGGCTGTTGAAAGGTTAGGAATAAAGGCCAAAATTTGCATTTAAATGGAGATATTTTAAGGAGAAATGCCAATTTGTGACCTTTACCCTTGCTGCCGGTGAGATTTCTTTAGGTTTAAGAATCAAACTTCAGAGGAAATATTAGACATGGAAACAAACTGATAGAAAATATTTAACGTGTCAACTTATCAGAATGGTGTTTTCAAACCCTCTAGGGAGGGCTAATTATGCCTCATCATGAATTAGTTCAAACATGTAAAATGATGCCCGATACCTACAGTGATATTGGAAGAGTGATTCTGAGTGGCATAAATCAGGGGTCCCAGTCAGTGCAGAGTCAGTGAGGGTGAATAGTTGAAATTGAAAGGGACCAGTTTCATGTAGGCAGGAGGCCACAGGTTATGAACTTTCTTCATCCTGTATATTTACTCTATGCTTTTAAAAATTTTAAGAGGTATTTCAACACATATTAGGGAATTTTGATATTTGCAAAATCTGTTGTACAACGTGTCTACCCATTAGCAATGAGAATCATTGGTCGAAATAACTATTCTCTTTCTTCCAAGTTGTGTTGGTCTTTGGTGAAGTTGGGTGGAATTCGGTTATGTAGAGATTAGGGAGGCACAGATTTAAATATATTTTAAATGATTTCTCTCTGTGCATTAACTAGCCTGTGAGGATATGTATATTTTAGTGAAGGAATGCTAGAGAGAGGCTGACTCTCCTCTTACTGTGGTATAATAGAACTAAAAAGAACATTTGTTTAATTCAGTTTTGCTGTTGTGCTTGAGTAAACATCTCCATGACAACTATATTATTTAAATAGGTCAGCTCCTCTGTACAGCTGGCTCTCCTACTGCCACTTTTTATTTTATTACTTGTGGCTGGTGCAGATGGGGAAAGGCAGCCTTGGAACTACAGACCATTGTACCTAGGAGTTGGTCAGGGCTCAGAGCATGAGGTAAGGTGGACGCATAAAGACGCGTATGTGAAGCAGGAGTTCGACTCCTAGATGAAAGAACGTGTGAAAGACGAATTAACACCCAGTCCAGGCTCAGTCCAAGATTTAAATTAACTGGCCATTCCAATTCCATTTTTGTCTTCATTACTTATTTCTTAATAGATTCCATAGACTGTGCTAGACCTCTTTACTCATATCATGTTGGTATAACTTGGATCTAAGTGCTATTTTCTTGGCTAGCCTCTCTCATGCAGTGGTTATTCAGAAAAAGTCAAGCGAGTAGGTAAAAGACACAGTAGAGAATGTTGGTGTGTAAAATACCTGCAGCGAACTATTTTACCATGTGCTTTTCTGTTTCTATTTTTGCTAAACACATAAATCTCCAAATAGATGCATTTATAGCAGAGGTTCCCAAAGGATAGATTGTTCATTGGTACTAGACACATTCAGACAAACAAACAAATAAAACCCCAAAACTAATAAACACATTAAAAAAAAAAAAAAACTGAGGGATCTTTACTAAAAAATAGTAGGGAAATGGTGGGTTAAACAGGTAAGGTTATTTTACTTCTACTGCAAGGCGTATCAGTGTCTTCCAATTTGCCAATATGCAGGGTGAATATTCAAGAGGAAATATACAGCATCCCCTAAAATCACTGGGCCTGCTTGAGGGACTACTGTCTTAGTGAAAATCTGTTAAAATCCCAGTGTTCTAGTTGCCCATCACTAAGAGGAAGCAGAGGCTATTCTCAGAAAAACTGAGGAAAGGATGCTGGGTATGGTCCTGCTGGTTGCACTATAAAATAGACAAAAAAATAAATAAATAAAATAATCATCTTGATTAATCTTTTCCCACAAACTAGCAAAACTGTATTGTGGTTTGACAAGTTCTTGTGTTTTATATAGAAAATAAGATATCAATGACTTTACCTATAGCGCATCCAACTAGGAAATTTAATTTGATTAGTGTTTTGCATATACTGAAATATATTTTTATCTGGACATATGCCAGTCACCATGAGGGGGGGTGCCAGGATTTTTTTTTTTTCCAAATGAAATATGAAAATAATAAATGATCACACAGAGTGGAATACTTCCCTGGGGGGGAGGGGTAGGGGAGTCAAAGATTATAAAGAACACAGGAAAAAAAAGAGAAAAATTGAAAAAGTGATAATATGGTGTTGAGACAAAGTGGTCAATGATGGTAAAACAAGTAAGATTGCTAGCAGCTTTTTTTTTTTTTTCTTTTTTCCTGTTTGGTATGATTTGGTTTTAAAGCAAAGAGACTCTTGAGTTATTTATTGATATCTGTGTAAATATATGTGTGTCTGTGCATGTGTGTGTAATCTTTATGCCCATCTCTTTTGTTGTGAACCATTAAATTCAATGCCTGAGAGATGTAGGAAATGAGCAACTATATAAAATTAGGATGTGTTAAAAGTGTTAGGAACTCATAATTAATTGTGTAAAATTCTTTTACAAGACCAGACAATAGCTCTACATTTTATGTTATATTAAAAACAGAGAAAATGTCATTTATGAAATCTAATAAGGCAGAACATTATTGTGATCATATTCAAAGTCTGACTAACCTGAATGGATTAAAGGGGCCTTGTGAAATATCGCGTATTGGTTGACTAATTCTTTTCATTATTAATGTTCTGGAAAAAAAAACATGTTCTGAGGCAACTGTAAAACCTACAAATAAGCATCTATTAAAAAAATCATACACAGTTCTTAATCATGATAGAATATTGTTTGCTGTGTTAATCCAGATTAAATAGCAGAACTTTACTTTTATCTCCCTTTTAAAAAATACAAATTTTGAAGAGCACCTTAGTGAATGGCAGAACTGTCACCCTTGATGAAGTTGTTTCACATCTTCGGAGAGCTGAAATATGAGACACTGACGTGTGTTCACTATCCCTTGTGAACAGTACGTGGTTTGTAAAAGAAAAGAGATAAACCAGAAATGAGCAGGCTTCTATTACAAACCTACTGCTATCATACAAAAGGATAGTGTGGATTGAATCCTGCTCCCGCTTTTTCCAGCCTCTCTCTCACTTGCCAGAACTTTAACTGTCCCGATGACATACAGCTGAGCGAGGGACATAGAACCACATTTTTTACAGGGATTTGAAATGTCTCTGTGGTCATGGTCTGACAGTAATAGAAGCCATATGCTGAGGGTCAGGAGGAAAGCTATCTTGAAACAGAAGAACCCATCTCTTGGCCTAATGACCCTAGGAAAGTTTAATAATTTCAATGCCTTTATCCTTGAAGCAGTGTGGGGGTTGCTTGAGCTCCTTTTTTCCTCCAGGAGACTCTAAGTTGTAGGGGAGAACCATGCATTACCCATTAAGAGGATAGAATCTGCAATAAGTAAATAGTTAATGTCAGTAGCAATAAAATTCTCTTCCAGGGCACCTGTTAGGTGATTTGTTGTAGATCAATTTGCATTTCCCCTTGTGATCTTAAACTCCTTTTGGTTTCCTAATACTTCAAAACACAGGTCTGATGGAATGAGAGATAGCATGAAAGAATTTGATTTTAGCTGAGCACTCTGTGGACATTCAAAAGCCAAGCTTTTGTCTTACGTTACATTGCGTTTGGAACGCCAGCATGTAAGACAAAGCAACGTGTTCTTTGTAATGGCTATTGGCCCATCTCCAGTTGACACACACGTGCAAGTTATATGTACTGGATCACATGAGCTTTCCTCTTTCCCATAAAATAATGTTTATCATGGCCTGATGAGGCTCAGAATTAGTTCCTTAGTAAATTTTGCTGCAGTCTCTTGGAGTAATCTGGGAACATGTCCCCCAAAATTGACAGTCACTTAGAAGCATTGCCCATTGAAAATCCTGCCTGATGGCCTTCACCAGATGGCCAGATGGCCAGTATTTTAATTCAATCCGTATTTGGAGGAGGAGAACTATTTAATTGGTATTAGGAAGGAAAGATTTTTCTTCTATTGCTGAATTTTTATTACAGCTATAAGCAGAAATTCTCCAAAATCTAGATTAGGTTTTAGCAGATATTCTCAGTATCTTACTGATAAATCTCCAAACTACCACACACCCTGTTCTCTGTTTTCTCCAATGAAGAGAGCAGTGAAAATGTTCCTTCCTTCCCCCATTCATTTCAGGGATGTCCGTTACTTATCCATCTCTCTCCTTACCCCAAAGAGGGCTCATTATTTGAGGAAAATGGGGTAGAAAATGTCCTGAGAAGCTTCATGTTTTGGAGCCTTCATTTAAAATCTACTTCCTGAAATGGTACAGTGGCCAAGGCTTAGACTTGTTCCCTACGTGTACTTGTTCTTTTATGTCCAGGTAGATGGCAGAGGAGTGTAATCAATTCTCTTATCAGCCAGGACTACATACATTAAAACCAAAAGAAGAAAAGGAAGGTTGAGTTCAACTGGCCCTAAAAATTTTGATGTTCCATCACTGGAAAGGTTGACAGGTTCTTTCAAAGGAAGGTTATTTTGGGTGCTTAAGAAACAGTTTTCACTTAACTTTACTCTTTGCTGTTATGTGAAAGCTCATCATAGGGCTCTATAATATTTTATCATGCTTTTGATAGCTTTCAGAATTAAGGATGGAACATAGCTTAAAGATGGCGGTGCTAGTGTGACAACATTGCACTTTGAAATAAGCCCAGGTGATTTGTTTTCATCAGATGTCCCATAATGATGTTTCACTTCTACTGCATGAAGTAAAATCCTGGGATATTATTTCCAAAGAAAATGCATTTGTAAATTTTAGGTCAAAACTAAGAATGATGGTAAAGCTTTTTGAAAAAATATCTACCAAATATTATTTGTAATATTAAATTTGGTCTATTGCTTATGCTTTTAATATTTTTCCTTTGATCAGTATTAGAACCATTTCCATTGGAATCTCCGTCCAAGGAAAAAATGTGAAAATAGAGAATCTGGTTGCAGTTAAATGACTGATATCCTTTAGGATAACTTCATCATGCAGATAAAATAATAATGGAAAAAGTAAATTATATAGGCATTCTTTTGAGACTTCCTCTGACAATCAAATCAGAGCTTTTGACTGAGAAATTCCCTTATTAATGTAGATTGAATGAATGAACTAATTACTTTGTAATATGGTAGAATAGGAACGCTCCACTTAAGTGAAAGGCAAGGGAAAACACTGCCACCTTCACTGTTTTGAAAAAGACAAAGAAATAATGGATCTTTGAAATGTTTCCCCTAGCTTTCAACATCTTGGAAACCCTGGTGGTGTAGTGATTAAGTGCTACAGCTGCTAACCAAAGGGTCGGCAGTTCAAATTCGCCAGGCGCTCCTTGGAAACTCTTTGGGGCAGTTCTACTCTGTCCTATAGGGTCAGAATGAGTCAGAATCGACTCGACGGCACTGGGTTTGGTTTGGTTTGGTTTTCGACATCTTAGCTTAAAGTGTTGGAGAGCACCTGAGATTGCCTTTGAGTAGATGTTTCGAAAGAAAAAATAAAGAAAGGCAGTCCTTGCCTGATACAATATATTTGAATGACACTATAATATGGCTTTCTTAGGTGATCATCAGATAGAAGCGCCTTGATGTTGAATTGAATCTCAGCTTTAACCTCCTTCATCAAGACAGTTACTGCAATACAATGTTGTTAATGAAAGTTAAAGCTACGTGATTATAAGTAAACTTGAGTTTTGTCATATTACCTATCATTTATAAGGAAGTAAAACACCAAGAAATAAATTATATCTTCCAGGTGATAAATATTCTATGATCTTGTTATTACTTACATCAAGGTTGGCTTTAAGACCTTTCTTATGGGCGCAGATTTACAGAATAGAAACCATGTCATTTTTTTCCCTAGCCATTAAGATAGTCTATTGAATTTTTTTTTATAAGTGCCTTTTCTATAATCTCCCCACAGGAGTAATCATTAGCCCTGGGTATTCCACTGAAACACTCAGATTTAGAGATAAAAAACCCGTCGCCGTTGAGTCGATTCCAACTCATAGCGACCCTATAAGGCAGAGTAGAACTACTTCACAGAGTTTCCAATGAACGCCTGGTGGATTCGAACTGCCAACCTTTCGGTTAGCAGCCTTAGCACTTAACCACTACGCCACTAGGGTTTCCAGAGTTAGAGATAATTTCTTAAAATTTAAACCTGTCTTTATTAAGAATTATTAATAATGATAGTCTTTTTTTTGCTCTGTTTACCATATAGCTGTGAAAGTATAAAATGTATATTGTTATGCTTTTTAATGCCTTATAATTAAGACATAATAGCTTTAAGGAAGACACTGACAAATAGATTTTTAGTATCAAAGCAGATATTTGATTGCAATTAAAATAGAAAATTACAGACTACAATTTTTGGGACACTTTTGAGCTCCCTGGCTCTCCAAATTGATAGCTTTCTTTCAGAATTATTATTTTTTAATTACTTATTTTTATACAAATAACGTATTTTTTTCTATGTTTGTTTACCAACTGCACACTCCCCTTGTGAGGTATTTTCATAAGTGTGCTGTGCTAATTTTTTTATAGCAGCATTAAAAAAAAATGGCATAGTGACTCTTATGAAAATACCTCAAGAGAGGAGGGCACAGTTTGTAAACGAACATAGAAGGTGCGTGTTATTTGCATGAAATATAATTGCTTTGCTCAGGTACAGGAAATTATTATCACTTGTAATGCTATCCACACTATGCTGAAATCTTTTCAGTGAAACAGTGGAGACCAGCATTCAAATCAGAACAAGAGATGAGTTCCAGGAAGTATCTCCAGTAGATATAAAAAAAAAGTTGATATACCCACAGTCAAATTAGGCTCTGTTCCACCTTAACAGGAGTGCGGTTGTGTCGTTGTTTTCCATAAAGTTCAAATACAGGGTATATATGCACATATCTTTCCATTTGTACTAGCCATTGCTCTTGAGTAGATTCTGACTTGTAGTGACCCTATAGGACAGAGTAGAACTGCCCCCATAGGGTTTCCAAGGAGCACCTGGTAGATTCGAACTGCTGACCTTTTGGTTAGCAGCTGAACTCTTAATCACTACACCACCAGGGTTTCCATCTATTTATACCATCAGCATCTAAACCCAGGCCTTTATCATTTCATAACATGCCTGTCAATTCTGGCTTTCTCTCTGGTTTCTCGTCTATCAGTCTTAGCTCCCCTTAAGCACGCAACTCAGATCCCCTGGGTTAATGTTACTAAACAACCATCTGATCATCTAATTGCATGTTCATAAACTTTCCTTGCTTCTTTATTAACTGAAGAATAAAGTTTAAGCTTTGGATTATGATTGGAACTGGAAGAGAAAGCAATTATCCGATGTAATGGTCTCCAAAGGAAATATTAATGAATGTTAGCAAATCCTGTAATAATCAGAACGTGGAATACACAAAGTATCAATCTTAGAAAATTGGAAGTCACCAAAAATGAAATAGAATGCATAAAAATTGATATTTTAGGCTTTAGTGAGCTGAAATGGACTGGTATTGGGCATTTTGAGTCAGAACAATCGTAGTGACTACTATGTTGGGAATGAAAAATTGAAGAGGAATGGCATCTCGTTAATCGTCAAAAAGAACATTTCAAGATCTATCTGGAAGTACAATGCTATCAGTAATAGGATACTATGAATAGGTCTCAAGGAAGACCAGTTACTATCACTATTATTCAAATTTATGCACCAACCACCAATGTGAAAGATGAAGAAATTGAAGATTTTTAACAACTTCTGCAGTCTGAAATTGATCAAACATATATATAATCAAGATGGATTAATAATTACTGGTGATTGAAATGTGAACGTTAAAAACAAAGAGAAGGGTCACTAGTTGGAAAATATGACCTTGGTGATAGAAACAACGCCAGAGATCGCATGATAGAGTTTTGCAAGACCGACGGCTTTTTCATTGGAAATACCTTTCTTCGGCAACATAAACAGTGACTATACAAGTGGACCTTGCCAAATGGAATACCCAGAAATCAAATCAACTACATTTGTGGAAAGAGAATGGAGAAGCTCAATATCATCAGTCAGAACAAGACCAGGGGCGAACAGTGAAACTGACCATCAATTATGGCATTCCTGATGTGGTTCTGAGGCTTTCGACATTTCACACTCACTTTTTTTTTCATAGTAGGATAACTTATATTTCTTCACAATTCCAGTAGTCTGGGAGGCGAAGGACTGACTTTCTCAGAAAAGTTGATAGGAGGATGTCTACTCAGGACTAAATGTCCTTAGCCTCAATACTGTTCCTTGTTGTTTTGTTTTTTAACTCATTTTCACTTCATCCCAAACATATTTTGAGACAAATTATTTTTCTCTCAAAGAGAAAGGTGCAAACTGGGACCGTCCCAGGCAGACTGGTCCTTATTATTACTGTACTTAGAGGCAATCAAAGACAACTAAGTGCCAAAAAGAACAATGAAATAGTCTATGTAGAATTGTAACAGAAGCTGAGGAGCATTCTATTTTTCCCTGCCCATTCTCCATGAATAACATAGATGTTCAAGTACTCCAAGTTCTGGCCCTGCCTATCTTCCTAAACTTATCTCCCTCCGTCTCTCTCTAGTGCTGTGGTCATACTGAACTATTCTCCATTCTCCAGAGAGGTACTACCTGTCTTTGTCCATGGCCTAAAATGCCGTCCTAGCCACCACCCGCCTCTTGAAATCCTATATATTCTTGAATGCCTAGCTCCTGTAATGGCCATCAAACAGACTCTGGTAACCACCAGCCACCTTATGAATAACCTCTTTTTCTTCTGTTGCCCTATGGCATTCATTCTGTGGCATTCTTATAACCTTATCACATCCTAGTCTGTATAGTTATTTCTATATAGTTAAAAAAAATTTTTAATAACGCTTCGCCTGCTTGTTTGTAAGTTCTTTGAGGACAGGTTCTACGTGAAATCTATCTTTGTATATTCCTGACTGCCTCGTTACAATGATATTAATACATTGGAGGCGTAATTGTATTTCTAGAAGGGCTTATATGACTGAATGTAATGTTTCACAACGATGTATTCCTCTGATGGGATTTTTTAGCCTATCATGGCTGAGAATTCCTCAGTCAGCAAAGAAAGAGTAGTGCATCATTCTGACACTCCTTTGAGGAACATGTTTATTCAGTGTCCACCCTCTTACAAGCAGATATTTAATAAAAAAAGAAAATCCATAGTTTGATTATATGCTTAAAAAGCTAAGAAAATTCTTTGGCGGTTCTAAGGAAAGTCTCTGGCAAACCCAATTACTCTACCTGCAATGCACTTCAAAGGAGAGAAGAATGTATTTCTTGTACAGAATTCCTGGATAAGTTTGATCATTAGTCAGGGCAAGTAGTTTGACTTGAGGCAATTTACTCAGCAGGAATAAAAAGTAAAGCATTACTTCAACCAAGAGGAGTGCCCCATACCTTCCCCAAGCACAATTTAATTTGATCTGCCGGAGAAGGTACAGAGGTTTGCTATGAAAATGAGTCATGATCAGTAAGATTTAGTTGATTTCTGGGCTATTAAAAATGCTCTTACCTCTTCCCAGTAATAACAGTGATATCTGGCACCAAGTAATTGACCAAGAACCTGAGAATTTCCCAGCAATGCTGGTCATTGAACCAGTTTTTGTTTTTCAGATCCTTAGTCTTACACTTGGTTGTATTTTTTAAAATGCATTAGCTGGTATACATTCTATGACTGACTTATTTCATCTAGGAACTGCTACAAAATATTTTTGATGTCTATATTATTAGACTTCTAACTATAAACTTTTTTATAGAAAATCAATTTAAGAAAAAAATGGCCTTAAAAATGTCAATGTTTGTTAAAAACTAAGTACGTATTATATTATTATAAAGTAGACTTTAATCACATACCACCTTTCAACATATAATTTTCCAGCACTTAACATTTTAATTAAATTTAATTTAAGTTATGCAATGCTTTTTGCCATTTGGCGTATTCTTCAGCTAAAATAATTAACCAGAATAATTGAAATGTCTATGCTTGGGTTTCTTATCTTAATTTTCAGGAAAATAATCCTTTCAATGTATAGAAAATAAACATCATTTCTAGAGATTCTTCAGACAGTATCTATTTATGATTTCCTACCATGAGTTTTATTGAATAAAATAACTGTATTTTCATTTTAAGCAAAAGAAAAATAAAAAGAAAGGGCTAGTGAAGTTTTCATTTGTTATTGGTTACCTTTAAAAAAAGAAAAAAAGAGTAAGCTTACTCTGTAAGATTAATTTTAAAATGTTAATTCCTATATTCAAGGGGGACTGTAAGGAGTTTTTCCCACAGTAGCTCTAATGAGTTTATGAATGTGCTGCCATATTTATGGTAGAGGGTATGCAAATTGGACTGATATTTATTTATTCATGCATTTCACCTGGGAATATATTTAGGGACCATAAACTTGCTTAAAAATTTGTTTTAGAAAAGAAAACTTAAGATGACTTCTTACCCCAGGAGAGGAATTATGATAAAATTAATGAGAAATTGAAGTTATCTTTGATTATGAGTTTTGATTCCATTTTTATTTACTTGAGGACGTGTTGCATTTTTTTTTTTTTTGGAGGAGGGGATGTTCAGCAGAGCGGTACAATGCAATACACTGGAGCATAATGTTGAATTTCCATAATAATGTTTGTGATGCAAATGAGGCACACTTCAAAAAGCAGGTTGATTAGCATTTCTTGGTAAGATGACAGTCCCCTCTTTTTTTTATTTCTGCTCATTAGTTCTATCAGTAGTTACATATCCAGATTTCAAATTTGAAGTCCATAGTTTTTGCTTATAATGATAATGAGAATTTAGTTTTAGATTGTGCATTTAAAACAATTCTTCTGTCACTGAATAATACTCTGAATTAATGAGCTGTTTGCCACCTCAGAGCCCTTTGCTTTGAAATGCAGTCCAGTTTAAAGTGAACTCCAACCGTTTCAGCCAGCAGCTCGCAAAAGGTTGCATGATTAATGAGCTCCAGGGGCTCCGAGCTGTCTCTTCCAAACATATATCACTCTATTCTATTCTCAGAGTACATCATTCTTATGTGAGAAGAAAATGGGAAGCTGAATGTGGAGAAATTGTATTTAACCAAATGATTTGATAATTGCTGCTGAGGAGTGTCCTTTCATCCCATTAGGAGCATAGGAGACCAGAGCTTTTACCTTCTTTATCTGGAATGACATTAAAATTGATGGATACTTTAATAAGGCTACTAATGTAGTTGAAACAATGCTCCTTTATGGCTTGTTATACAACTCTTTGTTTTTATTAACTTTATGAACTTTCTAGGTCTCGGATGAAGAACTTGCACGCACACATGTTTAAACACACACGCATATATTCTTGGACATGGTAGCCTAATTATAAAACTTTATCTGTCTACTATGGGAATGACTAGCTTTGTTTTCCTTTTAGATCTTCTCAAGGCATCTTTTGAGTCTACCTAAAGCGTGGTAGTTTGAACCCACCCAGTGGATAAAGATGGTGGAATGAGATGTAGAATCAGGCAGCTCCTGACTGTTGACTGGAGTTAGCAAGTGAGATGATCATGTTTGCTCATTCTGGCCTGGCAGCCCTCTTTGCCACTGTTAGATACTCTGGTCACTGGGGAAGACTTGAGAAATCCAGGTCTATTTTTAGCTTACAATTATACAGTTATTAAAGTGTGAAAATAGACAACTTAGAATTGTTAGGATACAGTATTCCCTTTAATTTTCCCAGTGTCCCTTGTCTTAGTTATCTAGTTATCTGTTACAGCAGCACCAGATAGCTAAGACAGAATTTGGTACCAGGATGGGTTGCTTCCTCGCACTTATCGGTAGAGGTAGAGCTATGCTAGCTGACCCACGGAGCAAGAGAGCTGAGTGCCTGTGCACAGGAGGCTTCCTGGCAGAGTGGGGTGCCTTTAGGCACTTATGAGTGGAGCTACAGAGCTTTGGAACACTTGCCCCAGCAGGGCAGAAGCGGGCTTGAGGCCCAAGGAGCCAAGAGGCCAAGAAACCAGGAAACAGAAGCTGAAGAGACAATGAACACAAGAAGCCGAACTGCCTCAGTCTCAAAAGGTATGGCCAGGACCTCTGGGTTTTCAAAGTGTAGAGCTATGGCCTCTGATGTTTCTAAGGGTGGAGTCACCACTCAGATGGACTAGAAGAATGGTGTACCTAAAGCCAAGGGAACAGAATTGCTGTCTCAGTGGGCCTGGAGGGCAGAGGTGAAGCCTAGGGCTGAGGGGCCTCCACTTAGAATCTGGAGAGTGTGGCCAATACCTAGAAGCCTGGAGGACAGCGCCACTGTGTAAATTGTCTCAAGAAACAGAGGATTATTTTGAAAGCCTTGAGGGCTAATGTAATGTGTTCTGCTGATTTGCTTGGCGCCTGTTATGCCTTTTTTTGCTCCAGTTTCTCCTATTTGTAACGGAAATGATTAGCTTGTGCCTGTCCTACCATTGTACTTTGGAAGCAGATAACTTATGTTCTAGATTTCACAGAAGAAGAAGAATTTTTGGATTTTGGACTTGGAGTTAAGACTTTCGTTATTATATGATGGGATGACTATGTTTCTCATGTTGCAAGAATGTGATTTTTGGGGGCCAAAGGGTAGAATGTCATGGACTGAATTATATCCCCCCCAAAATTTGTGTATCAATTTGGCTGGGTCATGATTTCCAGTATTGTGTGGTTGTCCTCCATTTTGTGATTATGATTTTATGTTAAAGAGGATTAGGGTGGGCTTGTAACACCACCCTTACACAGGCTACCTCCCTGATCCAATGTAAAGGGAGTTTCCCTAGGGTGTGGCCTGCACCACCTTTTATCTCTCAAGAGATAAAAGGAAAGGGAAGCAAGCAAACAGTTGGGGACCTCATAGCACAAAGAAAGCAGCACTGAGAGCAGAGCACGTCCTTTGGACCTGGGGGTCCCTGTGCCTGAGAACATCCTAGTCTGCGGAAGATTGATGAGAAGGCCAACAGAGAGAGAAAGCCTCCCCCTGGAGCCTATGCTCCGAATTTGGACTTTTAGCCTACTTTACTGGGAAGAAATAAATTTCTCTTTGTTAAAGCAATCCACTTGTCGTATTTCTATTATAGCAGCACTAGATAACTAAGACACCTCTCTTACTGGATTTAGCCTTCTCTTGCCTGTTGCTTCTCGGCTCATCATCCTTGTCATCTACATCTCATTCCACCGACTTTATCTGGGTCTTACTCTTGACCTCACCATTGTTTTATCACTGTTGTTGTTGTTGTTAGTTGCCGTGGACTAGATTCTAACTCATGGAGCCCCATGTGTTAAACAGCAGAACTGCCTCATAGGCTTTCTTGGCTGTAATCTTAAGGAAAGCAGGTCACCAGGCCTGTCTTTCATAGTACTGCTGGGTGGGTTTGAACTTGCATAGGTTGGCAGTTGAAAGTAAAATGCATCATTTAGGGACCTTTACTAGAGTGTGAAAACATTTCTAACGAATACTTTGGCACCCTTGAAGACAACGTGTTTTGTTGTTACAGCTCTAATTTGAGCATGCTGGGCAGCTTTGCAGTAGTGGAGAACAAAGAGCGGGGGGCCTGCCAGGTATTATGTGATGTCTTTGCTCTAGCCCTCTCTTGACAGGTGGTAACTCCTATGTCTCAAAAGCAGAGCAGATGACAGCAGCTAAAAATCCCATTGCCAATAAAAATAGACTCCTGACCCCTACTCTGGCATTTGTGTTTTATCATAGCAAATTGGGATGCAAGAAACTTACAGATACTGAATCTTCTCTTACTCCTGAAGAGCCTATTCCTTTTATCGCCCCACCCAAAATCTACCAGAGATTGCTGTGTCCACAATGATCAAATAAAATATCAACTAACATGTCAACAAAAGGTTGTGGGAAGGAGGCCTATAGTATAGAGCAAGTCAGCATCATCCAGAACATTGCAATTCTGTTTGCAATCGATTAAGCGGGAAAACAAAGAGCTTGAAGGTAAGACCAGAGGTGAACATCTTATGCCTGCAGTGCAAGGGTGATTCAAAGGCCTATGACAATTCTGAAACCCAGCCTAATAAAGTAGGAAACATTCTGAACATCATTCATGAAGGCATTAAAATGGAGTTTGGAATGGAAAAATGCAGATCCCTCGGGCTGGCACAGGGGCAATTTACTCATTCACTCCCAGGGAAGAACAGAACTTCACAAGCTGAACTTAAGGAGAAAGTCACACAGGTTGACTTCCTTTGGGTAAAAAATGATCAGCACTAAATAGTTGAGTTCCTCTTGCCACCCTAGCGTCAGGGGTATGGGAATAGGAGTATTGAATTTGCACCCTCTCGCCATTTTCAGAGCTGTTTAATCCTCTTTCTGAGGGACGAGAGGGGAGAAAATCCAAAACATCCCAAACTTTTGTATAGAATTTAAAATATTCAGGTCTTATATGCAGCTGAAACTTCTAAATAATTCCAGATATTGAAGGGATTAGTATATACAGCAGGGCATCAAGTTAGCTAAGTTCTCCTGTGGAGCAAAAAGGCAAAGCAGTAATCAGGACAGTGATGGGGGTAATGTGGAAATGATGGGTTGTATTTGCTCATCAGCACACTGATTTCAAGTAATGGAAAGTGAACTGGTTACTGATGCTCTCAGAAGAGAGAGACCTTCAGAGGCTGAAAGTGTGTATATATATATATATATATACATAAAAATAGGCAATGTCAAATCCTAGATAAGGTATCTTATTAGTCAGAATGGAAGATAACAAACTGGTACATTTTAAAATGTGAAGATATTGACGTGTAAGGGGCCTCAACATAGAAAGAGACAATAAAGTAGTTAAGAGCTATTATAACTGATAAGAAAGGTATGAATGGTTGGGGAGCGAGTTGAGGCCAGACTTGCCATTTCTAATGCTTCGCACAGTAGCAATGACCTGAGAGCCCTAAGCTAAGGACTGTGTAATGACACACAGTGCATTATACTAGTGGAAAATGAGGTGACACGTTAATTTAAAAAATAAATGAATAAATAAAAGCCTTCTAGGAAGGAAAAGAAGTGGGGTATAAGTGGGATGTTTAAATGTAAGGGAAATTCACAAAGAAGTGAATTATCATTGAGGGAAAGAGTTAAAAAGAATGGCTCACTTTGTTTGTTTAAGACTGTGCAGGTGACTTTTTTAGCTTTGGAAGTACTTGAACATTTTTTATTTCATTCTCCCTGGAGCCCTTCCTAAATTACAGGTTGGAAGCCAAATAATAGATTAACCTTCCCTTCAATTTGTGGTCCCTGGGGAAATGAGATTAGTTTACTTGCTAATGAACTTTGGTCCTCAGCACAGAACAATTACAAAGAAATATAAAGACATTTTTAAGATCTTAACAAATTCTATTTAATCTCCCCTTACCCTATTTGGAAACCCTGGTAGCATAGTGGTTAAGAGCTAGGACTGCAGTTCAAATCCATTAGGCACTCTTTGGAAACCCTCTAGGGCAGTTCTTCCCTGTACTATAGGGTCGCTATGAGTCAGAATTGACTCGATGGCAATGGGTTTGGTTTTGATTTTGGTTACCCTCTTTACAAGTCAGCTTATTAAAGTTGAAAGCTCTTGGTTGAGAGAAGGAAAAATTATATATTTGGATAAACTATTCTGGGGTTTGGAAACCCTGGTGGCATAGTGGTTAAGAGTTTGGCTGCTAACAAAAAGGTCAGCAGTTCAAATCCACCATCCACTCCTTGGAAACCCTATGGGGCAGATCTACTCTGTCTTATAGTGTTGCTATGAGTCGTAATCAACTCAATGAGAAAGGGTTTGTGTTTTTGGTTTATTCTGGTGTTAATTTGAATCAACAAATATCTAGTCAGAGTTTCATATGTAAAACATAATGTTGTCTTAGGAGGTATGAGGATACTAAAATGAATGTGAGAAAACAATTGCCCTTAGTTAAGTTGGCAAGCGTGGTATACACAGAGCGTCATATACACAGAACAAAGATGTATATGGTTAAAAGGTAAAACATGACAAGTGTTATCATGTAGGTGTAAACAAAGTAAGAAATGAGAGCTGTATCGGACACTTCCTGTGTGTTCATGAAGGATCTTTTCGCCCTTATAACAAACATGTTTTAAGATACTCTAAGTATTCTCACTTGACAGAAGACCAAAATGTGTCTTAAGGCACTGCTTGAACCCAGGCCATTAAATACAATCAATCCACATGCTGTCTTCTGTGCTGAAGTGCAGTCAATCATAAAACATTTCAAGGAGAAGATAGCATAGAGGTGGGCTTGAAAGATGGGTAGCATTTCAAATAGTAAGATTAGGCAGGGAGAGAGGAGGCACCAGAGAGTCATGAGCTCAGGTGGAAATTTAAGCTTTGAGGGTACATGAGACCTCAAAAAGGACACCCTGGGGGTAGAGGGGTTCTGTGACACAGTACTGATGGGTGACCTCCAGCAGGTGCTGACAGGGCATGATCCCTATTACAGAGCCATCTCTGGAGCAGGCTTTCATATCAGATATCAGCATAGGCTCTCCAAGAGGAGAGCTTGCAAGTGTACACAGGTGACAGAGATATATGTCCCCTCACCTTTCCCTTCCCTACTGTTATCTGGGTGGTGCAAATGGCTAATGAATTCAGCTGGTAATCAAAGACCTGGTGATCTACTTCTGAAAATTCAGCCATTAAAAACCCTATGGTGCACACTTGTACTCTGACACACATGGGTCTGTTACACTGATGGAGTTAGCATGACTTGTGTGAGGAGAACTTCTGAGAAGTGAGTTTTTAGAAGCACTGTGGCGGTGGCAAAGTATTTGCTTGTAAGATTTTTATCAGACATCTGTAAGGAGCAACGTAGAAAACAATGCCTTTCTTTGATTTGTTCACTTTTTTTCTTTCTTTCTTCCCTTTTCCTTTTTTTTTTGATACTGGAAATGAGAGAAATGACAAGAATGTAATGAGAAAATGTAAAGGGACCACTAGGCGTAACTACAATTAAATGAACCCCACTTATCCCTCAGAGTGCACTTCAGCTACATTTAGTTGTATTCTTTGTCTCTTAAGGCAGGTGGTCAGTTTGAACACTTGGTTGGAATCCTGGGGTAATGAGGTCAGAACTGAGGGCTTAATTCTACTGCAGGCCATTTAGTTTTAACCTACGCCATGACCCCAGAAGGACACTTTAAAGCTCAGCATCACCCCGACTTTTGTCTTTGAGTGTAGGGAGGCCCCAATCAGAGAATGTGGATGCTTTCCAGCAAATCTGTCTTCACCAGGAGAAACCTTTTGTCAGATAACTAGGATTACCCTTTGCGTAAAAAGGACAACCTGTTCCGTCATTAGAAAATTAGAAATTGGTGTGGTAAAGGCAGTCGTTGGTGGCTACTGAATGCCTATTCTAGAATTTGGTTTATAAAAAATGTGGGTCTTGGACCCTTGTTAACTATATAGGCTTTGTGATAATATATATCACTGTATTGGTGTACTTAGCTGATAGCTCATAGAACACTGATACTTGATAGAACTATTCTTAACACATGGGATATCTTAATAAATGTGGTTGGGTTACCTGCCTACTTTAATTTTAAGGTATTTTAGGTTTAATTATTGTGTCACACTTGATGTAATGGAGATGAGATTGATTATATTTTACACTACAAAAGTTAGTTTAAAAAACTTAAGCTTGTCACTCAACAGTAAGCATCTCTAATGCAGGGACAAATCCAGGTTTTGTGGGGACCGAAACTTAGACAACATTTGAAGTGCATCTACTTTAGGGAAAAGACAACTAATGAATATAAAATCAGGTACTAAGTTTTTTTTTTTTTTTCATTTAGAAGGAAATAAATCACAATAAATTGCAAAATTTTAAAAGCTTATAAATATCTCCAACAACGTAAACCCAGAAAACATTGTTATTATATTTACTTATTATGAACTCGTGATATACATCTATACTCCCTTTTTCCTACATAATTTAGTTCTTCATATGTCATTTTGATAACAATTTAGTTCTTCATTTGACATTTTGATAATAATTTGAATAGAGAAAATATCAAGATAATCCAGTTTTTTTCTTATTGGTAGCTCATGGAGGCTGGATAAACCCCTGAAACTAATGCCCTGAGATAATCTTAAATCAAAAATATCCTCTTAAAACCAAACAACAGTTTAGCTTAAATAGTAAAGAATGTCTGCCTTGAGCATTGTACTCTATATAGGATCAAACTGACAACAGCAACTTGAAAGATTAGGTAGGAAAGTTAGGGGTTAGTGAGTTTATGTTAACAGGGGAGGAACAATGCAGAAAAGAAGGGTGAGAATGGTTATACAATTCAAAGAATGTAATCAATGTCACAGAATTGTGAGTGTAGAAATTGTTGAATTGGTGTATGTTTTGCTGTGCATCTTTTCAACAATAATAATGAAAATAAAATAAATGATAAAATTTATTGATAGCTGAGAAAAGTTTCCAGTTGATAACTCTATATTGATAATGTGCATTGTTAGAATTGTGGTCAAATTTGGGGAAACCACTTCAGGCCTCTTGTATGATGAACTGCAAGATTTTAGGGCTTTTCAACCTTTCTTGTGCAGGTACACATCTTTAATACCTTTGGAATAATCATTAACTACCTTGTTACCATGACTGTAGTTCATTTTTGCTAATTAAAAACATATAATACCATGTGAACACATTGCTAAGACCTTGTTAAGGCCCTAAAAGGAGCCCAGGTAAGTGAAGGGCCTTAACGCTGAAGTTTCATAGTTCATGGTAAATTCATCTCTAATCTAACAGTATGGTAATTTTCAATGAATCTTTCCAAACAGCATTATTTTCAATAGTCCAACAAAAGGTACCTCATAACGGTTCATGCTTAGATACAATGGGTCATCTGAAGAAGAAGTCAGATTTTTAGTGATCTTACTCTGTTTTCTTAATAAGGCATAGCTCACTTTTTATCTCTTGATTTGACTGGCATACAGTGGCTTAGTGTAAGACTGTTACTTTTACATCTTTGTATCTATTACAAGCTTTTATTTATCCCTGATCTTTTGAAAAGAGACTAAACTCCCATTAAGAACATGAAAGTATTTTTAAAGATGTTATCTTTTATGGTATGTCTTTTATAGTCCATTGACTAGATAAATTGTGGTCATCTAAAATATTAAATAATAGGTAAATAAAAATATAGTATGGCTAAGCAATCACCTTCTTTAACAGATAAAGTGTTGTCATTTCTAAGCTTTAAAATGAAGCCCGTTACTTAAGAAAGATTTCAGAATAGATATAAGGATCCCATTGCACTCTATATGGCTTTCTGTTAAATTTATCAAGCTCTGTCTTATTGCATTAAGCATACTTAGTTTCATTAAAGGTTCTTGGGCTTCTCTCTTTTTCTATGCCTTCTACCCCCTCTACATACACAAATCCTGCAGCCTAATCATGTTGCCTTTGATCAAATTTAATTTGGATTTTTCCCCAGTAATGCTGCCTGGTGGCAGTTAAATAGAATTTAATTAAAATAAATATGCACAAGATTCAATAGAGCTTAATTATCTGATTCCACTTGGTAAAATTTGGCAGAAAGTCTAGACATTGTAAGTTATACCTATACTTGACTTGGATAAAGGTTTAGTAAAACAGGGGCCAGTGTTCAAAAAGAGGTAGGGGGTGGGGTAATCCACTTAGCTAGAATTCTGAATACATAGAACATGCCCTGTTGAATCAGTACCCACAATAAACATTGGGTTGTTGTTTTTCTCTTCCCTTATGGCTATAAAATGAAGGCATGAATACCTAGGCAATCCGCTTTTTAAATGGCAATGTAGATTGCCAGGTTATTTTCCCAAATTTGATTTCTGGCTCCACTAGACCAGTGCTCCTCAACCTTTAAAGTGGACACGCATAATACAGGGATCTTGTGAAAGTACAGATTCTAATTCAGAAGGTCTGGGGTGGGGCCTGAGATCCTGTATTTCCAGCAAGAGCCTGGGTGATGCCCATGTGAGTGGCAAGGCCACAGACAATGAATAAGACAGTTAGTTTGAGACAGTTGCCGCCACGATCGTCTCCAACATTGTATTATTTAATTGAAGCCTCTTAACTGTAGAGTGCTTTTACATATTTGCATTATCTCATTTTAGTCTTCCATTATACCATGCCTTATGCTTTATCTCAGCTAGGTTGTCACCATTAGTAAAGCCAGTTACATGAGAAGAATATTTATTTCAGAGTCTTAACCCATCCAGTCCAGCATGAACAAAGCAGAGCTAGATTTATCTTTCCAGAAGATGGTCTCCAAATCTCACCACTTCCTCACTCAAGGTTCCTTTGTTTGTTCTGACATTTTCCTCAGCAATCCTATGTCCCCAGGCTATATCTTTGTCCTGAAAGCCTGCTCTTCAATTACTGTCCTCCACACAGGCTAGTTTAATTCCTGATTCCAAATTTTGCTCATGCAGTCCCTTAACCAAGAATGTTCACACTCATTTCTCCTGTCCGTTGTGAAACCTCCCTGAGAACTCCCTCCTGTACTCACAGGCTCTGAGCCCCCTGGTTCGTTATCTGATATTGCTGAACAGGGTGAAGACTTAATAGTTGTCTGTTGAAATGGTGCTATGTGCACAGAGAGGTTTTCTTTAGCTTCTTTATGTCCTGAATTTTTAAGCAGCCTAACATTGGTGCCCATTAACTACCAATGTACATGTTTCTTTTAGATAATTTATCAAGGAAATTTCTATAGCCGAACTTCTATTGAGGTATGACCATTGAACACTGCTTTAGCACATACATACTCAGATGTAATACCACAGGTATTCATGGTCTTAATTCCTAAAACTGAATTAAAAGCTATGAAATTAATAGGTGATTAATGCAGAAACTGAACATTTTGATTTAGAGGAAAAGAGGCAGTTAGAAAATTAAGTACTAATTTAAAGAGATGTTCACATTAGGTCAATAAAATTAAATATTAATAACTAACAATTAGTACTTCTGTGGAATTATTTAATAGGGAAATGTTTTATCTAACAGCCTCACTTATAGAATACTTCCTAGAAAGTGAGTCACATGATGCATTTTTATTAATTGTACCTGTTGCTTAGAGATTTGGCACATGTGGCCGGGTGACAAATATGCCCAAAGAGTGCAGCTGGTGAATGTGCCTTACCCAAAGCAGGGTTTTGAGGGAAATTCTCCACAAGAGGAAGACAAAGTGCCAGTGACCTGCTGTGCCCTTGGACAGCAGAATTTCTTGTATTGTTATGTACCCTGGTTGGAAAAGTCTCAAGATTTCGTATGGGACTTGGTGGTAGTAAAAAAAAAATATATATATATATATAGGAAAATGAAATCTGGATCCATGTTGTATACCTGAAAATGTAGGAGAGTGGTTATGTCCTAACAAATTTGTGGCATAGTAACTCAGTGAGAAGCAGGAAAGAGGGAGGCCATGAAAAATACCTAGGTTTGTTATACTCACAGTTCCCAGAGACAGGGAGGCTCAGCACGCGGTGACACAGGGCTACACAGGAGGTTGTGCCCAGGACAAGGCAACAACAAGCTGGAAATACAGGAGAAGACTTATGCATGGCAAGCAGGACTGGGGTAGCTCTGTTTTGAGGCCTTCTGGGGACTAGACATTTTAAATGATTCTGTAGGTTCAGGGGGCATAGGGGCTGTCCCTAGTTGTTGGCTGTCTTGCTCTAGGGTAATTAGGATGGGCGAATAATGGCCTAGGAGTGTGAGAACCTGATAAAGGGAGTGGCTGGAAAGAAGACTTCAAGAAGGAGAACAGACTAGCCTGTAGCCAGGGATTCCAAACTATGTTAAGACAGCATTTTAAGAAAAAAATTGTATTACAGGGGTAAATAATCCTTAGGATCTTAAGAGTGTTATATTATAGGGGGTCTGAGAAATCCAATAAATTCCCTTTGACATCCAAACTATGAGATTTTATATTCTAACTACCCAGTGTACGTGGTGTCTGTGTGTACTTGTCAATGTGAACTCAATAAGGGTAGGAGGTAAATGGTATTCCTGTAGGTGGGAAGATTGCAGCACAGTGCTCCGGAGACAGCTGGGTTGGAATAGAATTATTCCACTTAATAACAGTGTGACCTTAGACATGCTTTCAGGCAGATCTGAGCCTCAGTTTATGTATCTGTAAAATGGTAATGATAATAGTACACACCTCAAAGGATTGTTGTGAGTGTTCAATGAGTAAAGTGAGAGCTTTGATTTAGAGGACAGGAGGCAGTTATAAAATTAAGTATTAATATGCAAGAATATTCCTTTAAGGCCAATAAAATTAAATATTAATAACTAACAATATTTCCATGTAGTACTAGTACTAGAAAGAGGTCTGGTGGCACAGTGGTTAAAAGCTCGGCTGCTAGCTGAAAGGTCTGCGGTTTGAACCAACTAACTGCTCCATGGGAGAAAGAGGCAGCAGTCTGCTTCAGTAAAGATTACAGCCTTGGAAACCCTATGGGGCAGTTCTACACTGTCAGACAGGGTTGCTATGAGATGGGATTGACTTAACAGCAATAGGGTATGTAAAAGGTCTTTAGTATCTGACAAACAATAAATGCACTATTAATGTTAAATATAATTAAATTATTATTGCCATAATTGTTACCAAAACCAGTCACTGTCAAGTCAATTCTGACTCCTCATACGGATATAAGAAAAAGACAAGGGCTATTTCTCTAAAAAGGATTTAATTCATGTAAAGTACTTAGAACACTACCTGTGTATAGTATGTGCTCAATAAATGCTAGTTGTTATTATTGTTGGAGTTACTATTATCATTATAGTGCCTACCCTTAGGTGACTTCTGGAGTAACTATCACAACAAAATTCCAGGGAATAAATGCAATAAATATTTAGTGAATTGATTTTATCTTTTAGGGCAATCCTTTACACATAAAAGTGATAATTTTCTGAGAGACTTTTCTTTTGAAAATGATAACTTTATTTCTGCTGTTGAGATACTTTTTCATGGCCAACACTTTTTCTTCCACTTATGATTCCATTGGAAACTCTGGTGGCATAGTGGTTAAGAGCTATGGCTGCTAACTAAAAGGTCAGCAGTTCAAATCCACCAGGCGCTCCTTGGAAACTCTATGGGGCAATTCTACTCTGTCTTACAGAGTCGCTATGAGTCGGAATCAACTCAATGGCAATGGATTGGGTTTGGTTTTGGTTTATGATTCCATTGGAAAATGCCAATGGCTTCTATTTCTCCAGTGTATAGTCTCAACTGCCAATTACTTATTGGTTAGCTCTCTAAATAGCATCTATGGGACGGATCCACCATAGAGCTCTGACAACCTGAAGTTTACAACAACAGTCATTACAAGTTTTCTGAAGTACTAAACAGGGGAAAATTCAGTGGAATGTTAAATCAGGAAAGCAATCTTTGGAGGTTACTCTCTCCAGCATCCTCATTTTACAAGTAAGGAGACATGACCTGTACACTGTCACTCAACTGGTCAGAGGCAAATTCAGGACAACAGTTCTAAAGACCACATACTAAAATAAATGCACACACAACCTGCCCATTAACCTCAGATTGGTTTAAAGAAAAAACTTCAAGCAATATACAGTTCCTGAAAAAATATCTTAACAAGGAAGGAGAACGTAATGTAACCTAAAAAAATTTAATATATTGACTGATCGTCTCCTAATTGTATAGATTACTGCTCCATTTCTGGATTTGGCCTCGAATAAGTCGAAAAGAACATCTCTTTCATCCTTGTCAAAGACAGGATCTGGGTCTTAGATGCTTTTACTCTGAGGAAGGAAAGGACAAAAACCAGAATTTATGCAAAATGGTCTGAATCAATGATTTTTATTTTTTTTAAATAAGCCACCCAGTCCATGTGATGATTCTACTCTCACCTCTCAGCCTGTCTTTGTGGAGCGGTGTGGGACAATTGGCATCAAGCAAGGGACCTGATTTATGGTGAGAAGCCATGTGCCTCCCTCCCTGCTAGAGTCCTGCTCTCTGTGATTGGGATGACTCCATGTCTCTGCTTAATTGTGACTTGCGGTTATGCCCTCTAGCTCTCTCACTGGCCCCTTTGATGCTTTTCAGCAAGTCTCCTCAAAGTAACAGGACAAAACTAGAAGGCAAGCAACAGTTTCACATAAAAGGAGGGCAGCAAAGGCCAGGTGGAGATCCTGCTGAGATGATCTGTTCCCAGGCTGTGATCACACAGCCTAAGCAAACACAGCGACTAGTGCCAGCAAGTGGAATTTACAGCCTGAAACTGCAAACCACACCTCCTCCACCAAAATAAATTTAACTTGGCTACTTTAAATATATATATATGTGTGTGTGTGTTTGTGTGTGTGTGTGTATATATAGATATATATATATTTCCCAGGCTTCTCTTTTGGGATGTGTTGAATTCGAGTGTGTCCATCTCTAACTGTATCTCCATTTGAGAGATTTTTTGTTGTTGTTGCTGGTTTGGTTTTGTTTGTTTATTTATCTTATGCTTATCAGTTTACTAATCCACTAGTTTTATTCTCTTATTCAGCAAAGGATCTTAACAAAGGATCCTGGTTGGAGATATAATTTTGCCTAGATTGTTCAAATGAATAGAGTTTAATTAAAGGACTACATACAGAAGTGTGGGTGGAGTTGAGGAAACCACATGAGATTTTGAATCTCTCAGAGACTAACAACTGGTGGAAGCTGTTACCACTGCCCTAAGACTAAAGGAGCGAGAGAAAGAGGGTGTTACTAGAGCCCAGTGAGAGCTAGATCCATGCAGGACAGGGCACCAGTGAAGCCATTGTCCTAGAACAGTGGTTCTCTGTCTTATCTGCTCATTGGGATTACCTGGGGATATTAAAATATACTGAGCCCCTTTCCTAAAGATTTTGATTTAATTAATCTTTAATGTGGACATTAGGTCTTTTAAAAGCTTCCCAAGTAATTTTAATGTGCAACCAAGTTAGAGAAACAAGTCATAGAAGGACAGTGTCACTGCTTGAGGTATAATGACAGAGCGGAGAACAAGCACATCAGAGATGTTTGCTGTCTTCCTCCTCCTGCCCTCTGACCTCCTGCTGCCTCCAGTGAGAAGCCATATGACAAATAAACTAGGGTAATGCAGTCTGCATGGATCAGCCTTCTATAGCCCAGATAATGTACCTACAGTAGGAAAAAACAGAGCATAACTGCTTCAGAGCTTATAATGATACCCAACAAACAGCCTCTGCCTCTTCCCTCCACAAAAATAAAAAATAATAAGGAACACTGCGAATCTAGGCACAAATAGCTGATAGCTACCATAGAGGTCCTTGGCCTGTTCGATTGAATCCATCCGTTGTCCTTCTGCTATGTTCTGCATCACTGAGGGTCAGACCCTTGCAGGCTGCATTACCCACCTCCCGTGTCTGACTGCCAACTGGGTTGGCATTGTGAAGAGGTTGGAGGATAAGATGAAGGAAGTAGAAACTTTGGCGGTGTAGTGGTTGTGCTACGGCTGCTAACAACAACAACAACAAAAATGACAGTTCATATCCACCAGGGGCTCTTTGGAAACTCTACGGAGCAGTTCTATTCTGCCTTATAGGGTTGCTATGAGTTGGAATCGACTTAATGGCAACAGGTTTTTTTTTTTTTTTTAATTACCCTTGAAAGGAGCCCTGGTGGCACAGTGATTAAAGTGATTGCCTCCTAAGTGGAAGGTTGGCAGTTTGAAACCACCAGTTGCTCCTCGGGAGAAAGATGTGGCAGTCTGCTTCCTTAGAGATTTATAGCCGTGGAAACCCTACCAGGCCACTATGAGTGAAAGTCGACTCGATGACAGTAGTTTTGATCATCCTTGAAACCAGACCCTGCCATAAATTCCCTTCACTTAAATTACTCATTGGTTTCTGTTCTTCTGGTTGGACTCTGACTGATAAAGCTTTCCATTAGATACAAAAATTTATTGGAGTTAGTTATTCTCGTGGATTAATAGTCACACCAACTCTGTAAGTAACTGGCCTTCCAGAATTTATTCATTCCAAAAATGTTTATTTCAGATTTTGCCTTTTAATATCATTCATTGCATTAAAATTATAATTAACCATAATAATAATAAAATACACCCTCAGATGTATTACATACCAAATTTAACCAAATTGGAGATGATTACAGTATTATCATGTGCTCTCAGTTTAACTTTTTTTTATGCTCACCCGAAATTGTTTTTGTTTTCCCAGTTCTATTTAATTAAAGATTAAGATTGTTTTGTGATGATAAGGCAAGCCCAAGTTCACCCTTGATTAAGATGGCATTGGTTCTTTTTACGGGAGCCCTAGCGCTGCGGTTGAGTCCCTTTTGGTTTTCCATCTCCAGGTCTTTGCACATGTCATTATAATACTTTGCAAAGATATCATCTTGAAGACTAGGTGCACCTGACCCAAGTCATGGTGTTTTCAATCACCTCCTATGCATGCAAAAGCTGGGCAATGAATAAGGAAGACTGAAAAAGAATTGACACCTTTGAATTGCGGTGTTGGAGAAGAATATTGAATATACCATGGACTGCCAAAAGAAGGAATAAATCTGTCTTGGAAGAAGTACGACCACAATGCTCCTTAGAAGCAAGGATGGCTAGATTATATCTCACGTACTTTGGACATGTTGTCAGGAGGGATCAGTCCCTGGAGAAGGACATGGCACAGGACTGGGCAGTGTTTCATTCTGTTGTTCGTAGGGTTACTATGAGTCGCAACCAGCTCGACGGCACCTAAGAACGACAACAACAGTGCTGCAGTGGTTAAGCTAACCAAAGGATAGGCGGTTCAAACCCACCAGCTGCTCCCAGGAGAAAGATGGGGTGGTCTGCTTCCGTAAATATAGCCTTGGAAACCTATAGGGCAGTTCTATTCTCTCCTGTAGGGCTGCTATGATACAGAATCCACTGGACGACAGCGCGCTTGGTTTTTGGTTTGGCTTCTTCTTAAAACACTATGTGATTTAAGCAAGTTCTTAAAAAGATGTGTTTGTAGCTTTCAGTTTCTAAGAATCTGGAGAGCAGCCATCATGTTTTCTTTTAAGATTCAATCCCTCTTAGAAGTCAAGTTCTAAAAATAGCTCTGTGACGTCTGATTCTTCTTTGACACAGTTTGATTAATCTTTGTGTAGAATTCCTGACAAATAATGGGTATACAATAAGTATATATTGAATGAATGAATGAACACAAGAACTTGTTAAACATTTTTTCTTACAGCCATACATATTATTAGCTATTTTTAAG
The DNA here is from genome assembly GCF_024166365.1 of Elephas maximus indicus. Taxonomy (NCBI): domain Eukaryota; kingdom Metazoa; phylum Chordata; class Mammalia; order Proboscidea; family Elephantidae; genus Elephas; species Elephas maximus. The sequence goes on from NC_064843.1 coordinate 54,599,495, forward strand.
TGATTCACAATTAACTAGGAAGAGCTTAAGTTATCCTTTCACAAGGTGAACTCAGCTGGATGGGTCTTGGTTTGAAATATAAGCAACCAACTGCATACCGTAGGAGCCATCAGAGCAGAACTCAGGTGCTGACAGTAAAGATTAATGAACCACCTTTCCTTAATTGATAGCATCCAAAGTGCACTCCTCTCAGCCTTTTGTCCGTTGTTGGCAGAGGATCCAGCAGGTAGACACACTCCATTCCTTGCTAAAATTAAAAAAAAAAACAGGTAATTTAATCTTCTCAGTGCTAGAGATGAGGATTTTTTAAAGTTGCAGTTGAAACAACAGAACAATTTCTAGGTGAGAAGGTCTTGGTGATTCATAATTTAGTAGATGACATGTTCAAAATTTATTAAATTGACCTGAGCCTAAAATCATCCAGGAGAATAATAATTAATCTGTAATGCTGCAGATATATTATTTCAGGAACAATACAATCCACACTATTATCATGTATTTGCCTTTTTTTTGAGACTAGGTAAAGAGTGAGCTTTTTGGGTGTTTGTGATATTCCCTCGTGTGAGTAAGGATTCTGATTTCTGAATGTGGGTTGGAAAGCATGCCCGAATGTTTACCCAAGCAGTAAGCATTTTTTTACATGCATTGTGTGTTGGATAAATATAAATTTGCATTAGGTTAAAGTGTTAATGCAACTTTGTCAAGAAGTCTGAAACTACTTAAATCAAAGACATCTGATTTTAAAGAGTAAAAGTACCGTCTCTCAAACCATATTATCTTTGTCTGAGAATAGCTTCCTTCTGCCTGTAATTTCAGAGCTCTGTGATGTGGAAGCTGTCAATGTTATGCAATTGAGAGCAGTCTGACTTTCGTTATTACGTGCATTCTTCAAGGGCCATGTTTAGGTGGCCCTACATGATGTTTTTCTAAGAAGCCCCATTCTACTCATAAATAAATACTGAGTTCCTGGATAAACTTTGTGAATCCAGGCACAGTTTTGCTGGCTGCCTTGTAAATATTTGGCATGAAGCTGTGATATTATTTTCTCAGGGGAAAAAAGACAACAAAAACCTTTTATACAGGTCTGATACACTTGAGGAGATGCTCACTGTCAATTTTGAGCCTTGATACTGGGAGTGTGGCTTGGCTTGTAAACAGTTGCTTTTGTTTCTAGATAAGAAACTGAAAATATGTCAAGTGACATTCTTTTTGAAGTATAAGTGTTGCTGCAGCTTAATCTTTTTTTTTTGTTTTTGTTTTTGTCTAGTGTATTTGGAAAGTGAGTTTTATGCCTATGAAATAACCTGGATTCTAATAAATGGAAAAAGTTGCTACAGGCAGTGGGGTTTCTATTCTTGCTTGGATCTCTATTCAATAGCCTACTCCTCAGCTTTACCCTGGACCAGCCTTCTATCTCTGTCAAGTTGATTTCTTCCATGTATTCATCTCCCATTATTTCCAAAAGGTAATTTCATTCCTAGGATGTGTTGGTAAACTCTGGATGTCTCCAAGTCCTCCTGACTTCTGTGGCCTCCCTTTCTCTTCCTAGCCAAATAAAGTGACTTGAGCCTCCACTCAATAGACTTTATGAGGTCCATTGTTGTACTCAACATTTCCAAAGTGTCTCAAACACCTGATGTTATGGCGGCACTTCTTCCTACAAATCCCTGCTCATGGGTTTGCCTTTCATGGTTGTTGGCCGTTTTCTGTCCTGTCTTGCCCCATCAACGTTTTAAGACACCCCTAACGAAGGCTGCTCACAACTGACTTTTCCTCAAAATTAGGTGATGGAAAGAAAGATGATCTCAATAGAGAGGGAGACAGAGTCAAGGATTTGGTGGCTGTCATGTAAACACAGAACAGGAAAAATATTCAATTTGAATGTAAGCAGCTCTGTTCAAGAAACACATTAGCCATTCTCTCCCAGAAAGACATTCTCACTGATACTAGCCGTATTAGGCCCTGAAACCCTGCCGTGTCAAGAGGACCCATCCCTCTTCTTTACCTCTTCTTCCAAAGATCCAGTTCTCTACCACTAGCTACTATGATAAAGTTCTTGGTATTTTATTATGCAGAGGAATTAAGCTCTCAAATCCTACTTCAGACTATTGTCTGGGGCCCAAGTTTGCCTGTCTGGAAAACAATCATTAAGGTGTTGCGCCATGTATAAGGGCCTCTACTCCTAAATAAGCAAAGAAGTATCAGAAAATTTGAAATTGCTGTGTTTTGTTTTTAGCATATCCTAGATCATATTTTTATAGTTTCATCCTCTACTCGATAGTGTGAACACCATGGTTAGAGGAGTTTGTGGGTGGTGCTGGGATGTTGAGTGAGGGTAGGTGCAGGATTATTCTTTATGTGTTGTCATATTGAACTAGAGATTTAAAGATTAAACACCTGAATTTCTTTCTTTGAGTATTTCCCCTGTGGTTCTTGATCGAATGCTATCATTGATGCTGGAACAACTATGAAATTTGCAGGGCTTAATGCAAAATGAAGACAGGGCACCTTGTTAAGAAATTATTAAGAATTTGAAGAAAGCCTCAGCTGAGCATTACACCAAGTGTAGGGCCTTTCTATGTTTGGGGTCCTGTGCAACTGCACAGGTCTTGGGGTCCTGTGCAACTGCATGGGTCTTACATCCATGAAGCTGGTCCTGCATTGATGGTTGTTGTTAACAGTGAGATTTTAATAACATGGATTTTTGTAACCTGAGATCCATCTACTGTCAACTTTGGAGAGCTATGTGGGCAGGGGAAATAATCTGAATGGCAGTAAGTAAGGATCAGTTGTCTTTAGAAGAAGAAGTTGTATTATATCCATCAGAGTTTGGTTAGAAAAAATAGAAGTTCCACTAGGCATTTTAAGCTGGAAGAGATTACATTCTTAAGTGTTTATAAAACTATTGGAAGGGCTGGAGGATCAAAGCCCAGGGAAAGCCACTATAAGCTTTCTGAGACCCTGAAAGGTAGGGAACCCCACAGAATCACCAGTGATGACCAAGTTGCTAGCAGTGCTGTGGAGGGTGATGTTAGCCAAAGCCATAACTGCCTGTCACTGCAGAGGAGCAAAGGTCTGCCGTAGCCTCCCTTCTCCTTTACCTTGCACAAGTTTTCTTGCTGATGAAAGTTAAAGGGGATTTGACTACTACAGCTGGCATAGAAAGCAAATACCCTTTTTCAACAAGAGAAGGCATATGAGGAAAACTGGGTTCTAAATTGTTGGTAAACCCATATCTGACATATAAATATTTGAAATGTAGAGAGCAGGCTTTATTAATTTAAGTAAATGCTAGATGTTACAATAGATAAACACGGAAATCTCAATAGCTTAATATGAGAGACTTTTATGTTTTTTTGCATCAAATCTAAACAGCGTTGGGGGAGAAGTTAGTAACTACAACCTGCAGCCATCCATTCAAGAATCAAAACTGATGAGGCTTTGCCATCTCTAACCTGTGGTTTTAACAGTTGTCATAGGCATTGACATCTACGTGGCAGAAAGGGAAAGAGAAAGAGTGGAGATTTGTGGGAATGAGAAAGACTGGGGGCTTTTTATTGACCAGGCCGGAAAGTGGTACTCATCACTTTTCCCTATGTTTCCTTAGCCAGATCTCAGCAATGTGGCCACTTCTAACTGCAGAGAGGACTGGGAAAATTAGCAGTATGTTCAGGAAAACAGGGAAATGGATAAGATGAAGAGCTAGACAATTTCTTTCACATAATGCCTGGTTGGAACCCGGGTGAACTTTCCCCCATTTCAACAACCAGAGCACCATCATTTATAAGGGGAAAAGGGCTAGCAGTGTAGCTTTGTGTATGTCATTTAACCTCCTTGTTTCTGTTTCTGCATCTATAAAATGAGGATAATAAGTACATCTCATAGGATTATTGTGAGAATGTCATAAGTAAAATGGTTTAGTGTAGTACCTAGAAATTACCAAACTTCATAAATGTTAGGTATTATCATTGTTATTATTACTATGATTTTAAGGAAGGGTAGAATATTTGGAACAAATAAGTAAATGTACTCAGCACATGCAAGGCACATAGTAAAAGCCCTCTCTGTCTTTATGTAGGTATACACATATATGTGTATATATAAAATCTTAACTTACTGAATCATCTTGGTGTTATATTCCAATTTATTATTATGATTTTCTACTCATAAGAACCTCTCAGATCTATATGATTTTCTCCTTTCGGATTCCCCTTTGGAACACATCTGTCTGCATCTACAGTAGCTTGGGTCTGTCTCTAGATTCACGTGTGTTTAAAGACCGCTTGTACATTCTAACCTGATCTTTGAGGATCTGTGTAGGCCTTTATAAATTGCTTCTGAATTGTTTAGTGAGAATTGAAAATAAAGTGAAATGTTCCATATTAAAATCTTCTGCACAAATTGAAAATGTCACAAGTGGATAAAAATGTAAATATTGATCGTGTTCTAATAATTTATTCAGGAGGGTATATTCAACATTGATTAACATTAATTGATAAGAACCTTTTAAAATATGAGTGCGATTGATCAACCCTAGTTTGTTCAGAAGCTCGTGGAATTGATTGAAATCTATTAAAGGCAGAGAGTGTTAGGCCAGGTAGTAATATTGCTTTGAGCTTACCTATCTCTGGCACTGATTAGGAGGATACATTTATACACTTCTTCACCAACAGACCTACAACTATAATTTTGCAAAAGCTCTTCAGAAAAGAGAGTCTCTCTGTGAGGTAAAACGGTGGAGAGAAGTGTAGGCACATTGCTTTCAGCTTCCCCCGCAGCTAAATCTGAGTAAGCACTGGTTGTGCTAGCTATTTGATATTCTTTGGTTTGAAGAAGGGAAGAAAAAGTATACTTTTAAGCTCTACAAGTATTGCTTGGCCTTTGAAAAACTGCATCAATAGCGTCAAAGCATGATTTCTTGAGGTACACTCATATGTTTTCTTTTTGTTAGGGAGCCTACACCTTCTCTTTGGTTCATTGTTTGATGACGGAGGCCTTTAAAGAAAACTTCTGAGCGTAACTAGTGGTTGGGTGAGAATAGTAAATGTTATGTAGAGAAACATCACAAAATAAAGACAAGCATTCAGGATTGGAGTCCACATAGCATAAAACCACGAACTTGTACAGTCTGCCTAAGTTTATTAAAACAAAGAAACAAGAAACGTTTGAAGTAGTCAGAAGAAAATTTTCAGTTCTGCCTCATAATGGGCTTAATTAATGCTTTTATTTTTCAAACATTTTTTGGTCAAAGTGAAAATACCATCTATTCTTGTTATTAGCCAGCAGAATTTTAATTTGATGTTCAAGGCTCTCCGTTTTAATTTGATGTTCAAGGTCAAACTCAACCTGTCCTTCCAGGCCCAAATTCTACTCTTCCATTCCAATAGCCTGCCTGGTTTAGGCTGCTCCTGTTACATAGTCCATGCTTTGCCACTGCCAACTCTTCCCTAATACGTGTTCTCCTACCTGAAACATCTATCCATTTCTTTCAACATATCCAACCTTCATCAAGTGTGACCCTTCCAACGTGAGGGCTTCAGCCAGATGCCAAGGCTTCAATGACTCTGATTTTCACCCAGTGTTGGTTTGCTCTTCTATGGGTTCCAGTTTGCTCTTCCCTGTGCTACTGGCAGTTGGTCTGTGAGTTCCATACTTCCTTTGTCTTTACCAGTTGCATTGCCTAACACAAAACCTTTCACACAGTTAATACCCAGTAAATATGTACTGAATAAATTAATATATGCATGAATGGTCTCGTTCTCTGCATCCACTAACAAAGCATTCTGATTAAATATTTGAATGAACAGAAAAAGAACAAGTTGCTTGTTAATTATGTTTAACATATGTCATCTGTATACCTAAAGCCTAATGAGTATGACCTTTGGGCTAATATAAGAAGAGGTATCCTTTCAAGACAATATTAACTTGATCTTTTAGAGTGTTCGAATTGGTTCACTCATGTTGACATTATGAATTTTGAAATTCAGACATAATGTGTATACATAGATTTGACATTTGAGATTAACTTATTTTTTTCCCAATTAAATTATGGAGTTGATAAACAATGACTCAGAGGAGAATGGAGAGGTTATAGGAACGAAATGCCATGATAATATAACTAAGCCTGATTGAGAAAAGATGAGAAAGAAGCCTGCTTTGTAAGTCCTTTCCTGGAGAAATGACTCAGCAGTGTTCGAGAACACAATGAGGTTATATTAGTATCATTTCACAAACCATTGAGTTGATTGCCGTATATGCAGAGCCTGGCTGACTCAGAAGACAATTGGTTATTGTGCTTTCCTATTTTTATTTTTTTAAGCAGGTTAGTGCTTTAAAAGAGCACCACAGCCTGGTTTTATCATAAAATCTGATGGTGAAAAACAAACTGGGAAAATAATTATTGATATGCCTGAGCTTGCAAATGGGCAGAGGTTTTGAACCAGCCTCAAAGTCTGCTTATGTATTTCCTAAACTAGACTTTTTAAATCTTGGTAGGAGCTAAACTTGTGAAACTCCATCTCCTGGCTCATTCTGGCCTCATAAGAGCAGAGCATACCTTTTTTTTTTTTTTTTGGACGAAAATATACAAACTGTGTTGACTGCTGGAAAGCAGGCCCGTAGCTCTCAGCAAACTGTAGCATGCCCAGCTCAGTCTTGAGACATGGGATCAACTTAGTTGCAGTGTTGTGACAGGATCGAAGCTTTGAATGATAAAAAAGTGTGCCTCCTGTCACCATCATAGGAAAAGATAGATATTATATGTCTTGCCTCAACCCCAGGTTGGGGATGGGGGGGTGTGGAAACAAGGCTGGTGGCTTCAGTGCTACCACAGCCTCTGATCACTCGGTATGCTACAACATTATTTTCATCTTCTGCTGCTTTCAATGTGGCAATTCTAAGAATTGTGTTTGTTCTCTCACTCTTCACATCCTTAACTTCCCTGGAGGCCGGGGAGCCACAGAGTTAAAGCCAGGATGAGAGTGATCATTGAACACTGATTTGAATATAAAATCTATGGCCATTTGAAAGGGAAACCTTCAGGGACCCATGTAACAGATCCCTGGCGAATTTAGGCGAGATAAACTGTACCTAATTGTGTAGGACATGACTAAAGCACATGGAGCTCTCTGAAAAGTATGAGGGCAAATTAGAACCCAGGGATTTGAGAGCCCCAAATCCTGTAGTCAGCACAATTCAAGGCTCAGGATTCGTTTTTTTAATTAAATTGTTTTTTCAGAGATTTTAAAGACAAACTGAAAAGAACTGATAGAACCATAAAACTGATACTTTGGAATTCCATGTATTATTTTCGGTCTGAACTCAAACTCAGAAAACAAACATAACTCTCAGTCAAAACAGAGATGAGTTTGCTGGGCTGGAGTGGCCTCCTGTTGCTGGGAACTCCTGCTGCCCAGTATGGTCAGCTACTGTGGCAGTGCCCCTGACCCTGCCTGGGTGGTCCTGGAGGGCTGGAAGGCTGTGTGATTCCTCAGGACCTTTGTTACAAACCTGTGTAATGCCTGTGTGTGAGTTCTTATAAGCAAATCCCCCAGCTTCGGCCTAGATGATCTGCCCTGGGCGGGAAAGCAATGCAGTTCACATTGCTTCTTATAATTCTTTGTTGAGAGTGAGAGGATGTTGTAATGGAATGGGAGATATTAACCCCTGCTAGGCCCTTGTCAGTGGAATCATCTCACATACTTCCCATGCTGAAATTTCAGATCCATAGGCTTTGGAACCAGTCAGACAGGGTGCCTTTATAAGTTCCCTCCTTCCCTTGGGCTTGTTCATTCTAGATATCAAGCACCATGACTCTAAACTCTACCACCTCTATCGGCTTAAAGCTTAAGAATTTGGCTAGAAAAAGCCTCGGCCTCCAATTTTAAGTGGCAAAGCCAAAACCTGAGGTACTTAACCTCCCTGTGTCTCAGTCTCCTCACTGTTCTTATCTCAGAGGTTTACTGCTGAGAAATGAATGAGGCAATTCGTAAATTCTCTATCCCGACGCCCCACACTTGTCCTCACCACATGCTGGATGTGTTCTTTCCCTTCAAGAAGAGGCTGGGGTAGCTCTCATGCTGTTCAGTTTGGGAAACCAGGCAGTGAGAAAATAGGGCATATTTTTATGTGGCTTCTGTGATGAGAGGCCTTGGAATTGCTTCGAGTTGTCCACACTTTGGAGAGATATTATTAGGATACTGGCCTACATTATGAGTTTGAAAGCTGTGGAAAATTCTTCGATAGTTCTAGCTGAGACTCATCTGCTCCGTGTCTTCCTGGAGTTAGGGCCCTGTAGGCCTAAGTCAGTGAAGGGACCTAAGGAGCTCTTAGAAATTCTGATCCAATTCAAATCTTCATTCCTTAGGATTGCCTATTCTCTGACTTGTCCCCACTATATTCTAAGGAGTAGACTGACCATTTGCATAGTGATTACTATATGCCACACTTTATCCATGTGTCTTGGTCATCTGGTGCTACTATGACAGAAATGCAACAAGTGAATGACTTTAACAAAGAGAAGTTTATTCTCTCACAGTCCAGTAGGTTAGAAATCCAAATTCAGGGTGCCAGCTCCAGGGAAATGCTTTCTTTCTCTGTCGGCTCTAGGGGAAGGTCCTTGTTACCAGTCTTCCCTTGGTCTGGGAGCTTCTCAGTGCAGGAACCTCAGGTCCAAAGGACTCTCTGTGCTCCCAGTGCTGCTTTCTTGGTAGTATGAAGTCCCTATGTCTCTCTGCTTGTTTCTTGCTTTTATATCTCAATAGAGATTGGCTTAAGACACTATCTAATCTTGTAGACCTCATCAACATAACTTCCACTAATTCATCTCATTACATCATAGTGATAGGATCTATAACACAAAGGGAAATCACATCAGATCACAAAAAGGTAGACAATCATACGGTATTGGGAATCATGACCTAGCCAAGTTAACCTATATTTTGGGGGGACACGATTCAACCCATGGCACCATGTTACCACATTTAATCCTCATAACTTTCTGAAAGCCAGATAATCTTGTTATCTTTGTTTATAGATGAGGAAATTGAGGCATAGAGAGTTTAAGTGGCTTGCCCAAAGCCCTACAAGGTCTCATCATTACTAAGTGACAATGTAAGGATTCAAGCCCAGCAGCCTTGCTCTTGAGCATGCAAGCTTGGAGATTATATCATACTGCTGGGGTTATGTCTTGCTTCTGACTGATGATAGACTTTTCAGAGCTTAGCTCAGTTACTAAAACATGGTAGGCACTCTGTCATTATTTGCTGGGTGATTATATGAATGAATGATACTTTCATAACCCTCCTAGTTCCTGTGCTCTCATCAGACCTTTCTTCTAGTTTTTATCTTCTCAAAGTTTGGAATTTTCACTTCCTCAGTGTACTAAATATTTCTTAGTCTTTACATGTGTCGTGTCCTAACCAGAATATAAGAAAGTTAATTTTCTGAAGGAAAGAACCATGTTCTACACCTTATATATATAACCTTTACAAGCATAGTTGAATAATCAATTCATGTCTGCTGAAACCCCTAAAATAACTTTCTAAACAGATTGAAACGTGAGTTCTGAGGTATATAATATTTACTACCTTTTCCAACCCATTCTTTTTCTTTCCTCCCTCCCCCCAAATGCTATTTGGTTAAATAGTTTGTAGATCAATAAATAATATGGCAAACGATTTAAAGTTAAAACAGAATAAATTTTTTAAAGAAGCAGTAAAGTGTTCAGACTCTTAAGTTGAACACATTAAAGTATTAGGGCAATGGTTCTGGCTCTAAGATTCCAGGTCACTAATAGAATATGTTGGATTGTGTTGTCTCCATTTTCTTAAGAAAAAGTAGCATGTAAATTTCTCTGAAGATAAAATTTCTCTTGTAACTATATTCAAACTATATTCAAGTAGGAATTGATTTTATAGGGACCAATATCATCAACCATACTATTATAGAAGACACTGAAATTCTCTCTTAACTACACCATAAAATTGGTGCAAATTGCCACTTTTTTTTTTTTTTTTGTGATGGGGTGTTTGACATTCATTTGCCTTGACAAAACAGAGGACTCACCCTATTCTGAACTGTGACTAATAATGACAATACTGCTTCTCTTTTTTCTGAATCGCTTACCTATTCATTTATCAAACAGGTTTTAAACACCACAAAGGAGTTAGCCTCTCTATTGTCAGTCGGGTAGAAATACGTGCAACAACCCATTTCCTATAAAAACTGTAATTGTATTTAAGAAATGCTAGTAATTAATAGCCCAAATGGTTAGTCTAAGTTAGGTTCATGAAAAAGGAGACGCATCTCAACTTTCTTAAGCTCCAGGGTACATACATAATTTGAACATTATGTCTACAATGAGGGTATGTTTCCTTCATTTTAAATGAAAATGGTAATTTGGATGATAATGGAAATAATACTTGGGTTTATAGAGCTCATGGCTAGGGTTTACAAAGGTGGTTTCTGTCTCTGTGGTACGTCGGACTTGTGAGCTTTTAGAAAAGAAGTCACTGAGTTTTCCATGCCTTTTTCCCTGTGGGCTTCCTCTTTCTCTAATAAAAGTACTTTAATCCCATCCACATTCCAGCCTGAATCCCAGCACTTGAATCAAACTATCTATATCCAACTAAAAAAGAAGCCCAAATAAATCAGAGCATTTTTTGTTTTCCTTTCTCACCTAACTGCGTCTGTCACAGATATACACCAGCGCCTGACATGAAGCTCTGATATTGACCTGGAACCTTATCGATCTCCGACTTAATATAAAGGTGGTGTCTACCAATAATTTAGGCAGTTCCGGAGGTGCTCATTTAATCTTCTTTTGTTCACTTATAAAATGAAAGAATGTCTTTACTAGAATAATGCTTTAAGGGTTTCAGTCTGCCCTAACCCAAGCTGAACTTTGAAATCTGATGAAGTATTTTTGAAGCAAGCTTCTGGTTTTATTATGCTATTTTTATTATATTAATTTGGGATTGGATTTCCTTCAGGGGTTCAGACAAAATGATCTTGAAGTATTTCGTGAATTGTTTCCTCCCTTGTTAATCTGAATCGGAATTAACCCTTTCCCAAAATACCAGCATATCCTATTTTAGAGGACCTTCTACTCTCCTTTTACATTCCACTGAGTAGTAATAATTGGGGGACCATTATTAACCATGTGTGAGTCCACACAGAAAAATCATGACAATAGCTGTCATGGGATCTGTTTTCTTCCCATAACCTCTTTCTTATTTTTTGGTTGTCTATGCTGTGTAACAAATCACCCTAAAGCCTACTGGCTTAAAACAGTAGCAATAATTTACTTTGCTCAGAAATCTAAAATTTGGGCAGGGATAACAAATCACCCTAAAGCCTACTGGCTTAAAACAGTAGCAATAATTTACTTTGCTCAGAAATCTAAAATTTGGGCAGGGATCAGCAGGAAGGCTTGTCTGCTTCCCACAGTGTCAACTGAGGTAGCTCAACTGGGTTGCAGTATACACTTGCAAGATATCTCACTAACGTGGCTGGCAAGTTGGTGATGGCTGTTGGCTGGGAGTTCGGGTGGGCCTGTTGGCTAGAGCCTTGGTTTCTTGGGTCCAAGATACTGGACTAGAACCTTCAAGTCATTTCCAGTCTGCTACAACATGATTTCTGCCATGTTTGGTTGGCAAAAGACTCCACAGAATCTACCCACATTCAAAGGGAGGGGACATAGAACTCTGCCTGTCAGTGGGAGGAGTGTCAAAGAATTTGGCTATATTTAAACTACAACACTCTTTAATGGATATCCAGTTGCCCAAGCCAGAAATGTGAGCCTCACCTTTGACCCTTCTTCTTACGTATCCTCCTCCCCATGACCCACCCTAGAAATTCGTGTTTATTGTATATGATTTAGTGAGTTATATAATGTTACGTATAATTTAAAGCAAATATATAAATAGCAATTACTATATTCTTTTAATAGGCTCTAGAATCTTTCCACTTCTTTTGAGTGACATCACTGATTCTCTGGTACACACACCTCGTCGTTGTCTGCCACCGCCTCCCTTTTGGTCCCTCTGCATCCGACTTTGTCCCCATCAAACCAAGTCGAGGTGATTTTGTTTTTTATCATTAATCACATCGCTGTTCTGATTAAAATTACTCAAATGACTCCCATTGCTCTTAGGATAAGTGAAAACTCCTTTGTATGGACTGCAAAGCCTTGCTTCATCTAGCCCCTGCCTTCTCCAGCCACATTGCTTCATCTTTTGCAATTGGAAGGTTTCAAGGAGGGACATTCTTTGATCTATGTTTTAAAAGGACCACCTCCTCACCTAAAGCCCTGGATAGGCCCCCCTCCCACATCACCCCACGGTGGCCCACATATCCATCATATAGCTTTTTAATTGTGCTGGGACTTGCTTGTGTCCCTTACTAGTGTCCGTGTTCTGTGAGTAGAGGGACTCTGTCCGGCTTCTTAATGTATTATTCCTATCATCCACCACCCCCCCCCCACACACAAAAAAAAACAAACCCAGTGCTGTCGAGTTGATTCCGACTCATAGCGACCCTATAGGATAGAGTAGAACTGCCCCACAGAGTTTCCAAGCAGCACCTGGTGGATTCGAACTGCCAACCCTTTGGTTAGCAGAAGTAGCATTTAACCACTATGCCACCAGGGTTTCCATCCCAGTCCCCAGGAATTCATAGGCTCTCAATAAACATATGTTTGATTTCATTGACGTAATATATAAATGAATGCCAGCCCCTGCTAATCTTTAACTCTTTTAATTCTTATAACAACAGCTTTAGATTGGTAATATTAAACCCCAATTTGTAGATGAGGTAAAGGCAGGAACCGATAAAGAGAGAAAATGGAAGGAAAGAAATGAAAGTCTTTGGACCAATCATGTCAGCCTTCACTAAAGCTAGGAAAGCCAGGTTCTCATTTCCACTCTGGGGTCTCCAGGGGAGAATTGTATCGGTTCATATGTCAGACTTGCAGATGTCTTTTTAATTCTCTGAAAAGACGTTGTCACGGTGGATGCTTCCTTGAGTTCTGGCAGGTAGGGGAGGAGCTTCAGTTTCATGACCATTAAGAGGATAACAAGGATAGATTGCCAGGATACTGGTGCATTTATTTACAAGAATTCATTTTCCCACCTGACTGCATGCTCATCTGTGTGCACAGAGGATCTATTGCTAGTCCACAAGTGTTTACCGGGTACCTACTTTTGCCTAGCAATAGGGATGGATGTGTCTTTGCCTTTGCTGGACTCATAATTTAATAGGGGCTACAAAAAAAAAAAGTTTTCTTTTTCACACAATTACAGAACAGTATAGTGAGTAATACAATGGGGACATAACCTATTCTAGGAGGTAAATAGAACAAAATATATTAGATAGAAAAAAATGCTAAAGCTGATTATGTGGTTAGCATTTCTTGCATACCAACAGGAACAATTGCTTACTGACCAAAATTATATTTTCATTGTTTGGTTTCATGTAATGTATAAGATGGGAAAAAGGTACACTAGGCTACCATCTTGGGAAACACCATTTGATTTGTCTCATAAAGCCACAGAATATTCAAATTGGAAGGAATTCAACAAAACAAAACAAGAAGCAACAACCACATATTCAGCTTTTTTGTTTTAGATGTAAGGAAAATGAGGCCCAAAGAGACTGGGTCTTGCCAAAAATAAAACACAGGAAGAAAAAGAAAAAGTAAAACCAGGTCTTCTGAGACTTGGACCAGTCAAATGACTATATTTTGTTGCTCAAACCAAAAAGTCAATGACAATCTTCTCTACAGTAGTACTTTGGGGTTGTTAGTAGGTGGTTTTTCTTACCCATAAGCCCCTGCCTTTGTTTATTTGTTGGTTTTTCACATTTACTCAGTCAGGACTGGCTGTTAGTCTTGAGGCCTGAGTGCACTGTAATGACTTCATGTTGTCAGCTGCACTGCCTCTTTCACTCAACTGCAGACGAATAAAGGACTCTATGAAGCTCGGCCTTGCCTCTGTAAGCCAAGCCTGGCTTGGGCATTCTCTCCTTTCTTTCTGGTGCTCCAAGCTGCTGAGGGACAGGAAGTGCAGGTGCTGAGTTTTGAAGTTTGCAGGGTTTGTCTGCACTGCATACAGCTTGCCACACCGTGTGGAGAATTGGCATGCAGCTTCAGGGTCAGCCAAGGAAAAGAGAGCTCCAGTCAGATACACATGCTTCTTGAAATTTCCAGTTCATTCCAGAACTGTCATTTATTGATTGAAATTTTATTATCTTTACCTGTAGACTGACCCAGACAGCAAGAGCTGTGTCTCTCTGCTGTAACTATGTGGCAAAAGAGACATGTAACCTAATTAAATAAAATTAATTTTAATCATGCATCCTGATTTAGAGAAGCATTTGCACAATTATACAGTGTCAGCAGGAGTCACTTATCCTGAAAGATTTTATTGTTGTGACTCTGATTTGTAAATTGCCACACTTGCTATGCATGATGAACTTGAACCATATCTTGCCCTAAAGTTTTAAAGAACTGTAATTCAAAACATCTATAAGTCTATAAGTAAATGAGATCCTCCCAAATTGGATGTCAATTTCAGCATCATGATGAGTAATTGGGAAGTCTCTTCATTAAATAATTATCTTTCCTCATATAGGATTTTACATGATTCTTAGGGGAAAAAAAGCTACTTACTTATCCTTGAACAAAAGATACCACTTCTTTGCTTTCAGCACCATGACTGCTGCATGTGTTTTTATGTATAAAGATAAATAATAACAATTTCTGTTGAATTTCATGTATTATGATGAGGCTAAAAGCATAGACCGCCCCCCTTCCATCTCATGCTGTTATGTTCCTCAGCATATTTTATTTGTTTATTCCATAAAGATTTATTCAGTGTCTAGTACATGCCAGAGACTGTTCTAGGCACTGAAAATACATGAGTGAAAAAAAAAAACAGGCAACGACACCTGCCCTCGTGAAGCTTATATTCTAGCAGGGGTGGGATGGAGGGATAAACAAAGAATTACCATTAACATTAAATTATTTACATTATATAGCATATTTGAAGCTATTTAAAGCTATGAATAGAAGAAAAAGTAAAACAGATTAAGGAAGGAGTAGGTGGATTGCAGTATTAAATAGGAAATAAGGTGGAAGGTGGTCAGGGAAGGCTTCATTGAGAAGGTGAGATTTGAGCAAAGGCTTGAAGGAGATAAAAGGGTGACCAAGCAGATAATCTAAGGAAGAACATTTTGGGCATAGTGATCAGCTAAATCAAGGACCCTATGGAGATAACCTGGAATGATCGAGGAACACCCTAGAGATCAGTGTGTATGAAGTCAAGACAGCAAAGAGAAAATGAGTACAGCGAGGTAACGTGGCTCAGGTTCAGGAGGGCGATGTGGGCAGATTACCTAGGACCTCGTAGGCTGGGTTTTATTCTGAGTGAATTGGGAAGCCATTGGAGTTGTTGGAGTAAAGAAGTGGCATTGTTTGAATTAATTTTCCAAAAGATTAGTCTGCCTTTTAACCAGACTAATCAGCTGGTAGTGATTCCATGCTTCTGGTTGCTCAGGCCAGAAACCTTGGAGTCATTCTCAACTTTTCTCTACCTTCAAAATGTATACAAACATGGAACTTTTTTTGTTTTTAACCACTTCAACACTACTTGCCTTCTTGATAGAGCCAACCGCATCTCACCAATAGAGATATGTGATTGGCTCAGTCAAGATGGAATTACCACCAGCTGATAAAGAAATGGCCTTAGGAGGTATAGGTTTTGGGAGAGCATGAGAAATTCAATTTTGGGCATGCCGAGTTTGAGAAGTCTATCACACATCCAATTGGATGATACATAAATCAGGAGAGAGTTCAGGCCAGGAGATAGAATATGAGAGTTGTTGGCAAGTAGGTGGTATTTAAAGTCATGAGGTTATATGAGAATCCCGAGTGTGTGAGTATAGACAGAAAAGAGGGTGAAGGTCTGAGCCCTGGGCATCCCACCATTAGAGGTCAGGGAGAAGAGTAGAATCAGCTGAAGAGGTTAAGAAGAAATGACCAGTGATGCAGGAGGAAAACCAAGAAAATGCGGTGTTCTACAAGCTAAGTGAAAAAAGTGCATTGAGCAGGTAATGATTATGGTGTCAAATGCTATTGAAGGTAAAATAAGCTAAGAACTGAGAAATGACTGCTAGATTTAGAAATATGGAGGTCATGGGCGGCATTGCTGGAAGCAGTTTGAGTGGAGTGATGAGGGCAAAAGCCTGATTAGACAGAGAGTAACTCTCTCTGTGTCTCTCTCTTTTTTTTTAAAACTGCTATTGAAGTGAGCCAAAAAATACACTCAGACATTTGTTGACAATTAAATTTTAATGAACTCCTTTGGGAATTTGTCTTTAAAGTCTTGGAAGATTTTCACCTATTTGATCTGGCCCTAACATTCTAAGATGGCATGAATTTTAATTACCTTCAGATTTCATTTGTGATGAAAACAGACAAGGGTACCAATGAGCATTTTTGAAAATTATTAACTTATTTTACACCGTTAATTATATTTTCATATATTGAATATAGATAATAAGTGTTAGTAACTCATTTTTACCACATCTTGGTAATTTAGTGTAAGTACTTATTCTTCTCAAAGAACCTATAGGATTTAGCCCTGGTGGCACAGTGGTTAAATGTTTGGCTGCTAACCAAAAGGTTGGCAGTTTGAATCTACCAACCACTCCTTGGAAACTCTACTGGACAGTTCTACTCTGTCCTATAAGGTCACTATGAGTTTAAATTGACTCGATGGCAATGGGTTTGGATTTTGTTTTTGTTTTTATTATATGCATTGGAGCCCTGGTGGAGCAGTGATTAAGAGACTGCTAACCAAAAGGTTGGCAGTTCAAATCTACCAGTCGCTCCTTGGAAACCTTCTGGGGCAGTTCATCTTTGTCCTATAGGGTTGCTATGAGTCAGAAGTGACTTGACAGCAACAGTTTTTTTTTGTTTTTGTTTTTGGTTATATATACAAACACACACAACTCCTTGTCAATTTCAAGGCATGGCTCCTCCCAATGGGGGCCACAAACTGACCAATCCTCTCTGGGTAGGCCACAGACACTTCCTTTGCATAGTAGGATATAGTCACCTCATTTACATAGTCCACACTTACTCCATTTGCATGGGTGTAATGACCAATTCTTGCAAGGTGAATACCAATCACAGGGCAGGGCCAGACAAAAAGTCAAGTTGTTTACAGCTTACTCAGGAAATGCCAAACAACCTGGAAAAAAGTGAAAAACCCTCTGGGTTAAAAACTAGGGTGAAGGTAATTCCTCAGGTGTTAGGGGAAAAATCTCTCCAGCTGTTTTTGCAAAGAACCAAGGAAAAAGGCCACATAAAGGAACTCAGTTCACTACAATGTCATACAGATTTATTCTAAGGAATTGGCTCACCTGATTGTGAGAGCTGGTCAATGCAAAATCTGTAGGTCAGGAGACAGGCTGGAAATTCTGGTAGTCTTGAATCTCATGTCTATAGGTCAGGCAATGCGGGAGAGAGAAAAATGCTGACAGAAGATTTTTTTATAGTCTAGAGGCAGAATCATTCCTCTGGAAATCTCTTTTTCTCTTCTTGCTCTTTTTTTCTTTCATCTGATTGAATGAGGCCCACCCACATTATGTAGGGTAATAAAAAAAAATTACGGCCAACTAATTAAAATATTAATTACATGTGAATACTTCACAACAGCATCTAGACAATTGTTTAACCAAACAACTGGGCACCATAACCTAGCCAAGATGACACATAAAGTTAACCATCGCATCACAGTGCCAAATCTATGACTATTTTAACTCCTGTTTACTACCAATTTTACAAGAAGAAAATCCACCATCATATACTGGTAATAGTCAGCTAATATTCACCTCTTTTAGTGTTAATTTTTTTTTTTTTAATTATTGTGATTTTTTTTTTTTTTTCAGTTTTTTCACTCCTCACCAGTATCATTTTATATCTTATAATCCAGTTTAATCTTTGAAGAGTTCACTTCAGAAATGGTTTTATTTTGGGCTAACAGAAAGTCAGGGGGCAATGATCTCTGGGGTCCCTCCAGTCTCAGCCAGACAATTAAGTCTGGTCTTTTTACTAGAATTTGAGTTCTGCATCCCAATTTTTCCCCTCCCCATCAGGGATTCTCTGTTGTTTTTTCAGTCAAGACAGTCATTGGTGGTAGCTGGGCACCATCTAGATCTTCTAGTCTCAGGTTGATGGAATCTCTGGTTTATGTGGCCCTTTCTTTCTCTTGGGCTCATATTTTCCTTATGTCTTTGGTGTTCTTCATTCTCCTTTGCTCCAGGTAGGTTGAGACAAATTGATGCATCTTAGATGGCTGTATGCTAGCTTTTAAGACCCCAGGCGCCACTCACTAAAGTGGGATGCAGAACGTTTTCTTAATACACTTTTTTATGCCAGTTGACCTAGATGTCCCCCAAAACCATGGTCCCCAGACCCCCTCCCCTGCTATTCTGTCCCTTGAAGTGTTCGGTTGTATTCAGGAAACTTTGTAGCTTTTGGATTAGTCCAGTTGTGCTGACCTCTCCTGTAATGTATGTTGTTCTTCCCTTTACCTAAAATAATTCTTGTCAATTATTATCTAATTAGTGAATACCCCTCTCCCTCCCTCCCCACCCTCATAACAATCAAAGAATGTTTTCTTCTCTGTTTAAACTTTTCTGGAGTTCTTATAAGAGCGGTCTCATACAATATTTTCCATTTTGCAATTGACTAATTTCACTCAGACTAATGCCTTCCAGATTCCTTCATGTTATGTGATGTTTCACGGATTCATCATTGTTCTTTATCATTGTGCAGTATTCCATTCTGTGAATATGCCATAATTTTGTTTATCCATTCATCCATTGATGGGCATCTTGGTTGTTTCCAACTTTTTGCTATTGTAAACAGTGCTGCAATGAACGTGGTTATACATCTATCTATTCGTGTGAGGGCTCTTAATTCTCTAGGATATATTCCAAGGAGTAGGATTGCTGGATCCTATACTAGTTCTATTTCTAGCTTTTGAAGGAAGCACCAAATCGATTTCCAAAGTGGTCGTACCATTTTACTTTCCCACCAGGAGTGTGTAAGTGTTCCAATCTCTCTGCAACCTCTCCAACATTTATTATGTTGTGTTTTTTGAGTTAATGTCAGCCTTGTTGGAGTAAGATGGTATCTCACTGTAGTTTTGGCTTTCATTTCTCTAATGGCTAAAAATTGTGAGCATTTCCTCATGTATCTGTTAGCTGCCTGAATGTCTTCTTTGGTGAAGTGTCTGTTCATATCCTTGGCCCATTTTTTAATTGTGTTATTTGTCCTTTTGTTGTTGAGTTTTTGCAGTATCATGTAGATATAAGAAATCAGATGCTGATCGGAATTGTCATAGGTAAAAACTTTTTCCCAGGCTGTAGATAATCTTTTTACTCTTTTGGTGAAGTCTTTGGATGAGCATAGCTATTTGATTTTTAGGAGCTCCCAGATATCTAGTTTCTCTTCTAACGTTTGTGCATTGTTAGCAATGTTTTTTATACTGTTCATGCCATGTATTAGGGCTCCTAATGTTGTCTCTAATTTTTCTTCCATGATCTTTATCATTTTAGATTTTATATTTAGGTCTTTGATCCATTTTGAGTTTGTTTTTGTGCATGGTGTGATGTATGGGTCTTGTTTCATTTTTTTGCAAATGGATATCCAGTTATGCCAGCACCATTCGTTGAAAAGATAGTCTTTTCCCCATGTAACTGCTTTGGGGCCTTTGTCAAATATCAACTGCTCGTATGTGGATGGACTTATGTCTGGGTTCTCAATTCTGTTCCATTGGTCTATGTATCTGTTGTTGTACCAGTACCAGGCTGTTTTGACTACTGTGGCAGTATAATAGTTTCTAAAATCAGGTAGAGTGAGGCCTCCCACTTTGTTCTTCTTTTTTAGTAAAGCTTTACTTATCCGGGGCCTCTTTCCCTTCCATATGAAGTTGGTGATTTGTTTCGCCATCTCATTAAAGAATGTCGTTAGAATTGGGATCGGAATTGCATTAAATCTATAGATCGCTTTTGGTAGAACAGACATTTTTACAATGTTTAGTCTTCCTATCCATGAGCAAGGTATGTTTTTCCACTTAATGTAGGTCTCTTTTGTTTTTTTTGCAATAGTGTCTTGTAGTTTTCTTTATATAGGTCTTTTATATCCCTGGTTAAATTTATTCCTAAGTAATTTATCTTCTTGGGGGCTATTGTAAATGGTATTGATTTGGTGATTTCCTCTTCAATATTCCCTTTGTTGGTATAGAGGAATACAACTTATTTTTGTATGTTTATCTTATATCCTGATTTAAAAAACCCAACCCAGTGCCGTCAAGTCAGAAGTTTGCTGAAATCTTCTATTAGTTCCAGTAGTTTTCTTGTGGATTCTTTAGGGTTTTCTGTGTATAAGATCATATCATCTGCATATAGAGATAACTTACTTCTTCATTACGAATTCAGATGCCCTTTATTTCTTTATCTAGCCTAATTGCTCTAGCTAGGACCTCCAACACAATGTTGAATAAGAGTGGTGATAAGGGGCATTCTTGTCTGGTTCCCAATCTCAAGGGGAATGGTTTTAGGCTCTCTCCTTTTAGGATGATGTTGGCTGTTGGCTTTGTATAAATGTCCCTTATTATATTGAGGAATTCCCCTGCTAATCCTATTTTGCCGAGAATTTTTATCATGAATGGGTGTTGGACTTTGTCAAATGCCTTTTCTGTGTCCATCAATAAGATCATTTGGTTCTTGTCTTTTGTTTTATTTAAGTGATGGATTGTACTGGTTGTTTTTCTAATATTGAACTGTCTCTGCATGCCTTGTATGAATCCCACTTGGTCGTGGTGAGTTATTTTTTTGATATGTTATTGAATTCTATTGGTTAGAATTTTGTTGAGAATTTTTGCATCTAAGTTCCTGAGGGATATTGGTCTGTAATTTTCTTTTTTTTGGTGTCTTTACCTGGTTTTGGTGTCAGGGTTATGCTGTCTTCATAGAATGAGTCTGGGAATATTCCGTCCTTTTCTATGCTCTGAAATACCTTTAGTAGTAGTGGTGTTAACTCTTCTCTGAAAGTAATCGGGGCCAGGGCTTTGTTGTTGTTGTTGTTGGAAGTTTTTTAAGTACTTTTTCAATCTTTAGTTATAGTTTTATTTAGTTTTCTTACCTCTGCTTGTGTTAGTTTAGGTAGGTAGTGTGTTTCTAGAAATTTGTCCATTTTCTCTAGGTTTTAGTGTTAATATTTTTATCAAATTCTAGTGCTTCAAAATTTATTTATTAATAATAATTCATTTATAAATGTTTGGATTTAATATTTGCCCCAAATCTCTTTTTAGTTGAAAAATATTCTGCTATATTAAGAATAACAAATGATACAGCGTAACACAAATAATATAACAAAAAATAATGCAATAAAGACATGACTCTTTATCCAGGATTAATTCATATTAATATTTTGCCATATTAATTTCAGATCCCATGGTGTGTGTGTGCGTATGTGTTTGCTGGTCAAATTTAAATCCCTTTTTATGCATCCAAAAATCAATACCTGCTCATCCCGTAGGCATCCATGATCATAAATTGGCATGTGATTTATTATTCACATTTAGCCCTGGTGATGCAGTGGTCAGCTTGGCTGCTAACCAAAAGGTCAGCAGTTCAAATCTACCAGCTGCTCCCTGGAAACACTGTGGGCAGTTCTACTCTGTCCTATAGGGTCGCTGTGAGTCAGAATTGACTCGACGGCATGGGTTTTGTTTTGTTTATATATACATATATAACAATAGACAAAATATAGTATTTTGTAAAATGTAGAACACAATTTTAATGCACAAAAGAAGACGAGACTTACTAGACTAACGGAGACTGGAGAAACCCTAAGAATATGGCCTCCTGACACCCTTTTAGCTCAATAGTGAAGTCACTTGTAAGATTCACCTTTCAGCCAAAGATTAGGCAGGCCTATAAAACCAGGGGGAAGGACAAGAAGGCAGGAGGGGACAGAAAAGCTGGTAATAGGGAACATGAGGTTGAGAAAGGGAGAGTGTTGGCATGTCATGGGGTTGGTAACCAATATCACAAAACAATATGTGTACTAATTGTTTAATGAGAAGCTAGTTTGTCCTATAAACCTTCATTTAAAGTACCATAATAAAATATATATGTGTATAGTATTTTTTGAAATTTGTGTATTCCCCACAATTTGTTTTTAAGATGTATCTAAGCTGACACATATAAATCTACATCATTCCTTGTGACCACTGAATAGTATTAAGTCATATGTATACAGAAATATGTTTATCCATTCTCCTATTGATTATCAATGTAACTTGTTCCCAGTTTTTTCTTTCTAACATGAAGAGCTACATGAACAATTTCATGAACAACTTCATGGATATCTCCTTGTACACATGTGTGAGAGTTTCTCTAGCTAGGTCTGTACCTACATGTAGAATTTCTAGATTGTATGTAATGCATGTTTTTATTTATCCTTGAAACTATCAAACAACTCTCCAAAGTGGCCTTGAGAAAATATCTTTAGACCTCTGTTACTTTGTCTAGATAATATATTGGAAATCATAACTACTTCCGAGGTTATCCTGAGGATTAAATGCACCAATGTGTATGCTGTGTGTATTAAAGTGCATGATAGAGGACAAAAAGACAAAAATGAACAAAAACCAAACCCATTTCCCTCAGGTCAATTCTGACTCATAGTGGAACTGTCTCATAGGATTTCCAAGGCTGTAAGTCTTTATGGAAGCAGACTGCCACATTTTTCTCTCAGGGAGCAGCAGTGGAAACAAACCGCTGACCTTTTGGTTACCAGCTGAATACTTAACCACTGTGCCACCAAGGCTGCTATAGAGAATAAGCACCTAATAATTAATGATAATTTTATCTAGATTTTCACTTTCTGTGATTGCTTTTAAGCAAGAAACTGACAGTCTCAGAGGGTTATTTAAGGGTATGGTCAACATTTTTTCTGTGAGTGTGTGAGCAACATTTAACCTCTTCCCATTTGAGAAAAATTCTCCATTAAATGTAGTCTTGTTGGGACACACCTTCCTGTTTACCACTATGGATGAGGTGATACACCTGTGATGTAAGGTGATAGCAAAAAAAAAAAAAAAAAATTGAGGTAATAAGTAGATGTGAGACATTTTAAAGAACATTGCTAAGTACCTAGTAACTGATTCATTGAAATCAGGTGTGGGAGGCTAGAGGTGGCAAGCATTTAGATGAAATTCATGAGAAACTTGGACTGTAGAGATTCTACTGACAGAAAATGGGACATTGACGTCGACAGTGGTGTAAGAAAAGAAGGAGTCCGGTTGAATACACGGTAATTGGAAGAAGATGTTCTGGTGGCTTTGAAGAATAAGCTCAGGAAGAAGAGGAGCTGAGGAAGGTGGAGGGGGTCGGAGCTGGATTTGAGAATATTCTGTATGAGAACTATTTAAAGACAGGGGTAAAGAAGAGAGAAAAGCCATTTAGTGAGTAGTGTCTGGGGTCTTAAAAGTTGTGAGCAGCCATCTAAGATACTCCATTAGTCCCAACCCATCTGGAGCAAGGGAGAATGAAGAAAACCAAGGACATAAAGGAAAGATTAGTCCAAAGGACTAATGGACCACAACTACCACAGCCACCACCAGACCAAGTCTAGCACAAGTAGATGGTGCCTGCCTGGAAATCACAATGGAGGGTCCTGGACAGAGCTGGAGAAAAATGTAGAACAAAATTCTAGCTCACAGAAAAAGACCAGACTTCCTGGTCTGTCAGGGACTGGAGAAACCCCAAGAGTATGGCCCCTGGACACCCTTTTAGCTCCATAATGAAGTCACTTCTGAGGTTCACCCTTCAGCCAAAGATTAGACAGTCCCATAAAACAAAACAAGACTTATCAGGCACACCAGCCAAGGGGCAAGGACGAGAAAGTAGGAAAGAACAGGAAAGCTGGTAATGGGTAACCCAAGGTCAAGAAGGGGAGAATGTTGACATTTCATGGGGTTGGCAACCAATGTCACAAAACAATATGTGTGTTAATTGTTTAATGAGAAACTAAGTTGCTCTGTAAACCTTCATCTAAAGCATAATGAAAAAAAAAAAAAAAGTTAAGAAAAGCCTAAAAGATCTGCACTGGGAAGTGTCTGTGGAAAGAGATTCTTTTTATTTTGTTCAGGTTTTTCCTTAATCTAACAAACAAACCATTTCCTCTGGAGCCTACGGGAGTCTATTCCAACTCATGGTGATCTCATATGTGCAGAGTAGAACTATGCCACATAGCGCTTATCAAGGCTGTGACCTTTTAGAAACAGATTGCCAGGCCTTTCTTCCAAGTTGCCTATGAGTAGGTTCAAACGTTCAACCATGGGGTTAATGATATTCATGTGCTTAACCATCTGAGGCACTGGCGACTCCTTTCCTTATCCTACATTCCTACAATTAGGTTTACTTAACTATATGGCCTGAATTATTGCCTTGTTTTTTTTATAGTTTTAGTTTGGGGACTAAGAACTCTGATAGTGAGTAAGTATTTTTGACAGGGATAGTATGGTTAGGAGGGGTGAGAGAGGAATGGGGTGAGGGGTGGGGTCCAGGGCAGAAGAAAAGGACTTACTCACCAATCCCTAAGGTTTTCATGCAAGTGACATGCAGTAAAAGTAAACACCCATGTAGCAATGGTGTAAGAAAAGAGAATGTAGGGGGAGATCGCTTGTGTGAACCAGGGACCTGGGGGATCAGGAGCCGAACAAAAATGTTAAGAACATGCATGGGACTAATTTACTTCTGGGTAAAAAGAGATGGAGAAGGGGTGAGAAGGTGGCAGCTTTACCAGAATCTTCAATGTTTTTTCAATTAGTTTTTTAAAAATCAAAATCTGAAGTAGAAAAACGTTGCCATCTGATAAATATGTGTAACGGTCACCTTATTGCTTTAGGTTAGGTTCCTTTCTGTTTGAAATATTTTTAGAATTTTAAAAAGATTGAAGGAGGGTGAGAAAGTTTAGGGTAATAACCTTGGAAAAGAAAGGAAAAGACTTTAAGAGTATTTTGAAATATTAGTTGAATTCCAAGTAAATTTAAGATGGGAGTTCACTATTTACCTTATAGATCTATTTTTAACACAGGAAACTGGAAATGAGCTAAATCAATCAGACCAATAACATTTGGGAAGAAGAACATGTTATTAATTTTTTTAAAGGGGTATTTGCTTTTGAATTATTTGTCTTAGGTTAGTCATATCATTGGCTTTTTTTTTTTAATCAATGTTAGAATTCTTTCTTCCAAAAATTCCGAATATGCTGTATTTAATGGTATAGTGACAGATCTGGAAGTTTAGTGGATTTCTTTCTCTGTTTATTTGTTTGCACCAGTTCATGAACTCAGACCTTTTCTCTCCAATACTTTTCTCCTGAGCAATTTATTCTGATGCTCTTATCACCGAAGGGACTGGAGCCTTGGAAGTATTTTCTTTATATGGATTCGGGTAGATGAGTTTCCACAGAAAAAAGCAACAGCAAGCATTGATCTGTTAGAGTAAAGCGATTCTACCAGTTATATGGCATTTGGTGCTTCCTGTAAATTGATGCAAACTTCATTAAAGAAAATGACAGTTGGCATATGGCTGCAGGCAAAATGCCAGTCCACGTGATGAATCCTACTGTGTTCTAGTCCAGGATAAACAATGTTTTTAATCACCTTGAAAAAAAAATCTGTTGCATTGATTTGTCTACAATAAGCAGGTAATTATAATCATGTAGCTAGTTTCCTGTTAACTTAAAAAAATAAAAATACCAAGGTGGCAACAGAAAGACCATATGATTTGGGTTTATATTGTGGGATAGTACAGTCTAAGAGATTTTTTGAACCTGTGCTGCCGTAAGGACTCTGCTTTGATGACATTACAATAGACTGAACACAGAGCCCTGTGTTAGTGAGCCCTTCTTGAGTTATTTGGAAGATTACTTTCATTCAAAGTTCTAGGGGGGAACCCCTGACTGGCCCAGTTTAGGCTATCTGCCAATTCTCTAGTTGCCTGGTCCATTGGCTTCTTAATGAGAGAAGTGAGGCCCTCCCTCCCACCAGAACCCACACAGTGGAGGATTTCTCCCAAACAGGAAGGGAGTTTCATTGTTGAGCATCCAAAAAAGGGAACTAGCTCTTTTTCTCACCAATTTTTCACTTTTTCAAAGTAACCATAAACATAGAAAAAAAAGTAAATAATGCCATCGCTAATATCCCTAGCCTCAACACTTAGTTATAGATGTGACCTTTTTGCCCCAGGATTTTTCCTACTATAACACAGGCATAATTACTGTACACTAACCTTTTAGTGCTCACACTTCTAATACTTTCAAGTTTTAGTGTAGGCAGGCATTTGCCATGCATCTTAACCCATATTTTAAAATCAGTATCATTTCTCCCTATTTATTTAGCTGGACTCTTCACAATGAATATTTACCGAGGACTTCTTAAATGGCTGCCTCTACGATGCGGACTATTTAGAATATCAAGACCTTTCCATAGTAAAAAAAAAAAAAACTTTAAAACCAAGGAAGATACAGCTGAGAAGACTTGGTTGACCACTGAGGACTATACACACATCTAAACTTAAGGTTGAAAATTACCAAAAGGGTTTCTTTGAGGAAACTCAAGGAGTTACTAGATGTATTTGGCATTTTATTAATCAGGATGATTTTTTTTAAAAACAGTATATAAGCTTTAAATCCAGTCATCCAATTCTCCTGTAGTTCTGAATATCCCCCCTTAGGTAAGACACCATCTTGATGCTGCCCTTAGAAGCAAAAAGGTTTTTAACTTTAATGAAGTATCATTCAACTACTTTTTTTTTTTTTATTTTGTCATTGTGCTTTTGGTGTCATAGCTAAGAAACTATTGCCTAATCTAGGTCATGAAGTTTTATGCCTGTGTTTTCTTCTAATAATTATGTAACTTTATCTCTTACACTTATATCTTTGACTTGTTTTGACTTAGTTTTTATATATGCTGAGATAGGGTCCAACTTTATTCTTTTGCATGTGGCCATCCAGTTGTCCCAACATCTGTTAAAAAGACTATTCTTTCCCCATTCAACTGTCATGGCACCCTTGTTGAGAATCCATTGACCATAATGTAAAAATTTATTTCTGGACTCTCAATTCTGTTTCACTGATGTGTATATTTATCCTCACACTACTACTCTACAGTCTTTGTTAGTGTAGCTTCGTAGTAAATTTTGAGATTGGGAAGGCTGAGTCCTCCAATTTGTTATTTTTCAAGATTGTTTTGGCTATACAGGATCCCCTACATTTCCACATGATTTTTAGGATCAGCTTGTCAATTTCTTTAAAAAAAAAAAAAAATGCAGCTAGGGTTCTGAGAGGATTGTGTTGAATCTACAGATCGACTTAAAGACATCTTAAGAATATTAAGTCATCCAATCCATGAACATGAGATTTTTTTTCATTTATTTCTTATTAACTTGTTTCATGATGTTTTATATGTCTTGCACTTCTTAAGTTTATTCTTAAATACTTTATTCTTTCTGATACTATTGCAAATGGAATTTTCTTAATTTCGTTTTTGATTATTCATTGTTATTTTACAGAAATAAAATTTGTTTTGGGGCAATGATCTTGTCTCCTAACCTTGCTGAATTCATTTATTAATTTTAGTAGTTTATTTTTATTTTTTATGGATTTCTTAGAATTTTCTATATACAAGAATATGTCATCTATGAAAAAAGATAGCTCTACTTCTTCCTTTACAATATGGATGACTTTCTTTTTTTTTTTCTTACCTATGGGAAAGTTTTCAGTCTCTCACAAGTATGGTGTTAGCTGTGTATTTTTCATAGATGTTCTTCATCGGTTGATAAATGCCCCTTGTATTCCTAGTTTATAATGTGTTTTTTTAAATAATGAATGGTTATTGGATTTTGCCAAATACTTTTTTCTGTGTCTGTAGAGATGATCATGTGCTTTTTGTATTTTATTCTATTAATATCATGTATTACTTTGATTGACTTTTATCTGTTGAACCAAGCTTTCACCCTTGGGTTAAGTTCTACTTGGTCATGGTTTATAATGCTTTTTTATAAACAGCCAGATTCAGTTTGCCAGTATTTTGTTGAGGTTTTTTGCGTTGTCAGTCATTACAGATATTGTTCTGTAGTTTGCTTTTTTTACAATGTCTTCGTCTGGTTTTCATATCAGGGTGATACTGGTCTTAGAGCGTGATCTGAGAAATGTTCCGTCTTTTATTTTTTGGAGGAATTTGTGAAGCATTGGTGATAATTCTTCTTCCAGTGTTTAGTAGAATCCATCAATGAAGCCATGTATCCTGGGCTTTTCCTTCTGGAAAGTAATTTGAGTACTAATTTAATCCCTTTACTTGTTATAGGTCTAATCAGATTTTCTTTATCTTCCTGAATCAGTTCAGTAGTTTGTGTCTTTCTAGGAATTTGGCCCTTCATCTAGGTTATCTAATTTGTTGGTGTACAATTACTCATAGTATTCTGTTATATTTAACTTTATTTCTGCAATGTCTGTAGTAATTTCCCATTTCTGATTCTAATAATTTGAGTCTTCTTTTGTTCTTAGTCATTCTAGCTAAAAGATTGTCAATTTTTTTTTTCAAATAACTCACTTTTTGCTTTATTTTCTCTATTATGTTTCTATCTCTATTTCATTTGTTTCTGCTTACATCTTTATGGCTGCCTTTATTTTGTTTGATTTTTGTTCAGTTCGAACTTCTTTTTCTAGCTTCTTTCAGATCTTCTTTTTTAATATATTCTGAAGTATTAGAAAATTTAGACCAATCATAGTTTCTTTCAGTTATCAGTGAAATACTAATGTAATAACCATAAGGCAAATGTAATAGGAATTATTTATTTAGCTGAGCAATTTTGATCTTCTACAAGAAAACATTTTACTGAATATGTGGACATAGCTAAAAGAACAAAAAAAGGAACACTTAGATTCCAAACATATTTATCATACCCTTTCAAATTTCCTTTCAAAAGCTCAGAAGAAAGATATTATTTTATGAAAAAATGTTTTAATTTTTGCTTATATTAGATGAAGTAAATGCTATTGCACTTTAAAAAATACTTGAGATATTACTCAGGATTGAATGAAGTGGTTGAAGCTTCTCTTAAGATATTCTTCGCAAAGTAAACACTATAAATGGTGCTCCTGTAATCCTTTAATTAAAAGCAGTTATTTTCATTTTTCAATGAGTTTGTAAAAGGAAATTTCATGACATTTTTGGTCATTCCCTTAAATATTCTAGCTCTTTTCAAGAAAAAAATATAATTAAAAACAAACAAACCTACCAAATCCTCTTTTGAAAACAAACAGTATTCTAAGTCATTGAAGTTAATGCAGCGACAAAAAATTAGGTGTGAAAACCTTGTACAGACCTTAGAATACATTCTTTTAGCATATTGTCTATTTTCATAATTTTGGAAAGTTTTTTAAAAAATATGTTCTAATC
The DNA here is from genome assembly GCF_024166365.1 of Elephas maximus indicus. Lineage (NCBI taxonomy): Eukaryota > Metazoa > Chordata > Mammalia > Proboscidea > Elephantidae > Elephas > Elephas maximus. The sequence continues at coordinate 54,629,041 of NC_064843.1, forward strand.
TGAGTATTGGAAATTATCTAAATGGACGAGCTTGTGTTACAAGAAACTATAGATTACATCATGTGGTATATTTAAAATAACTTTTGCATTTATAAAACAATTATTAAAATGCCCAAGGAAAATCAATGTCATGATTTCTTTAGAAGACTTACAATAAATACATCAAAAACAAAATCAGAATCTACCTCTAACTGCCTGGGGCAGTTTTACTGACCTTCTTTATTCTAAGGAAAGGATTGTATGGCTGTCAGTTTTGGTTGTCTTTTGCTTCATTTGACAGTGGCAGGAGGTAGCAAAGGCTCTCTAATATAGTCTTATGTTAGGAAATGTAATTTTAAGGTATAAACCAAAACTTTTACAGAAAATTAGTGTAAAATTTATACCACGAAAGTCATTCTAAAAAGTCAGTGGCAGAAATGCTCCTGAAAGATGATTTTAAAACCAACTGTAATAAATGTGATAACTAAATTTTACATGTCCCAAGAGCTTCTAACTTAATGGAAACATTGAAGGGCCTTTTGTAAATGCAAAACATCAACCTCTAATTTAATAATTTCAGGAATAAAATTTTCTTAAATCAAATTTTCCTTAAGCAGCCACAACTGTAGTTATTTGTTTGTTTTACTTTTTGGAATTCATGACTAGAAGTTAAGTTTTTAAGCAGAGAAGAGCCTCCATTTACCCTTAATTTATTCTATGTAATATATGTCAGCTGAACTTGGCAGGCAGGCAGCAGGTAATAGGTCAGCCATTTTATTTTCACCTTGCTGATACAGGAGGGGAGAATGCTTCAAAGTGAAGCAAGAGTTGACATTACAGAAACTATGTTCTGTTTTTTTTTTTTTTTTAATAGTCTACATGTGGCATTATTTTAGAAAACTAGCATTTACCCTCTGCATATCTCAAAAAGGTAAAAGGTGCCTTTTTCTAAAGAATTCTGAAGTCAAATTAGTCCTATAATTCAGTCTGTGGGGAAATGAGAGTCAGTTTGTGGTGAGAATTGCCAAAGACCCAATGCTCAAGAAGATAGAGAGGCAATCAGGACTTGCTGAGAAAGACTGAAATTTTAGGGACCTTGGAGCCCTGATGGCACAATGGTTAACAGCAATGGCTGCTAACCAAAAGGTTGGCAGTTCAAATCCATCAGCCATTCCTTGGAAACCCTATGGAGCAGCTCTACTCTGTCCTGTAGGGTCGCTATGAGTCGGAATTGACTCAACAGCAACACATTTTTGTAGCTATGAGACTACAGTAGCAACTCTTGGGGAAGTATATGTTCTAAAACCTGTCCAAAAACAATGTTGAGCCTTGAGAGCAAATGCTATGAAGGACTCAAGGAATACCATGATATCTACATAAGGGAAACAGAACACAGTGCATGGATGGAAGTTCAAAGGCTGGAGAGGAGCCTTTATAGAGAACATCTAGACAGATGCACCATGCTGTTCCTCTGCAGCAAAGACCCGAAAAACTAAGTAAAACAAATACAAATATCAATCTTGAAACCCTAAGCATCAAATGAAAGGGTAAAGAAATAGATCAAACACCGAATGGAAGAAGAACTGACAGAAAACAGAGAACAAGGAGAGATATGGAGTGGAGGTCCCCTGCCAACTAACACAGAACAGTGTCACCATCTTGAAGCACAGCCAGCCAACAACCTCAGACAGGGAGTATGGGAAAGCAACTTCATGGAGTTCTCAACAGGAGAGAGAGCACTCAGTAACTAGAGAAACATGCTTCCCCACCCCTCACCCTTCTGATGAGTAGAAGCAAGAACCTCCCGCATATCAGCAGCTCCTACCACCAGGCCTGCCCGAGCACCCCTGCCACATGGCTTTTTTGTTGTTGATGATTTATTTCTCTTTCTTCTTTTCTTTCTCCCTCCCACCTAGCCCTGTATGCCACCGTCCCACCTTCCTGCTGGTCCCCACTGCACCACTGTGGCTAGAGGGCCACCAACCCACCGCCGCCCCAAGTCTGCCCTGCCCCTGCCCCGTGCTGGCTCCCACCATGTCGCAATTTTTTGTTTTTTCTTTCTCTTCTTTATTTTCTTTTCCCTTCCCTCCTTTCCCATCAGCTCTTGGGTCTGCCCTGCTCCCACTCACTGGCACTCACCATGCTGACATTTAAAAATTTTTTTTGTTATTATTTTTCTATTTCCTCATTTTATTTCTCACTCCTACCTAGCCCCATACAGCACCTCCCCCCTTCCTGCCAGCCTCTGCCACGCCACTGTGGCTAGAGAGCCACTGGTACACTGGCTGCCCTGGGAGCACTCCAACCCTACTTGCCAGCCCCATTACCCCACCATTTTTTTTCCTTTTTTCTCATTTCCTTTTCTCTTCCCTCTCACCTAGCACTGCATGCCACCTCCCTCACTTCCTTCTAGCTCCCACCACAACAGCACAGCTAAAGAGCCACTGAGTCACCATCATCATAGGTCCTCCCAGTCCCCACCCACTGCATCACCTTTTTTTTCTTTCTTCTCTTTCTCCCTCCCGTCTAGCCCTGTGAGCCACCTCCTCACCTTCCCACCAGCCCCCTGGTCTGCCCCACCCCAACTAGCCAGCCCCCACTGTGTGGCCTTTTTTCTTTCTTCTCTTTCTCTCTCTGTTTTTCTTTATCTCTTTCACTTAGCCCTGTACGGCAACTTCTTCCCTTCCTGCAAGTCCCAACCACAACGCTGAGGCTAGAGTGTCCCTGGAGCTCAGGTCTGATGCCACACTGGGCCCACAGCTCAACCACTCCCCATCTAACACACCCACCCATCTGGTGAGGGACTGCAAACACTCTCACACAACTGGACCAACATCGGGAGGCATATAGTGCCTGCCCAGTCTACCCTTGGCTACTTTGCCAAACCAGTGTACAATTAACCGAGCTTGCCCTGCCTGCTGCTTCCCTGCCCAACAGGACAAGGTGGTGAGAGCTATTGTGCCAACAGACAAGCGAACAGGAAAGCATGTTTAGCCCATCTGCCCTGACATAGCAAAACAAACCAAAAAGCAGTAAGAAATCAAACAGACATACAATCAATAAATAAAGAAAATAGTACCTTAATGTCTTAGGGACAGTGGACCATACCAAAACATTTAAAAAAGCAGGATAAGATGGCTCCAGCAAGTGATCCAAATAAAAAAATCATGTAATCTTCCAGTAGAAGAAAAGACAGTGGAGCAACCTGATATGGAATTTAAAAGACTAATATTTCAGGCTCTGTAAGAAATTAGGAAAGGTATCAAGGAAAATACAGACAAAACCAAAGAAAAAATAAACAAAATCATGGAAAACACAGAGAAATCAATAGAAGAATTCAGGAAAATAATACAAGAACAAAACATCAAAATAAATGAACAAACAGAAATCAAACAAAAATAACAACTGGAAATCCAAAAGCTAAACAACAAAATTACAGACATGGATAACTCAATAGAAAGCTGTAGAAGCAAATTTGAAACAGTGGAAGACAGAATCAGCAAGATTGAAGACAAATCCATGGACATGACATTGTTTGAGGAAAAATGGAAGAAACTCTAAAAATTATGTATAATACTATCAAAAGCAAAAATCTGCACATGATTAGAGTTCCAGAACAGGAGGATAAAATGGAAAACAAAGAGAAGATTTGCTGGCAGAAAACTTCCCAAATTTCATAAAAGATGAAAAGCTGATGATTCAAGAAGCTCAACAAACTCCATTGCCAAAACCAAAGACAATGAAAGCATTCTGAGAGCAGCTAGAGAAAAATAAAGAGTCACTTACAAAAAAGGAAACAATAAGACTAAACTCTGATTATTCAGCATAAACTATACAGGCAAGAAGGCAATAGAATGACATATACATAACCTTGGGAGCGGGAACCTACCAACCAAGAATAATATATCCTGCAAAACTCTTTCTCAAATACAATGACAAAACTACAACATTTCCAGATAAACAGAACTTAAGGTAATTTGCAAAGGGCAACCCAATCTTACTAAAAATATCAAAGGGAGACCTTCAGTTAGAGAATGAACAACATCAGATGACAACCAGGGTCTAGGACATAGGAAGCATCAGCCAGACATCAACTAAGGTAAAGATCTCTTGATAATTAAAAAAAAAAAAAAGCTAAAAGACTTAAAACAGGGAGAGATACCAATCTGTAAATTATGACAAAGTCAAAACAATAAAAGGGGGAGATAAACAGTGTAGGTATACAGCTTTAAAATGGAGAGGAAGTCAAGGCAATATGTATATAAAAGACTGGTTCAAACTTAGGAAGATAAGAGCAAAATTTCAAAGGAACCACAAGGAAAGTTAACAAACCTACTAATCAAAATAGAAAAGACAAACATGAAGACTCAGTAAACACAAAATCTATAATAAATAAAGAAAGGAAAATCCACAAACAAAAGAAACCCAGCCCAGGAAAGTAAGAGGAACAAAGAAAATGTTAGTGTCACAAAAAAAAAAAAAAAAAATGTAAATGGCTTAAATACACTCAGAAAGACACAGAGTGTGGAAGAATGGATTAAAAAAAAAAAAAATGATCCATTAATGTGCTGTCTACAAGAGATACACCTTAGACATGAAAAGATAAATATATTAAAAATCCTGTGCCATTCTGACAATTGTTACTATGTTTGAGCCGATTGTTATAGCCACCGTCAATCCATCTCGTCAAGGCTCTTCCTCTTTTTCACTGGCCCATATGAGGCCATACTAAAGAGTTAGATTTAATTCTGTAAGTAAAGGGTGAGAAGATCAGATGTAAGGAAGGGCAGTGATTTGAGCAGCAGAATATTTCATTTGACATTTTCCATTATCTATTTTTTCCCTAGACATTGAGTGCATAGGACCAAGATCCCTTCCTGCCCTAGCAGTCTAGGAGTCTCCTCTGAATATTAGATTTTCTATAGTCACTAATGTTCTTCATCAGCTGGGACATCCCTATTCTCTTTGTTGGACTCTCTCCAATACCCTTTACTAGGGCTCCCCCCAATAATGTTGTTATATCTTTCAGATTCTGCATCTTGCTTTTCTTCTGGTCTACCTTCCATCCTCTGATGGGGATATGAGTTACGTCTAACTCATTCATAGAGGTGTCATCCCAGTTCAGATTCCCAGCTGGTGACCCACTCCATTGACTATGTCTAGATCCAGCCTAGACCTCTTCCAATCCTCATCTCACTCCCACTAATCCTCCTGTGGGCAGCTAACTCCCTCTTGCATTTTTCCATATTATTGCTTTTCCCCTAGCTTTCATGTGTTTTTTATTTTCACTTAGTGCTTCCACTGTTCAAAAAGAATGGAAGTGAAAATATCACCAGAGAAACAAATAAGCAAGAATCATTGGGGAAAAGTCATGCCTTTATAAGAAAAAAAATATTGTTTGTCCTTATATATAAATTATAATTAGGAAAAAAAAATCTATGTTTTTTTCCCTGTGAGAGTTGTAAGAATACTATGTCTGCATTTTGCTCAAGTAGCAATCATCTGATTTTTGATGACATTTACTAAGAGCTTGCTTCTTTTATGGTAAACAGGGCTTAGCAGACATATCTGTCAGGGTACCAAGAAAATTAAGTTTTTACTTGAAGTATAGAAATATTTAATATGCCAAAATATCATTCAGTACTGTTCTTTCAAAACTTATGTTCACAATGTATTTTCTATTATTGTCTTAAAATATACTGCATTATTTCCTTCATAAGTATTCTCAGGTCTTAAAACTTTTCTTTGATCTGAAGTAGTCTGTAAAGATTTTTTACTCCTCTGTCTCTTATCGGGAACTGAAGTGTCTATTAATTCATTTCCTGAAAAATCGGGGGTACTACGAAGAAGAAATAGATTAAGGTCCAGACTCTGCCCTTGAGAAATCCGTGGAAAAGGAGGCTGATGTATAAATAGATAAGTGTATACAATGTGGTATGCACTGAGAGCTAAGCACATGATTCAGGGCATGTCGTGGATTGAATTATGTCCCCCCAAAACTGTGTGCATCAACCTGGTTAGGCCATGATTCCCAGTATTCTGTGGTTGTCCTCCATTTTGTGATTGTAATTTTATGTTAAAAGGATTAGGGTGGGATTGTAACACCACCCTTAACCAGGTCATCTCCCTGATCCAAGGTAAAGGGAGTTTCCCTGAGGTGTGGCCTGCACCACGTTTTATATCTCGAGATAAAAGGAAAGGGAAGCAAGCAGAGAGTTGGGGGACCACATACCACCAAGAAAGTAGCACCAGGAGCAAACCGCGTCCCTTGAACACCGGGTCCCTGTGCCTGAGACTCTCCTTGACCAGAGAAAACCTTCCTCCAGAGCCGACAGAGAGAGAAAGCCTTCCCCTGGTTCCAACACCCCGAATTTGGACTTATAACTGTACTAGACTGTGAGAAAATAAGTTTCTCTTTGTTAAAGAAATCCACTTGTGCTATTTCTGTTATGGCAGCACTAGGGAACTAAGGCGGTAGGTTACAAAGGAAGAAGTGATAAGTCCTCAAGGGATTCTGAGAGGGCTCCATGGACAAGATGTTTCACAAACTAGGTCTTGAAAGATAAAGTTTCCCGGTTCAAAAATGGAGAAATAAAAACCCATGTATAAGGAATAAAAGAAAGTGCAAAGACAAATAGAGACAATAGATGATGCAAAATTAGATGTGGCTTGAAAATGGGTGTCAGGTGAGGGGTATTAAGAAAAGAAATGGAAGAAATAGGCAGGGGCTAGATGGTGAAGAGTCTTGTGTGTCCAGCAAAGGAGTCTGGGCCTCATCTGTTGCTTCTCAGCAGTTTGTTGTTTTTCTGATTTCATTTTTATTCTATTTTATTTTATTAATTTTTATTCATTATTTTGGAATACTGTCCATTTTAGGAATCTACTGAAAGAAAGCTCTAGGCTTTCTCCCTAGAAAAATATACACATACATACTAATTTTTGTATACAAGAACATCCATGAACTTAGAACTCAAAGTAGTAACCATTGCTAAACATTATTAGAAAATATTGAAAGATATTGAGCAGTGATGCGAGATGACCAAAAGTATATCTTCAGAGAGCCAACACTTGCAGAAATATGGAGAGTGGATTGGAAGGGATGGGACTTCTGTTAGGGAAAGTGGGGATGTAGTGCAATATTTCAGATGAGGGTCTGCAGTAAGGTGGCTGGAAATATCAAAATATTCATTTTTAATTTGGCTTCTGCTTTGTATAGGGCAGTCTGCACTGAGAAGACAATGCTACCAGAGTTAAGTGGATGAATGGTGGTGTCATTTACTTAAATAGTTACTAAAGAAATAACTTGAGCTTCATGAAGTAGGATGAGGAATTCAGTGGGCATGATGAATTTGAAGTGCACGTAGATTAAACCACTAGAGTTATAGGTCAGCAGGTCAAAAGAGAAGTCAGAGTTGAAAATATTAAATTAAAAAAAAAAATGTTCTAGATATTGCATTCTAATACCATGAGGGGATGAGATCTCATCACCAAAAAAGCATAAATTAATCAGAGCTGGAGGTGTCAGGAGGGAAGCCTAGTGGGACTTAACTCTATTTAAGCCTGACTCTCTTGTTAACTCCTGCTCCCATTTGGAACCAGGTTTGTGAATGCTGAAGCCAGGGCTTCCAACTGCTTCCTTCTGGTTTGAACCCCTGCTGAGAATTTGCATTTCTAATATGTTCCCTGCTGAAAATTTGCATTTCCACCTCAGATAAACTGAATCAGAATCTACATTTTAACAAGATCCCCAGGTGATTCTTATGTATAATTTCCTGGGAACTTGTTAGAAATGCTAATTCTCAGCAAGGTCTCTAACAGGACTAACTAGTTCCTAGTTAGAAGCCCTGGCTCAAGCCACTGAGGGAAGAGGATTTCCCTCTAATGGTGAGAGCCTGCCCAGGGCTTTGATTTTGATTAAGTGAAATAATGGAGAAGATGGCAAATTTTTAGGAACCAGTTAATGGCTGTTAGATCATATACTTGACATTCATAAAACTAATAGACCTATCTTCTATTTAAGCTACCTGAATTGGAGAAATCTTTACCTGGATTAGAAGCCTGACCCTGACACTGGTTCACATTTGTTACTTACCTTTCTGAGATTAAGTGTGTCCATCTGTAAAATGAGAATAGAAACACCTACTTCTAAGAGACAAGCAGAGGAATGAGATAACCTATATAAACTTCCTACTGTAGTTCCTGTGCATACCAAACCAAACCCATTGATGTTGAGTCAATTATGACTCATAGCCACCCTATAAGATAGAGTAGAACCACCCCACAGGGTTTCCAAGGATTCACTGATGGATTCAAACTGCCACCCTTTTGGTTGGCAGCTGTAGCTCTTAGTAGCTGCCCAGTTTCCTTGAATAGGAGTTGTTTAATAAGTATTTTGGCCTGGCAACACCTTCATTGACCTCTTTCTTTGAGTTTCCTAAGAGCTTTTTCAGCTCTAACTAGTCAATGAATGGCCTGCCTTAAAAGACAAGAATTTGCAAATCTTTGTTTTAGGATGACCTTTTAGTTAGCAGCCATAGCTCTTAACCACTCCACCACCAGGGTTTCCAATATTTAGTGTTTAGCTAGAGCTTTTTTCTTCCCCAGTGACTTGTAGCTATGGGGTGAAACATGAGATTGTATTATGGCCACTTTAGAGTGTTAGCTTTCTTTGGGCATGAAAAAGTATTTACATTTTCTTAAAAGAACTGCCTTATCCCACTGCTCAGTATAGTGATAGCTCAAATGTAAATTCCTGAGCATGAATTATCTTCTTGAGAACCTCTGGAATTCTAGCCAGATCATGCTAATGAAACTCCCTCAGCCTCATCACAGTCTCACTGATCTCTTTCCTATGCTTCAAGATGTTAAATGAAACTCTCATTGGAGAATGCTTGAGTTGGAAGGGAGACTTAGAGGTCACTTAATCTAACCACTTCATTTTACAGGCCACAAATTATTCATTTTAAGTTTGGGGTGCTCAAGAACTGATGATCACATTTTCCCCTCTTATTCTTACATTATGGTTGAAAGAATCTCAGCTATGCACTTCCTGCTTACATATGAATACAGAGGCAGGGTTGTAGGGAGAATTGGTAGCTGGAAGTGGAGAAGGAAGATTGGGGGGCAGAATTACAGTGTCATATGGTATTGCAGCCCCTCAAGGGAGCTGTAATTAATGTGTACAAGGAAAACGCTGCAAGGAAACTAATCTAAAGAACACACTGGAACAATTTTGCCTCGGCTTTCCAAAATAAATAAAGAAAAAAGAAATTGTCCTCAAGCGTTGAGGAAGCATGAAGAATTTCAGCAGAAAGGAAATTTGTTGAGAGACCCAGAAGGGGCTAGTAATAATTGCTGGTTAGAATGTAAAGCCTCTTTTTAGGCTTCCTCACCATTTGTCAACACTCTGTGGTCCTGCTCCATTCATTAAGCATTTCACATGCATGTCACTCTAATTATGGGTCAGAGATTGGTCACAGCCCACTGACTGCTCTTTCTTTGTATCTTTGTAACTTGCTTCTTTACACCAGCTGATAGCCCACTAGCCCTTCTTTCTTTCTCTCCTCCTTACTCTATTTTTTGTCTTAAGTTTGTTAAGTGACTCCAGAGTTTAGAAGGCTTTTTGATTGTACATCATGTGATGCGAATGCCATGAGTTCCCTAGAGCAGAGTTATTCCAACTTCTTGTCTACCACCCGTAATAAGAAACCCACTTTCTGTCCAACCCAGTGGCTATATGTGTATGTAATTTAAAATAAAAAATTTATGAAAAAAATACTATGTGTGATATGCTGATTCTTCTGCTTCTCCTTAACGCTATTTCATTTATTTATTTGTATATTTATTTTAAACGTATGTCAAAACTCACTGAAGAAAACCATTTCATGCTTCGTTTCAATCACAGTGACTGCGCTTCACAGATGAGGTCTTCAAACACAGCATTCAGGGGTGTTTGGCCCTGAACCCTACCCCAGATCCATTGAATCAGAATTTGGTCTTAGAGATCCACAGGTTAGCCAATTTTCCAATATGATCTTAAAGTTTAAGAACTATTCCTAGATCTTAACACCTTAACATTATCCACTCACAGCAAGTTTATCGTTTGCCAGTTGATTATTTTTACTTTTTGGACAGCGTTGATAACTAAAGCAAGAGCTCTGATCTCTGAATTCTCCTTTCTCTTGCTGATCTAGGAGAGTTGTAGGTCAGTTGAAAAGGTACCAACAACCTTGGACATCTAATAATAACTTATTATGTCCCAGTTGCTATTCTAAGTGCATTATATAAATTAAACCTCATGACAACATTTTGCATGCAATACTATTAACTTATTTTTCAGATGGGGAAACGGAGGCACAGGGCAGTGTAGAAATTTTTAGCAAGTTACATATCAAGTAAATGGCAGAGCTGAGATTCAAATCCAGGCATTCTCACTGAAGAGACCATAATCATAACCAAAACCTTCTTTATTTTTTTACTTATCATGAAATGGGAGGTAGTAAATTACTGGTAGGGGTCCCAGGGTGGCACAAACAGTTAAGTGCTTGACTACTAGGTTGGTGGTTTGAAACCACCCAAAGGCTTCTCAGACGACAGGTCTGGTGATCTGCTTCTGACAGATCCCAGCCTTGAAAACCCTATAGAGCAGTTTTATGCACACACGGGGTTACCATGAGTAGGAATTGACTAATGGCAACTAACAGCAACAACAAAATACCTTGCTGAGAGCCAAAATACCTTGTTGCTGAGAGCCTTAGGTGATTTCACTAACCCACAATGTGCCACAGGAAGATGAATTAGAGGATAATTTGTCTCATCTCTTACTGCATTCCCCACCCTTGGCTTCAGAGATCTGATAATGACACTCCTTCCACTAGTCCCTCCACCCTTAAAGCAGGCATGTATGTGCTTGGGGTGGGGTGGGGTGGGATGGGGAATTGTGGCAGGAATAGATGGGTTGGGAAGTGAAAGGATGATAAGCACTTTTCTGTTGCTTTTATCTCTAGCTTTTACTCTTTGACTCCTGTTAGGCTACCATCTCTTCTATCGCCTGAGTAACGAATTTAGTTCATAATTTTCAAACCTATACTTTTAAAATGATATAATTAAAATACTTTAAATCCAGCAAACTCACCACTCAGTGATTATTACATACAAATGCCCTTATAGATTATTAAATTCATTATATCCAAATACTCAAACATTTCTGACCAGTGCACAATACAAAGGGATGATTTAGTGTGTACATTTAGTACAAAATGGCTTCCAAAAGCCATGAATGACTAAGGAAACTTTGCAAAGTTTCCTCTTGGAACATGCCTGCCAGTCTTCAAGGGAATTTTCTAGCATTTCCCTCCAAGACATGCCAGTACAAGGGGAGACCAATACGGAAGAACTGATTTTGAGCTAATTTGGAACTGTCGAAAGTATGGAGAAGGAGGGGAAAAGATTTCTAATTGGAGGAATGAACATATATAAAGGCCAAAAGGCATTAAAGACCATAGTCTCTTCAAAGACCATGGTGTCTTCAAGAACTAATGCCAGGTGAAGGGCAAAACAATGCCAGATGACTCAAAGAAATACTGATTGAATTGAATTGAGGAGTGATTTACAATTTATAAACTCAGATCTGCCATCTTCTCACTCCTACACCCAGATGTCTATGGAAGAGACTTGTCTGAATCAGGTGGGGTTCCATCATGCCCTCAGGTTAAGAGACTGGCCCTAGACAGACTTCAGCTTCTCGGAGGGTCTGGGCCCTGCACTTGGCTCATGCACTTAAAGTGTGTAGAGGTACTGGGCAGTGTGGGAGCCCAAATTCTCTCTCTCTTATGTAGCCAGTTCAGTTGGAACATAGAGCTGGAAGTGAAGGTTGTGGCAGCTGTGAGAACAAAGGTAGTGTATTAGTTTGTGTTCACATATGGACATATGTATATGCACATAAGTATGTGCTATGTACATATCATAGAATGATGCATGTTTAAGCCAAGAGACTAAGATAGGAAATTAGAGGGAAAAGGTGTAAAATGGTTTTGTTTTTGTCCTCTTGCTAGTCTTCTCCTGCCATATGTTTGTCCTAGTCCTTAAACCAACAGGCTTTTATTTGCTATGGTTATTATAATGCTTAAAGGAATTCTATTTATATATGGAGCATAGTTTATATCTAAGAACTTTCTAATATCCCTATTAATTTATGAATTTTTCTTAACATATCAAATATTACACATGAGATTATCCTTTAATATGTTTTCCCATCTGCCCCATTCCCACCCTATATCAGACTCTTAAATTCACAGTGGGTTTCTTCATTTTTTTTTTTTTCTTCATACCTATTAAAACAAATGAACAAAACAAAACCCATTGCCGTCAAGTCAATTCTGACTCATAGCAACCCTACAGGACAGAGACAACTGCCCCACAGGGTTTCCAAGGTTGTAATCTTTATGGAACCAGGCTGCCACATCTTTCTCCCATGGAGTGGCTGGTGAGTCGGAACTGCCAACCTTCCTGTTATCAGCCAAGCTGCTTAACCACTGTGCCAACAGGCCTCCTCTCGTATCTATTAGAAATATTAATACTGTAACCTTATCATATTCACTCTGATAAGATACTACAGAGCCTGTTTCATGGACCTTCTTGGGGACGAATCAAACAACAGCCAAGACTTAAGTACAGGTTGTGTCAGCGGCCTCTTTGGGTTATAGTTCCAGGAGGCTGTAAGAGACGTTAAAATCATTTCCTTTTGTTTAGCTGCAAATGCTTCATACTCTAAACAGTTTACAGCCTTCTTTTTATATAAGAAATGTTTCTGAAATGAAACTACTCATGACTAGCTCCTCTGGTTATCTTTGCCTCAGCTCCAAAGTACTCACTCTTTGTTGCCGAAACATGAAGAGCTATTGTATTCTCAGTTCCCTTAGTCAGTGGAGACATGCCAGGTATTTGCTGTTATAGCTGATCTCGGTTGGAGTCTGTCATTCCTGACACAGACTTGAGGAGAACATCATGAAGGGATATATTATTCCAGATTGTTCTGTTAAGCAGTAGGAAGGGAAACTGGCCACAGACTGTGTCAAAGAGGGTCTACCTCAGAATGTTTAGTGTGTGGTGGTAATGTGTATTTAAGCTTATTTAGACCAACGTTTGCAAAATTCAAAACTTGGAACAGAATCCCAGACCGTGGTGGCCAAAGAAACACCTTGCTATGAGCAAGTTGGATAAGATCTGTAAGATCTTTGGAGATAATGGAAATAAAGCACCATCCAAATGGAGGAAGGCTTTGCTGACAAAACCTTCTACAATGCTATTTTTCTAACAAACCATAAAAAAGCAATTAGAGGCCCATCTACACATTTCAGTATTTGAAGGGTTTCAGATTGCCTAGAGATTTGACAGCTATAGACATTTCATTTTTGTAAGAATTTAGCTATAAAAATAAAAAAAAGACATTTACTTCCTCTGTGTCTATATGATATTTGGTTTGTTAAAAAATACATTTTGTCTTTAGCTTTTGTTGGCATAAGCTGTCAGACCCATCCGTGCTGTCATTTCAAATTTAATTTATGTATACATGTGATAGAGAAATGTAAGCATGTTATACTCTCTGAAGACTGAATCTAAACTGGCAATATACGTAACTGATAATTTTATGTAGTATAGGAATAAAGCACACATGATTGGATTAAAATATTGAGTCTTTTATCTCTTTTTAATGCTTACTTTATAACCATAAAGAAATAAGGCTATTTGTTGTTCCAGAAAGTCTTATTGTAAACACATGTGCCTATTTGTGTGGAATTTGTAAATTTAGCTTTAGGAAAGTATAACAATAAAGTAGAATTTAATTTGGCCGTGGCCCTTAAACCTTTCAATAAAGCGAATACGTAGAAACAAAAGGCCAGTCAGAGAAATCATCACAGACTCTAATGGCTTTTCTAGTGTCTTCCAAAGATTGCCACCCAATGAAGGTTTCAAAATGGCAACCCCAAATAAATGTGGGAAGGAGTTCAAGGAACAGAAACTTTGGGGAAGATGTTTTGAATGCCTTCCAAAACCTTCGAGAAACCTTAAGCTCAAGCTCAGCGCTTATCTTTGACAAATACCACACTGTATATCTGCTTGTTATTTCGTGGTCCTGTTGCTGCTGTCAGCTTGTTAAATGGAGCTCTGGTTTAAGTTGGGAGATGATAACGTGGTAATCTCTGTGCTCGGCTAGCCTCGGGATCCAGAGGCATGCCTGTGCCTGACTGTGTGAGGCTGCAGTGCCGAGGGTAACCACGGCAGCTGGGCCGATTGAAAACGGTCTGTGCCAACAGATTGAAAATGTTCTTTCCAGATCTTTCGATGGAAACTTGAGCTTTGCTTTGAAAAGTTTTATGCCCACAGCAAGAAGCACAAAATAAATTACTAAACCGATTGCTTTGGGAATTTCCAAGCTGTGACATTAAGGTGGCTGATAGACATCACTCTTGATGAAAAGCAGAGGAGCAGTTTCAGAAATTTTGTCCATCAGAAGGAGATTGGGCAAAACTCAAAGTGTATAACAGTCTGCAGACCTACAATAAATAGATCTTATTTACAGCAGTAAGTGAGGTAAAAAGAAGTGTTTATTTTCAGGAAAGAAAAAAAAAAAGCTGCCTGTTTTAAATTCTGGCTTCTTTTGATTTAATCAAAGGGAAAAGATACAGCATTTAATGGAATTGTTTATTCCCACAGAGAAATATTTGTAGCAGAAATGCAAAACATGGTTTGTTTTCCATGCTGAGATTCCTTACCTTGTAGGGCCTCGTTAACACTTCCACCAGAGTATGGAGAAATAAAACCAAAGGCAGAATCATAGAATGCAGGGCCGTTATTCCCAAGTAGGACAGAGGTCTTCTCTCTTGTCTACCAGGGGTTGTTCAACAAAGTTGTCAGAACACTCCTTTTCAGGTATTACCAAGTCCTGATTAAATTAAAGGCACTTCAGACCCTCAAAGCTCAAAATCTAAGTGGCCCCTGAGTGGGAGGCTGGGGATAAGAGAATGGGAAACCCATAGGTTAAAAACATGAATTTTGGAGAATGACAAATATAAGATCAAATTCAGGTTCTACCAATTACTATTAGTATGAAACAGCCAAGTTACTTGAACTTCTGGTCCTCTGCTTATTCATTTGTGAAACAGAAATGATCGTATCTAGTTCATGGGCATGTTGGAGACATATAAAACAAAATAACTTTAGAAGGAAAGTATACTCATGTCTCTAACTTACTTTCACATAAGTTAAAAATAATAAGATAGATAGATGGATGGATGGATGGATAAATGATACACAGGTCATGAAACAAATACATCAAAATGTCAACAAGAAGCATAATTACTGGTGGTGGGTATACAAGTGCTTGCTATACAATTCTCTCAATTTTTCTGTATGTTGGAAAACATCTTAATCAGGAGGAAGAGATTAAGAAGGCGTGTTCTTTTAATGTAACACACCAATCACTAAGGTGTGTAAATAACAGCTCCTGTACCACTGATCCTAGAACTTAATCACATGGCCATACCGAACCTTAAAGGAGACTGGAAAAATGTCTTGAACTCAGCTAAGATTTAGACATTCTATTTCTAAGGAAGAAGAAGAGGAGAGATATTCGGGGAAGGTAAGAGTCTATGGTCCCTTAATGATTTCCTGGCACATCCTAAATGCTGAATAACAAATGGTGGACATTACTATTAAAGGAAGAAGGGTGGAGTGCTCTCTGAAGTCTCACTGCTTTGGGTGACCCAGTGGGTTTAATTCTTTCCTCCCTGGTCATCTTGTTTGCATTTCTGTGGGAGCTTGTTACTCCACCCTCCATTGCATAGACTTGATTCTCTCCAGGACCCCTCTCTGCAGCACCTGGGATTAGCTTTTGTACGATATGGGAGTCTGTATTCTTCCACGTATTTAAGCTAAAAAATGT
This sequence comes from Elephas maximus indicus, assembly GCF_024166365.1. Classification (NCBI taxonomy): domain Eukaryota; kingdom Metazoa; phylum Chordata; class Mammalia; order Proboscidea; family Elephantidae; genus Elephas; species Elephas maximus. Next base: position 54,644,963 of record NC_064843.1, read on the forward strand.
TCCCTTATGGTAGAATTTTCTTACAAGTTTTCAGTGCAGACTGCATTATGAATTAACTCTTTGAAACCACTGCTGTATGAAGACAGCTGATTGTGTCATTATGGTTTCCATATGAGGGAGTTCTGTTCATCACAGCTTCTTGTCACTGTCTCCTCCCTGTGAGGCAATGCAGGGAGGCCTCCAGACAGAGCAGGGACTCCAGCTTTAACTTTCTATGCAGGGAACTCCCTCCATCTGTCCCTGGGAGAACTGTGATGTGGAAGGGAACTACGTACCTTCAAGAAGACCAACTCTTATAGGATGGGCAGAGGAAAAGAAACCTCCAAACACTTAACTATAACTAAAACAAAAACAGAACAACCAACAACGAAAACAAAACTGAAACTAGGCAGCTCTCAATGAAGAATAACCAGGATAGGGCTGTGTCTAGGAAGCCCAAAGGGGTCAGGGACGGGGATGGAGGAGGGGATCAAGAAAGACTGGTCAAAGTAAATGTTACCTCACAGCCAAGAAAGATAAAGACTGACTTTCAGTCACTGGCAATTTTAATAAAGCGTCATTCCAAGGGAGCAAAGAGGGCAGAATTCAAATTTTGATGGGGTGGAGATGACCGAGAGGTAAGGCGGACAAGACAACAACCTTGAAGAGGTTCAGCAGCAAAGGGAGGAGAAGGCAGCAGCCAAAGGGGGAATATAGGGTATATGGAGGAATTTTTATGATGAGGAAAACCTGAGTGTGATCAAATGCTGATGGAAAGGAACCAGGAGAAGCAAATATAAAAGACGTAGAAGAGAGAGGGGGTTACTGCTAGAATGAGATTGTTTAGAAGGCAAGAAGAGGTGGGATCCAGACAACCTGAAGAGGAATTGGCCTTGGGTAGGAGGGACTGCTCTTACATTATGACAGGGTGGTGGGGGATGCCACAGTTGGGGTATAGTTGGTTCAGCCAGCAGAGAGTAGAATCGTTACCTCTCTTTATTCAGTTGGAGTCCTGCTGGTGCAGCGGTTAAGCATTGGACTGCTAACAAAAAGGTCAGCAGAATCTACTAGCCACTCCTTGGAAACTCTATGGGGCAGTTCTACTCTGTCCTATAGGGTCACTATGAGTTAGAATCAACTTGATGGCAGTGGATTTGGTTTTTGGTTTTTATTCAATTAACTTGTTCCTATATAGCCAGTCTGCAGTCACATCACATTAGCTTTTCTTGTGATCCACCACACTGTTGGCTTTTCCTGAAGTTTATCAACAAATTACAAACATTTTCTTACATTGGATCCTGCTAAACCATGTCTCCTCTATCCGTACTTAGGTGTGTCTGAAATCAAATTCAAGTTTTAGCACTTATTTCCATTAAATGTCTTTCCATTAGATTTAGATCATGTTTCCAATTTATCAAGATCTTTTTAATATTCTCACCGAACACACAACATATTGCTGATGTATTTCACCTTTGTGTTACCCACACATTAAAATACCTTCTGTACACCTCCATCTAAAGAATTGTCTTTGGCTTCTTTTTTTTTACTTTATTAACCCTCTGCACCCCTTCCCCATAGAGACTCTAGGGAAGAAGAATTCAACTGGATGCTTTGATGATAACTGATAAAGCCTTTTGTCCTGAGGAGTCCTCCTAAATTGGATTAAATGGATTCATTTGTGATTTGCAATGTTTATGTTTTAGGGAGAGCAGGATGTGAAAACTCTCACGTTCTCTGTGCTCATTTTCGCAAATAGACGGATACTGTCACTTTCCAAGGCTTGTCCATCTGGAATGCATCACAAACACATTGCTTGGAAAGTAAAAGTTCCAAAAAGAGCCTCGTTTTCCCCTGGAACTGTGCAACTGAATGGTCTAGTTTCTTCCATGTTATTGTAAATTCACAAGAGTGTAGTATAAGCTACATTTTTAACCATTTGGGATAGCTTTTGATTGAATAATGCTTCCTGTTGGGCATCTTTTCCTTTATTTATCACTCTCTTTTCTAATCCCAGCAACAGCAATGGCTGATTATGGAAATGATTCCAATTGTTCAACCTCTCATAATCACATTTAGTCACCAAAAGCAATCGATCTGCTACTTTCAAAAGCTGTTCAACAAACAAGCAATTTATTACTGCCTTCTTAAAAAACTACTGGGAAACACGGCCACGTTCATTTTGCTCCTTGCATTGCTCTGGAAACACAAGTGCCTCTTTCTAACTAAATCAAAATCTGCTTGTTCCTAACCCACTGCCTTTGCAATCAGTAATTTGACTCAGTGGACTTAATTCAAAGCAGGCACTCACATTCTTTAGATGATTTGTTAGTCTTCCAGGAAATCAAGGAGAACAACAAAAATAAACAAACACTAGCCCTAAATTAAACCAGATAAGGAGGGAGAAACTTTAATGAATGCTGAAGCAAAATAACAAAAGTCAGGAGAAATAAATAGAAGATATTCCAGGGTGCCACCTGCTCAGGCCCCTTAGCCCCTCTTTTATCTTTCCTTCCTAGAGGAAATCAAAGCATCTCCCAAGAGCAAATATTAGTTGTTGACTTCCAGACTTCTACAGAACCTGCTGCATCTCTGTCCTCCCGCCCTGCCCGCAGCAGGTGAGCGCACCTGGGACCCCTGCAGGCAGACATTTCCTAGTGATTTCTCTGCTTAGCAAACAGCCAGCATCCCTGCAGAAAGCTCTTCCCTTTGCTGAAATAAGGTAGATAAATGAATTCCCTAGTGAGTTAACCCCAGCTTGGCTCCCTAGAGCAACTACCCATGCTGGGATAGAGAAGGAGGTGGCAGTCTTCCATGAAAATCAAATAGGTTTTCTTCTGTGTAATGTGCTAAACTTTCCCTTGCCCCAGGCTTAAAATGGCAGATCCAGTCTTTACTTGTGTGAATAACCAGGGAATAGTTCACAGCTCCACAAGATAATAGTGGGTTAAAAAAAAAAAAAAAATAGTGGGTTAGCAGAAGTCAATACAAACACATTTCAGGGGTGTTTCCTGGTAAATCTGATTATCTTAATGTTTCCTAAATATAAGCAGGCCACAGTGTTCCTTTCTGAATACTCCTTAACCTCATAAGCTTAGACAGTTTTTTATTTTCATTTTATTAAAAACCCGGTTTTTAAGTGTGATCTCTCGACTTTTTCATTTAGTCTCTTTTGTTTTAGAACAATTTACTGAAGATGAATTTTTTTCAGTGTATTCACAGACTTAGAATATATGAGGTATTTGTAATTCATGTGAAATGTACAGGTGAATATTCCTCAATTAATTCAGAGTTACCACCCAGTACAGATCTCGAGCGTGCTGTAACAGTCATATGCGTTGAAAGTGAGGTCGAGTGCGTTTAATCTCCCTGCCATTTCTTCTAATGCTTAACCCTTTTCTGGAATGAAGATACACTGTAATGAATGCAGTTAATATAAATAGATGGGGTTATGTGCAGCCAGAAAGTGGGGAAACTGCCTTGTTCTTTTACAGCAGGATATCTTATACAGGTTCCTCCACGTTTGTACCTTAGGAGAGTCACTTGTTCTTTAGATTTAAAAATAGTAATGAACTTTCCACAAGCCTCAACTCTTTTAAGTCCCCTAAGGGCAAGAGCCCTACATATGTGTCACGCCTTTGGTGTGAATTACACATGACGTAAGGAATCCTAATTTTAAAAGAAAGAAGCACCAGTGGTGCAACAGTTAAGCACTCAGCTGCTAACCAAAAGGTTGGCAGTTTGAACCTACCCAGTGGCTCTGCAGGAGAAAGACCTATTTGTTCCTGTAAAGATTCCAAAATAAAACCAGTCCCCTAGGCATCAAGTTGATTCCAGCTCACAGGGACCCTATAGGACAGAGTAGAACTTCCCCACAGTGTTTTCAAGGACTGCCTGGTGGATCCAAACTGTCAACGTTTTGGTTAGCTGCCGTAGACTTAACCACTACGCCACCAGGATTACAGCCTAGGAAACCCTGTGGGGCAGTTTTACTCTGTCACATGGGGTCACTGTGAGTCAGAATTGACTCGACACCTAACAATAACAATTTTAAAAGAATATAGCCAATCATCCCTTTAAACAATAACTACTTTTACATAATACATAGAATTAAAAAAAAATACTGATAAATCCACTTTGTACTAGGACATGTATTCCTAGTCTATTACACCTGTGCATTTGATGTTTAAGGAGCACATTGGCATTAAAATCCCTTGCCGTCGAGTTGATTCCAACTCATAGCAACTGTATAGGACAGAGAAATGCCCCATAGAGTTTCCAAGGAGCACCTGGTGGGTTCGAACGGCCTACCTTTTAGTTAGCAGCCATAGCACTTAACCACTATGCCACTAGGGTTTCCGTATTGGCATTCAAGGCAATGCAGTTGTTTTTCATGACATCTTAAAAGCCCATTTCTGTATTACATATTCCAATCTAGTGAAAATTAGATCTACTTGGTTTGGATTTGGCGTTCAACACTTGCTGGCCATGGCATGTGATGTAATTTGAAAATGCTCATGTACGTTTAGAAGGAGATTGATTTACAGCAGTCTTTGCCTGAGACAAGCACAATTTAAACTAATTCCTATTGATCCAGATACACTTAAGTTTGGTTTTGAAAATCCTCAAGCATAGAGAGCTTTGGACACATCTGAACCACTTTGCTAAGCATTGTTGCCATGTATATAAAAGCATGAATATGTTAATGCTTACCCTTCTTTTCCTTGGCATCTTAGTTAGTCACTGCATACCTCAAGGCTAATTCGTTCTCCAGATGCTGTGATGTATGCCCAGCTGTTACAATATATGCAACTTGCAAACGGCAACATGAACAACATATCCAGAACATTCTTCAGGCTGGACTTTGCTGTTAAAGCTAAGATATATCTAGTGTCAGGGATAATCTCTTGGTGATTTGTAACTAGGATGAAGCTGAGGAAATGGCAACAGGTATAGAAGAGTACCTCATAAACAGCCACACGAATACAATATTCACCCAAGCATTTCCATATTAATATATACTGTGTACCACAAATTGAATTTACTATGAATGTGCAATGATTGTGTGTAAAATTTATAAGGATGTCTAGTATTACAGGTATGTTATTATTATTTATTGTACTTTGGGCGCAGGTTTACAGCTCAAGTGAATTTCTCATACAAAAGGATGTACACTTATTGTTATGTGACCCTAGTTGCAATTCCCGTAATATGACAGCACACTCCCCCTTTCCACCCTGCATTTCCCAACTCCATTCAACTAGCTCCTATTCATTTCTGCCTTCTCACCGCATACAGGTATGTTATTTAAGAAGATCAAATTACATCCAATTACTTAATCAAATCTCTTTTGGCATCTGAAGAAGTAGTTCTATATATGTGTGTGTGTGTGTGTGTATATATATATATATATATATATACACATATAGCCTGATTGTAGGGTAGCCTTTGGTAGAAATGCTCCACTTAGTGTTTGAAAGAGCTGGGTTCCAGGTTTTGGCAATGTCTATGACTACCCTGTGACACTGGACAAATCTCTCAACATTTCCTAATCTTCTACTATTCTTAGCTACTCTATTCATCATACAGAGAGTACCCAAATTTAATTATATTTATGCTCTGACAAAGAAAGATACTTTATACATTTTAGCTACATTCTAAAACAGTGGTCTAGGGCTAGTTGCTTTTCAACTTTTCCCCAATATCTCTTAACTCTGTTTAGGTGTATAGCTATTTCTGTGTTTTTTTTGTTTGTTTGTTTTTAGCTGCCTAAGTATTCCTAGGATGATTAGATTAGGACACATACATGGCTTATTAAAAAAATTAGCCGCCCCTATTTGGACAAATGGAAACCCTGGTGGTGTAGTCGTTAAGAGCTATGGCTGCTAACCAAAAGGTTGGCAGTTCAAATCCACCAGGCACTCCTTGGAAACTCTATGGGGCAGTTCTACTCTGTACTATAGGGTCACTATGAGTCAGAATTGACGGCAACAAGTTTGGTTTTTGGTTTGGTATTCTTTGACTTTCTAATATGAAAGTCAAAGAATATTCTAGAGCTCAATAAATAAATCATAGTTTTTATATTCCAAATTATTTTATTGTTACATGTAGAAAACAGTGGTGTCTGCCCTTACGTGCCTCTGGATGCTGCTAAAATACACTGCTGGATGGAAATCTGAGTCATCAACTTTTTTGGATCTTGACCTTTTAAGGTGCTCTGTGTCTAATGAATCTACAGGTCTATTGAGACCCCAGGCAAGGAACTGGTATATAGGAGGGAAATAGAAAGTGTTCATATACAGTGACTAGAACTGATTTTTTCAGTTTAGATAGGATCAGGCTAAGAAAATTATCCTTCTGGGCCAGGTAATCCATCCTTCGGGAAAATCGCTAAACTACATTCTTAATAACACAGTCACTGAGGTGATTTCCTTTTGTTGAATAATTTCCTTATTCTGTAAGGATTTTAAAAACCTGGGGGTATTTGAGCATATGGTTTAGGGACATTATTTTAAAACATAGACTCTCAACATAATTTAAATACAATCTAAGTAAATAACTTACTTGCTAAGTGTTAAAAAGAAGCAGGATATTCTACAAGAAAGAAAGGGAATTTTAAAAGCTTTTGCTTTTGAGTTAAAGTTAGGAGCTGGAAACTAAAGCTCTTCCCTGTCATTTCCTTACAGAACTGGTGTCTCCATTCCTAATTGCCAGAGGTCAATTCTCTCTTGACACAGTTGATCGCTCCTCCTATGTGAAACAATTTCATCACTTGGATCCTCCTTTCTCACTGACTGCTCCTTTTCAATCTCTGCTGGTGCTTGGTCCTATCACTACCCCCTTAATAATGAACAGCCCCAGAGTTCAATCCTTGAACTTACTATCTATTAGCATTCATTATTAGTGATCTCAACTAGACTCAAGTCTTTATATGCTGATGAAGCACAATTTTACATTTTCAGCCTAGATCTCTTTCCTGAACTATATTTTTGTATATCCAATACCTATTCAATATCTCCACTTGGATTTCTAATTAATATCTAGTTTATCATCTCCAAAATTGAATGCCTTATTTAATTCTGTGCTCCCTGCCCCTAAAAATATACATGCATACCTTCTCTCCCAATTTTCCACATCTGAGTTCATGGCAAACCCATCTTTCCAAGGGCCCAGAACAAAATCCTTGGTGTCCTCCTTGAATACTCTCTTTCTCTTACTTTTGACATTCAATCTCTCAGAAAATCTTATTGGTCTTGCCCTCAAAATATATACCATATCTAACAATTTCTCATTCGTTATATAGCTTTATTTTCCCCACTCCTTTCCAGTCATTATCAGTGTTTTTCACTTAAATTATTGCTCCCCCGTTGTTGTCATGTTGATTCTGACTCATAGCAACCCTATAGGACAGAGTATAACTGCCCCATAGGGTTTCCAAGGAACAGCTGGTGGATTTGAACTGCTAACCTTTATAGTTAGCAGCTGTAGCTCTCAGCCACTGCGGCCACCCAGCCAATGCCCTCCTACATGTTATTCTCAACATTGTAACCAGAGTAACTGTTTGAAAAATGCAAGTTAGATCATGCCACCCTTCTTAGAACTGTCACAATAGAGATTCAGTAGAGACTCCCCAACCTTATTTAAGTAAAAACCAAGTTCTTGCAAAGCTTTCAAGGCCTTATCTTATCTGCTACTCTTTCCTCATCACTCCCTCCATCCCAGCTTCACAGGTCTTCTTACTCTTTTCTTACATAGAAAGCTTTTCCTTCACTCCTACTCCCACCCTTCCTTCTTCAAGTTTCTACTCAAAAGTCACATTTTTAAGGATGGCCTTTCCTGACTGCTGTATCTAAAATAGCAACAATTGGGTACTTCGTATGCCTCTTCTTTATTTTTCTTCAAACCTTATCCCCATCAGACATACCATATATATTGTTTATTTATTTTGTTTATTTTCTGTCTCCCCCACTGGAAGGTGTGCTTCACGAATACAGGACTTTTGTTTATGTTCATTATGGCATCCTTTAGAATATAGCAGGGTGTCAATGAATATTACATGAATGAATGAATGAATAGACATGGCAAATGATATTCTCCTTTAGGTTGACATGATAATTTAAAACAACAGTTCATTTTCAATTGATCCCTTTGCTATTTTTTTCTTCATTTCATTTTGGAGATATAAATAATAGAAAACCTAGGAAGAAATAAATTATCTCATTGGAAGAGATGCGAAGGAAAGATTTATCAATTGTCTGATTCATAGGGACTTATAAAACACGTTCTGTGAAGAGTCTGGGCCAAGGGGGAGGGCATGATGGTCTCAGACAGAGGTAAACATCTAGAAGCCACAGCAGGAAAGGCAACTACTTACAATTCTCTAGAATATTAACTCAAAGCTCTCCAGGATGGGGTAGTGCCTGGAGAATTATCTTTAACTCTGGAATGAGCTCATATAATGTGATTATTCTCTTCTTTGCAAACTCACTCCAGTGGTCTCTCAGTATCCAAAATTGGTGACCACATGGGCCTCCAGGGCCACTGTGAATTACTGCCATCTCCCTCGGGCTTTCTCAGGCTGGAAGGGAAAGAGAAGATTCTAAATAAAAGTAGAAAATAATTCGTTTTATGTTTTTCTGCATTTTTTCCATCAATGAGATGATAACTGTTGTCCACCAAAATATTAATTTTCAACTTACAGACAATGCTGTTTGGTCATTAAAGGCATATATGTTGTAGACCGTTGTGATGCAATGGATCACTTTTATACGGCCTTTTTCACCATGATCTTGTAACTTCCACCAAATAACTGGGTGGGACTATGCAAATGAGGTGCTTGTGGCCTGCCAAGGGAATTAGACAGCTTGGTAATAATACAAAGAAGGTGCATGGCACCCTTGAGAGGATGGGACCATGCACATAAGGTGTATGAAACCCTAATGAGGGAATTAGTCAGTTTTGCCATTTCACTAGGCTTAAAATGAGTTACCCCAGGGGTGGAAATCGGGACCTGACTACCACCAAGAAAAACAGATGCGAGCAGATCATATCCTTTGGATCTGGGATCCCTGTGCCGAGACCCTCCTAGACCCAGTAGAGAGGGAGAGAGAGCTGTAACATCAGAGATGCCAAGACAGCAAGAAGCAGTGGCTGAGAAATGGCAGCAACAGAGGCAACAGAACCAGGAGACCAGCAGGAGACCCTGTGAGACAAGCTTCCTGGCCCAATGAGCAAGAATGCTAAGCACCCTCAGGTAGGAGGATTGCTGGAGGAGTGGGGTGACTCTGGGCAGTTATTGTTGGAACTAAAGGGCTTTGTAACACTTGTCTGAGCAGGGCAGAACCCTGGCCTGAAGGGCTGAGGGCTAGAGAGAGGCCTGCCTGAGGGCACAGCTGAGAAGAGGCTGTCCTGTTGGAAGAGTTGTATGCTGAGTGTTCCTGAACCTGAACTGTAAGCTGTTAACTTCCCTAATAAACCCCATAACTGTGAGTATGGTCTGTGAGTTCTGTGTGGCCATTGCAAAGAATTATCAAACCCAGCAGAGAAGTAGAGGCTGCCATAGGAGGAACGGTTGGTGTCAGAGCTGGAAAAAAGATGGGAGGTGGAGGTGTGTTTGACCTCTGCCTCAGCCTTGGGCTCTTGGTGCTTATAATGATTCTCACGATTCTTTCTCCCCCTTTGAAGTCAGAGGAGGTCAGAGGACACCACCATGCCACCATTTTTACAACTATAATGAACTGATTGTCCTATAAATTGTATCTCTTTTCAACTGTTGTAAGGGTGTTTTACATTAGACCAAGACTATTTTGTTTCTGGAACATTGGTTTGTAACCAAAATCATATATTTTTTTTTAAAAAGTAAGCGTATGATATAAAACCATAAAAATACTACAATATGGAAGTAGAAGTAAATGCCACACATATAGAAAGTTCAAGCAATATCAATGGAATAAGAACAGTGTGAATATGTCCTAGGGAATGGCAGACGAGAACATTTATCTGAAATCTTTTGTGGAGATAAGCAGATTAAAAATCTGCCTGTAAATGTAGTCATTTGCACTTCAGTTGGAATCAGAACAGTCTTTAGGAGGCTCAGGTGAGTATCCTTTTGGTGTTATCTCTTTATCTGCCTTCAGGAGACAATACTACCTGGACTGTGCAATTCCGAGACCTAATCTCTAATTTAAAGAAACAGAGATGAAATAAAAAATGCTACTATAGTTTCTTTCACCCATTTTTGCCTTGTCATAAATTAGTATCATTAAAACTTAAATTCAAAACATGGGGAATATTCCAAGGACAGCTACCAACCTAATAAGGATCATCTTCCTGTCTGCTACTGTTGTGTTCCTAACTGCCTTACTTCCTCAGACTCTACTATTTGAAGGTTAGTTTAAATATCTCCTCTTCTTTATATGATTTGTTAGCATAGTTTTTTTTGTTGTTGTTCACTTCTCCTCATGAGGCAAGGGGTTAGAACTAGGCCGTGGTCATCTTTTATGACCATATTTAGAGAGAATTCATCAGAAAGTTATCTCTTCTGGGTTTCTCCTTTTGCCTTTTTTATCTCAATCCCAACTCAACAGATAGATAGGAGTTAACAGCTCTGAATAAATTTATACCCATTTCTAAATGCATCTCTTATGCTTTTTAGTCTTCCGTAATATAACATTGTAGTGCTATTGTAGTAATAAAAAAAATAATAATAATCCAGGAATAAGAAAACTCATTTTACTGCCCCAGACTAATCTTAGTTTCAGAAAACTCCAGCCTCATATAGAGGTTACACATGATTACTTACCCACTGTACCTGATCACCAGGATATTACTCCGTAATTAAAAAAAGGGGGGGGGATTTTCTGAAGGAATGATGTAATCATTACAGCACCAGATTTTAAAAGGCGATTATATGTTTCTATCTCTGTTCATTGGTTCTACATGAGTCATCATCCTTGCAAAAGAAGATGACATTTTTCTCCCCTGGAAATTGATAGAATACACATAGAAAACTTACAAGGCTCTCTGCACTTGAGACTCTTGAGCTGCCATATCCCCCAGAAATCCTGGGCATTTGTAGTTTTGTGATTTATAGTATAAAAAACCCAAACCCATTGCCGCTTAGTTGATTCTGACTCCTAATGACCCTATAGGTCAGAGTAGAACTGCCCCATAGAGTTTCCAAGGAGCGCCTGGTGGATTCAAACTGCTGACCTTTTGGTTAAGCCACTGTAGCACTTAACTGCTATGCAGCCAGGGTTTCCAATTTATAGTGTGAACATCTGTAATTTGCTTTGCCAAACTTCCTTCTACGTAGAGTGTGACAACATTCTCTGCTGTGTCCACATAGTACTTTATGATTATTGTACAACACTATTTGCATTTGAATCTGTACTTTACGTTACATCCTCTAAACATGATTGTGCACCTCATTGGAAGAGATGCAAAGAGAGAGATACAGAACAGGCTTTATTAATTGCCTGATTCACAGGGACCTATAAAACATGTTCCTGAGAGCTCTGCTAAGTATAATGGAAATGGCTTTGAAGGCAAACAGATCTGGGGTTCCAATTTTGTCTCTGTGGCATAGCTATGAATTCGGGCGAGTTATCTGGGTCTTCCAGTGATTGTTGAGAAGATGAAATAACGGAAAACACCTGGGACAAGTAAAGCACCTGGGACAAGTAGCCGCTTGGTGGGTGTTTTCTTTTTCTCATTGTCTCCTGTCCCTGTCTTTACTCATCTGCCCGAATGCAGAGTCTTCTATAGATAGTACTGTTGTGCAAATTCAAAAGTGTCCATAGTAGATTATTTTAAAAAGAAGCATTTTGTTGAAGTGTTCATGCAGCCCCAGAAAATCATATGATGAGGCTTGTGAACCTGTTCTTTGAAATGAGAACTACATTTTTATATTAAATATCAATTTAACTGTAAATGCATAAAACAGATTTTAGTGAACATACCATGAATTCAGATATCTACTTCCATTTCATTAACAAATGACTAAAGGGATATTTCTATTTTATTTTATTCAGGACTAAACCTTACCTAAATTCTGTAAATCTGTTTCTAAATACTGGCAATTTTTACTCCATCTTCACTATGTTGGCAAGTCACTTTCTTTTTCCAGGAGCTCTATTACTATTTGCTCTTTTCTTATGCACTTGATCAAAAGTCTCATTAAAGTATCTCAATTTAATCATGATATGCATTCAATGGAAACCCTGGTGGCGTAGTGGTTCGACGACACTGGGTACTGGTTTTTATGCATTCAATGCTGCAAAATACTGGTGGCCAACTTGTTAAGCCAGGAATGACTAGACTGTGCTGTGGCTCTCAGACCCTTGTAATCTGAGTCTATTCTTTATGATCATGTGCTGCATTTTCCATGTTTGACACTCAACTAGAATACAAAAGAAAAACTGGATTTCTCAGGTTTAGCAGAAACGTGGACATCATGCTAAATTCTAGGTAGACAAATGCCTTAGTCTGGGGTCTCTAAAGGAGCCAAACCAGTGGAGCGTGTATAGATACATTGAGAGAGAAGTTTACTTCAAGGAAATGGCTCACGCAATTACGGAGAAATGGCTCACGCAATTGTGGGGCCTGGAAAGTCCCAAATCTGTGTGTCAGGCAAAAGGCCGAAGACTTCTGCTGGCTCACGTGCTTGCAGAGGTGGACAAACCCAAAATTTGTATGTCAGGTGGCAGGCTAGAGGCCTTTGCTGGCTCACAGGGCTGTGGGGGTTGGTGAATTCAAAATCTGCAGGTCAGGTGGAAAGACTTCTGCAGGCTTCTAAGAACTGGAGATCAGGTGACGAGAAGAGCACAGGGTTGAGAAAGAGAGTGAACTTTGCCAGAACATCTATTTATATACTGGAAGCAGGCCACACCCCTAAGGACACTCCCTTTTCAACTGTTTGGCTGCTCACATCAGATCCCAAAATGAATGATAATTACAAGTGTCTACCAAACCACTTTTTTTGCCAAACCACTGAGAATCATAGCCTAGACAAACTGACACATAACATTAACTTTTGCAACACATTTGTGCATCTTCTTGCCTAACAGCTTCAGGAACTCAGGGATATTGCTACTTCACCATTTTAAGTTCACTGTCCTGTCAAGTCCAGAGGCAGTTTAGATGCATGACAATGTCATTGGAGAATTACATTCTCTCATGTTGGACTCACAGCCTTGCAAAGCAATCAAACTCTAAGAAATCACAAACCGTGGTACACCACCTAACTAGATGTCTTCATTCATTGTTAAATGAGCTTGGTAAAGCTTTCTTTTCAAGTTTGTAGAGATGCAGATAGATCATTAACTGGGATTTAGAGTTCACTAAGAATAAAAGCCTTAAGTGGTAGTGTACTGAGACATATTTTTAGTGCTTGAAGGTGTCTAAGGGTCACCTAAGTCCAACTTTGAGTAAACCAAAGCAAGGAGTAGTTAAGTGATTTGTCCAAGACCACATAGCTGTTTAGCAGCAATGATAAGATTAGAACTCAATCTCCCTAACCGTGTGGCTGGGAGTGTTTTGAAGGTTTTAACTCCAAAGTGAAGTCCCTGGGTGGTGCACGTGGCTAATATGCTTGGCTGTCAGCTGGAAGCTTGGAAGTTTGAGCCTAAGCAGAGGCATCTCTGATGAAAGGTCTGGTGATCTACTTCTAAAAATGAGCCATTGAAAACCCTACAGAGCACAGTTCTACTCTGACACACATCACATTGCCGTGAGTCAGTGTCGACTCCACAACAAATGGTTTAGTTTAGCTTAACTCCAAAGCATGGCCCCTATGTCCCCTCCATCCTATATGAAGCATGTACATGATGCTACATGCTAGAGGGGCTCCACACTCTGAAGGCTTTCTATATGGAACAACCATGACAAAGTCAATATATACTATAGGCCACATTCCAACCCACCCCTTCTCAAAACTACTGGAGGCTCTCCATTTTGTGACAAAACTAGATTTGAAGTATGTGCAGTAAGTGACACCAGCATTATTTTCACTTCTAAAAATACTTTGAGAGCACTCTTCCAGTTTAAATCACTTTGTTGTTGTTAGGTGCCATTGAGTGGATTCTGACCCATACGACACTGTGTACAACAGAATGAAACACTGCCTGGTCCTGCACCATCCTCACAGTGCTTGCTGTGTTTGAGCCCATTGTTGCAGCCACCATGTCAATCCATCTCATTGAGGGTGTTCCTCTTTTTCACTAACTCCTACTTTTCCAAGCATGATGTCTTTCTTCAGGGACTGGTCCCTCCTGATAACATGTCCAAAGTATGTGAGATGAAATCTCACCATCCTTGCTTCTAAGGAGCATTTTAGCTGTATGTCTTCCAGGACAGATTTATTTGTTCTGGCAGTCCATGGTATATTCAATATTCTTCACCAACGCCACAATTCAAAAACATTAATTCTTCTTCTGTCTTTCTTATTCATTTGTCCAGCTTTCCCATGCATATGAGGTGGTTGAAAATATCCTGGCTTGGGTCAGGCGCATGTTAGTCCTCCAAGTAACATCTTTGCTTTTTAACACTTTAAAGAGGTCTTTTACAGCAGATTTTCCCAATACAAGTTGTTGATTTCCTGACCTCTGCTTTCTGTTACCTGTAACTAGCCATGTTAATTGCTTACACGTCAAGCATGTTTTTGCTCAATTTACTCTGCCGCCACCCCCATCCTTTTCAGATAAAAGGGAGAGTCAGGAAGGGTTTTAAAATGAGAGAAAATAATTTTTGATTTCATATATTTATCAGTGTTTTTTTTCCATATAAATCTGTGTAAGTAAAAATAATTGTAGTCATTACATTTTTGGTTTTCATAAACCTTGTTGTCAACATAGAATGATCTTTCATCAGTGTAGAAAAAGCCAGATTATTGTTCTCAAGTGTTTACTTGAGTAAGGAAGAATGGGAAGTAGGAATTAGCAACCTTTATATTAATTGTGGGATTGTAAGCTTGGACTCGAGTTTGAGCATCCAGGTTCAACTCCAGATCTTCCATTTATAAGCTCTGAGATCCTAGGCAAGTTTCTTGCCTTCTCTTTACCTCAGCATTTTCATCTGTGAAATGGGGATGCTTATTAGCACCTGTATTTCAACACTGTTGGGAAATTGAGATAATGCATGTCAAATGCTTCTGTGGTGCCTTGATCAGAGCTACCGCTCAATATTATCATTGAACATTTCTAGTTCCAGTTCACATTTTTCCTTCATCCAACATTTTTACTTCATCCTACCAGATCCCAGATACCATTCTAGGCACTGCAGACAGATGAGAGATGAGGTCCTTATTCTTACAGAACTCTGAAAATACCCTAATTCCAAAGAAATTAGGAAATAGCCAGGAAGTGTACACACATGTACACATATACCATGATTTACTCTAGTAAGCTTTGTGAAGTTTTGGGAAATTTTGTTTAAAAAAAAATTACTTAAACAGACTTAAAGTGATTTATAAAAGGGAAACATAAATGAATAAATAAGCGCAACACATTTCACATAGCTTCCAATTATTTCTGATTATTTATTAAATGTCTACTTTAAAAGAGTCAAAGAACTGAAAAAACTGTTAATAATCTAGAGCCTTATGTGGCAGGACATAAGGGAAGCAGAGCCGAAAATTTTCCAGGAATTGGCCTTGCCCCAGTTCTAGAAACTTGAAGACTGGCGTTGGCATAGCCCTTGCTCCAGTCCTTCCAAGACCTTTCTCACTTCTTCAAAGGAAGGGAGTCGGTGCCAGTGGTTCTGCAGATATTGCCCACAGCTGGGAATCTCTAATTTAGACCCATTGTACAGCTAATGGAAATGAGCTGAAGGAATAGCCACAATGCTGATGTTCACCTAAGCAGGAGAAATTCCCTGGACACGCACAGAGTGGAAAACCTAACTGTTAGGGTTGCCTCACTCATTTTACTGTTTCTCTCCATAGCTATATCATCTCCTTCCTCTCTCCTTCTGCATCACATAAAACCTGTTAAAATTTATTCATCTTTCCTCCTTGGACATGGATAGCCTTACAAACACCTCCATTCTCTATGTACTCAAGTTGCAAATGACCCTGAAGGATCATTTAAAGTTGAAAATTAGATAGCAGAGAGAATACTAATGAAAGATGGAAAATGATGTAACTGTAATTGCTGGCTACATCAAAATATGATGCTAGAATTTTTTTCTCTTTCATATGAACAAGCATTATTGTTGAGATTTAAAAATAATGAAATAGAATGATTTTCAGAGACAAATTCTCTTCTAATATAGTAGCCATTTTCTTTTTTTATTTTTTACTTTCATGGGGAATCGTCAGAGTTATCAATATGAATCATGGCTTTTGAAACAAACAGAAAACTTTAGCAGAAGAATTCTTTATACACTCTGGAAATTATTGTGCTTTTTGCATAAGATTGAAGTCTTCTTCAAGACTCATACAATCATATGTGTGGGTAACATACTATTATTACCAGTGGCAATAAGAATAGGGATGGCATGGATAATCACAATGCTAGTATTGGCTGCTCCAAATTGCATTCTATCTTAACACAGAAATGAGGTATAATAATTTTTAACCTCTCTATTTTTAAAGTTTCTTTTGGAGTAAGTGGTTCAGAGTTTCAAATTTTTATTTTAGGGTCATAAACCATATTTTAATAACTCTTTGTAGATACAACTAATTTCTGCAGAAAATACTTAGCCATTTAAAAATACCTTACTATTTATAGAAAAAAATAACATAAACCACTTGTCATTTATTAAAGATACTGGTTTTTCTCTGAAATTTATATAATGGGGATGTAAATTTTTATTTTATTTATTTGAAACAGAGTTATACAGTATTTATGTTGTCCCAGAGACTGTTTTAAATCGTTGAGAGGTAGTGACTCATTCAATCCATATCACCTATGAGAGCAGTGGTATTATCTTCACTTTACAGTTAAGGCAACAGATAAGAAAACAAGAGAGGTTAAATAACTTGTCTAAGGTCACACAACTGGTCAGTGGTAAAGCCAGAATTCAAATCCAGGCTATTCGTTCCCCAAAGTTCCTGCTTATGACCACCATAATTCTTGTGGCATGTTGAAGAGTCACCAGGATGGATGAACTCAGAATTTTGCCCATCTAACCAGCCATCTGTCTGTCCTTCTGATCCCTGTCATCTGTCTGTCCTTCTGGTCCCTGTCATCTGTCTGTCCTTCTGGTCCCTGTAGTATTTCAGCATTTTTTATAAAATATACATAAATCCCTCCTCAGACGGGACGTGTACAGAGAACTATGGAACTATCACTCCTACTCTAGACACATATTTTAAAAAGTGGTATCAGAGGCCACATTCTCATTAGTTTCCTTTTTTTTTTTTAAGCAGCTACTAAGTCATAAGAAACCCTGGTGGCATAGTGGTTAAGAGATATACCTGCTAACCAAGAGGTTGGCAGTTTGAATTCACCAGGCATTTCTTGGAAACCCTATGGGGCAGTTCTACTTTGTCCTACAGAGTCGCTATGAATTGGAATCAACTCCACGGCAACGGGTTTTTTTTTTTTTTTTTCCTAAGTCATAACTCTACCCGAACCTGTTGCCATCAAGTCAATTCCAACTCATAGCGACCCTGTAGGACAGGGTAGAACTGCCCCATAGGGATTCCAAGGAGCACCTGGTGGATTCCAAATGCCGACCTTTTGGTCAGCAGCTTTCTTCCACAAGTATTAATTGTTCCGGGAGCCACACACTGTTCTAGTTCTCAGAAATACCATAGTGAACAAGATAGTTCAGATCTCTGTCCCTTGAACTTACATTCTAGTGGAGGAAACAAATGTTGAATAAGTAAACAAATATATAATTAAAATATTTGGAATAAGGACATGTGCTATGAAGGAAATCAATGGAGAGATGTAATGGGCAGTAAAGGATGGGTAGGGTAGGGGCTATTTCAGAGAAGGTGTCTGGAAGGACAGCATAGGGGTTAAAATTGCAGGTCACAAGAAGCCAGACTTGCATAGGTTTGGGGGGAAGAGCATTGTAGGCAGAGAAAACAGCAAAGTGTAAATGCCCTGAGACATCACTTCAAAAGCCTGTTGAAAATTTTGCTACATCTCTATAAGCTGTTAGTTAGCTCACCTTACTTGTGCCTATAGTAGATCAGAATAAAATAAATATGTAAAATCTGCTGGTAATTCAATTTTATCAGTAATATTGTCCTTCTCTCCTCCAGAAGTGTTGATCCAGGTTATTTGGGGCCTGAATCTTGTACAGATTCAGGGCCCTCTACAGAAAAAAATAATACAAAATTACAAATAAAACATGGCTTACCTTCCCCCCACCCCCCGCAGGAGCCCTTGTGGCACAGTGGTTAAGCACTCAGCTGCTAACCAGTTCGAACCCACCAGGTACTCCAAGGGAGAAAGATATGACAATCTACTTATAAAGATTTGCAGCCTTGGAAACTCTATAGGGCAATTCTACTCTGTTCTACAGGGTCCCTATGAGTCAGGATCAACTGGAAATCAACGGGATGGGGATAGCTTAGAGCCCCACCCATGCAAGTGAAGGGCTCGCAAGCTTGTATCCGAATTTTACCTCTTAAACTTTCTGTAGTCTAGAGAGTGAAAACAACCAAGAATTAGAACAGAGAGAGCTCTGGGTAGGTGACCCAGCAGGTCACAGAACTGCAAGGGTCCCTGCTGCTCATATGTGATGAGGAAACCTGTTCTTCCTGTTAATAACAGAGAAGCCACCTTCTTCTGCATCTCAGCTTGTGAAGAAAGGGAGAGGAAAACTTGTCCAGTTTCAACCATGCCATGATTGTGTATCTCACTAAGTTATGGGCAGAAGGAACTAAACAAAAGAAGAAGATGTAGCCTGACATTTTGTAGTTTATAAGGAAACTACTAAAGGTAGCTTTAGTCAAGTAAGGGACAAGAGAGTGAAAAAATAAATATAAATATAATACAAAGTAGAAATGCTGGAAAATAGGTGAAGGGAGAAGTGGGTGGGTAGGGATTGAGTTGGTGGAGGTGTTGGGGGGAGTATGGCGGTTGTATTGGTGGGCATAGAGGAGGACTGGGACATGGTTGTGGTAGGGTGGGAGTGAGGTAGATGTATTAGATACAGTAAGGGATGGGATTCAGGTAGTGGATAAAGGTAGTGAAAGAAATGGTAAGGTGTGTATATGCAAAGAGGAAGGCGGTAGAGGTGGTTGTGATGGGCAGAAGTTGGTTTCATTTGGGCTTCTGAAGATGAATTCTTCCTGCCCTGTATGAAATGCTTTGTTTCAAGGTTAATTCTGACTCTCAGAAATATATTCTTGTGAATAAAGAGGGATCAAACAATCACCTCTGACATTATCAAAACAAACACTTATCTTAATCACAGTCAGAACTTCAGCCCCAACTTTGGCCCAGTTTGAGATAGGGAAACCATTTGGTTGCAGTGGTGTTTTGACATTTGCCTTCTAGGCAATAACAATGAGCTTTTCAATTAGCATCAGCATCCTGATCTTCTGTGGGCATTCTAACAACGTGCTGTTTTCTCTTAGAGGCTGCTGGATGGGAACTTATTACCTATCATTAAATGGTTGATTCAGTTTTGTGCTTTTTGAAAATAGGTTTATCATATGCATTAAATGTCATTAAACGTATTTAATGCAGATGTCAGGTTGTTGAGACTTACATGTAGTTCTGAAACACAGCATGGCTTTCTTCTCTCTTCTTTTTTCAGAAAGGTATTTGGGTGTGCTCTGAGGTGCACGATCTAGATGAAACCCACACCAAATGGAGTTTGTGGTCAGGGAGAGAGGGTGTTTTTTTTTTTTTTTTTTTGCAAATATTCTTCCTCTTGTGATATGTTGCAAATCAAATGACCGCAGAACCATTGTGTGAGTCAGCACTGGCGACAATTACGTGAATGTTAATGTTGAATGTCACCTGTAATCTGAGTGGGAATCATTCTAAGCCCCTGAATATAATTTCAAGAAAGGCTTATTATAAACTCAGGCATGGTATTTGACTGAATGTTACATTTAGATTTATGCATAGATTTTTAGAAAGAGCAGAAAACTGTTCTGTTTGTTTTTGAATGTTGAAACTTCTGGCCCTGTCTTTCCACAGTGCCTTCTATCCTGACTACTTTAATATGTGAAATAACTTGTAAAGAAGGACAGCCATTTCTTTGTCGTGGTGTGATTCATGTGGAGGTTTTCTAAATGCTAATTAATTCCAACCTCGACTACTTTACCTGCTGCTTCAAAGGCTGGCAGCTTGTATTCATCACCTGAATGACAGCTGTTTCTAACCTCTTTTTCCCTGAAAAGAAATAAAGAAATTAAATAAACCTTTTGCATGCTAATCACTGACATTCTGAAGTGACAGTTGAAAAGTGCTCAAGTGAGTCAAGGCAGGCTTGAATTGAAAGATTTTGTCTACATCAACTGATTGTTAAATTTTGACTAGATATTCATGAAGGGTAGGGAGAGAGAGTGGCAGGCAAACGACGAGACTGTTATCACAAGTGAGGATGTTGATAAAATGAATCATTAAGAGAGACTTTAAATATATTAAATATCTGCATTATGTAAGTAAAGCAATATACATTTTTAAACAAGTTGGTAGTACACATTGTTTTTTTAATCTGTTGAATTTTTATCCAAGTCATTATGCAGGTAGGAAAAGCAAGTGTTTTATAAGCCACTTTTCCTTAAGGACTTTTTGTCTGTTTAGTTGCATCATAATAATGACTGACACCACATTTTCTGTATGTTGACAAAATGGATTTCTTTTCTACTATAATCCAGGACTTTGAATCAGTTCATCCCAGTTCAAATCTTTGCTGAGAATTTGCATTTCCACCCCAGATATACCGAATCAGAATCTACATTTTAACAAGATCCCCAGGCAATTCTTAATGTAAAATACATTTTGAGAACCACTGCTCTAGTAGTGGTTCTCAGAATTGGTCCCTAACCAGTAGCATTAGCATTGCCTAGGAATTTGTTAGAGATACAAGCTCTGCTATAATCCCAACTTCTACTTTTTACAGTCATGACTAGGGTTTCACAGCATTTGACCAACTCCACCTTTAACAGAGTTAACTTTATATGACGAATGCCTTCTCCAGTAATAAATGTGTCCCCAGTGCAGTTTTGGACAGGTTTATTTAACCTGAATGAAGCACCAACAACTAGATGTTAATAGCAGATTATTATCCTTGATTTATTTAAAGGCATCTACTACTGAATGTTCTTTTCTGCATCTCCTTGACTTTCTATAAGGCCCCAGGTGGTATTGTTTGGTTACAAGTTCTGTACCTCTTGGAATATGTACCCCATTAGTTTAAGTTGCTTTGATGAAGCCAACTTTGGTATAAGAAGGTATATTCTTTTTATTATTTTAATGTTGTTATCATTCAGTAATTTTAATGCTATACAGTAAAATTGACCTTTTTTGGTTTATAGTTCTATGGATTTTAACTCAAACACGTGTATGGATTTGTGTAACTACCACCACTATCAGAATATAGAATAGTTCCATCATCCCAAAAAACTTCCTCATGCTATCCCTTTATAGTCTCCCCTCACCCATCACCCCTGGCAACCACTGAGAAGGTATTTCCTTGATATTAAAATACTTAAGGAGAAAAAAACAAAATTGAAGAAGAAGAGGAGGAGGGGGAGGAAGATAAGGAAGAAGAGGAGGAAAGGAAGGAGAAGAAGAGGAAGAGCAGGAGGAGGAAAAGGGGAGAAGATGGGAGGGGAAAGAGGAGAAATTAGGGATGTAAACCAGTGAAGAGTTAGTTCGTTGAACTCTTACCAGGGATTTTATGTGTTGCCCATGACAGTATCTTCAGTGCATTTGTGTTCTTTTTTTTCATGTAAGGTGATGAAATTGTTAAAAAGAACTCTACGCTGTCATCCTCTAAATCGGAGATTGTCCACTGGTGGCTTGAGGGGTAAATTAGTCCCAGTGACTCCTACATCACATGTGTTAAGACTTTCTCTTCTCAACTTGGCATCACTCCACCTCCCTGCGCTGCAATGCAGACCTGAGAACCACATGCCTTAGGATCCTCTTTCGCATACGGTTCTGGCTCAAGACTGTCAGTGAGAGGAACTAGCACTGGGAACTGGGAGACACAGAAGAGCAGAGTCCCTGACTCTCATGGGCTGGTTGCGGCCAGATGTGTGGGCAGATGAAGAATTCTTTGTGGCTTCCTGGCAAATGCTTAAGAACCACTTGTTCCACAGCTGCAGACTGTGGGGATCTTTCCAAAGACTCCTGATAATCAGGAAAGCTTTCCCATAACCCTTTGAGAACCACCACTTTGGTGCTTCGGGTCTGCCCCCTTGTCCTTCTGGATCCTGCGTTCCACAACTTCCACAGTTACTTTCCTGTTCCTTATTCACCCCAGCTCACCCACACTTGTATAAACCCTAATTCCTATATGAAACCCTTTACTCCTGGAATATTTTACAATGACTTTGTTTTCCTGCCCAGATCCACACTGCTTAATGGATTAAAAGAAAGGAAATTTTTGTATTGGTTACCAGTATTTAAAAATTGGCCAATATCTCTTTGATGTCACAATTTCCATTTTTCCTTTGAAAATTCAGATGGTCAGGAGATATTAAACCCTCCTTCTTGCCTGGAGACAGTTGGATGGAGCTGAGGGTTAACTTTCCCCTTTAGAAAGTGTATGATTCTCCACTTCACCACCCAGCTCACCTCATTCGTTAATATCGGCCACCTGAGTTTGCAGCCTTTGCATTTGTGTCCCTCCCTCTCTCCACGGCAACAGGTTTGTTTTTGGTTTTGGCTCTCTAAATAATCTTATCTTAGTCTGAGAAACTAGGTTTACTTCTATAAATATATATTAAAAGCTTACCAACGGCAAAACTATTTCCTAGGAACTCCTGGGTATATGGAGATGTATAAGGCAGACCCAATGCCTTCAAAGAGCTTGCAGGAATAAAACTGGGGCACAAAAGCAAGCACCTGACTGTCATTTTATTTTGTAAAATGAGAAAATGAACTCACCCAAATAATTTTTTCTGGCAGTCTCACTTGTTAGTGATGTTCCAATTATTATTGATGAATTTTATCTGTTTTTGGTTTTACATTTCATAAAAGGTAAACTTACATTTTATATTACATTAATGTGATGTAAATTATTTTTCCCAAGTACAGCAAGTTTTCTGAATATATTTGATTAGATGATTTTTGTTACTCATTTTCTTTTTCATGTATCTATATATGTAAACACCAATATGTGTGTACCTATTTTGATAAAAAGATTTTAGAAAAATTGGAGCTTAAATATTTTCCTACCTATGGTCCAGAAAATCTGTTTATATAAAAACATCATTATCAGGTTAATTTATTGTAGATTAAAATATACCCATGTTAGAGTTGCTTGAAAGATATGTATGGCTTTTGTTTTTTTCCGCTTGATATTGCTCTAATAAACTAGCACATAATTTTCAAAGCAGGATTTTTACATTATGTTGAGGTATCTTTTACTTGCTAAAAAAAATGGTAATAAGCCATCGATCACTGTAAAATCAACATCTGTTGATTTTTTTTTCCGGATAAAAGAAGACCTCAGTTTAAAAAGGTGGACATGTTCATAGGGGCAGACAATATCACATTCCATACAGAAATTCATAGATACTGCTTTTTAAAGTATTTTTGTTTGTTTATCTTTTTAATTCAATTTACATTCAGTCTAATCTCTTTTTTATGGGAGGGAATAGATATAAATTTATATTTTCCCCTAATTGCTGATAAAACTATAAGCAACATGTACTTGGCCTGTTGTCTCTAGTCATAGTCCATTTTAGAACAATTTATCATATATACGTATGTATATACAGATACATTATATATCTGCATAGATACGTATATGTATGTGTGTGTGTGTGTGTATATATATATATATATATATATATACATATATAGTGACAAAGAAGACATTTACATTTATTTGGGTGACTCAGAAACTGTACGCATTTGATCCACCTTCCACATGGCCAGATATCTGGCTGCTGGATCCTTGGCTCAACCTATTTCTTTTCTCCTAAAGATCCTTTCCTGCTTCTCTGATAGTATGGCATGTCTTAGAGTTGGTAGGAGTTCCCTTTTACAGCAACTCTCAAATTCACTGGGCAAGCTAGGTAATAGTCTCTGTAATCTTAAACTCATATAATCCAACAAATATTGTCTTGAAAAAATACAGTTTATAATACTGGATCTTGCTTTGTTACAGAGGCAGAGTAAAGGGAATGAGTAGGAACACTGGGAAGGCCAGCATGGATTCAGTTTTTTCTCTGCCACTGACTGGCAGTGCACCTGTGGCTAAGAGCTGCAAACTCCTCAAGCCTCAGTTTCCCTTTTATTGATGGGGGTGCTAGTAGTGCTAATCACACAAGGCTGTTGTAAGGATTAAGTACAATAATTCTAGCTGAGGGTCTAAACAGTGTTTAATTTATAATCAGAAAATAACAAGTGGTAGCTAATAGTAATAACATGTGTTTGGTGTATAATATGTAAGACATTTGTGATAAGGCAATGGTTCTCAAAATTGAGCATACATTAGAATTCTCTGGAGGACTTGTTAAAACACAGATATCTGGGCCGCATCCACAGAGTTCTGATTCACAAAATCTGGGGTGGGGATCCAAAATTGCTTTTTAACAAATTTCTAGGTAGTTCTGATGCTGCTGGCCCTGGGACCACAAACTGAGCTACTTGAAGAGGCCATTCATATTCTAGACTATTCCTTTTGTGTACATGAGGATTACAGTTTGGTCATGGAATACAGTGAGGGATTAAAAGGATTAGATCCTTCAGCCTTGGGTTATGCTTAGAAAGCCATGATCTCCACAGTTCAGTGCTGGCACAGTGTCTATTAAATACGGTACAACAAAATAGGAATTCCTATATTTATTTCATCAGTTCTTCCATTCACTTTAGCTACTCTATATTCAAGAGCAAGTTTCAGAGTCTCTACTGACATTCATTTTAGTCTTTTCTTTCTTTCCTGTCCTTTTATCATCTTTTCCTTTCTTCAAGTGTGATGTCCTTGATACCACCCCACAACGCATCTGGTTGTCAGTCATTAGTGCTCAATGCATCAGATCTATTCTTGAGATGATCTCCAAATTAAGGTGGGATAGATATACTCAAGGTGGTATTTTGGCTCTTGTGGACACGTTTTAATTTTCTTCAGCTTCAACTTGAACTTGCATATGAGAAACTGATGGTCTGTTCCACATTTGGCCCCTGGCCTTGTTCTCACTAATGATACTGAGCTTTTCCATCATCTTTTTCCACAGATGTAGTTGATTCGATTCCTGTGTTTTCCATCTGGTAAGGTCCACATGTATAGTTGCCGTTTATGTTGTTGAAACAAGCTATTTGCAATGAAGAAGTAATTGGTCTTGGAAAATTTTATCATGCGATCTCTGGCAGCATTTCTTTCACCAAGGCCATATTTTCCAACTATAGATCCTTCTTTATTTCTAACTCTGGCATTCTAATCACCAGTAATTATCAATGCATGTTGATTGCATACGTGAACAAAGAACGAAGCATCAAAAGAAGATGGGAGGAATATACAGAGTCATTGCAACATAAAAAATTAGATGTTCAACCATTTAGGAGGTAGCATGTGATCAAGAACCAATGGTATTGAAGAAAGAAGCCCAAGCTCTACTGAAGGCATTGGCAAAAAACAAAGCTCCAGGAATTGACAGAATATCAAGTGAAATATTTGCAAAAACATGTACAGCACTGACAGTGCCCACTAGTCTATGCCAAGAAATTTGGAAGGTAGCTACCTGGGCAATCGACTTTAAGAGATCCATATTTGTGCCCATTCCAAAGAAAGGTGATCTAACAGAATGTGGAAATTATCGAACAATATCATTAATATCACACTCAAGTAAAATTTTGGTGAGGATAATTCAAAAAAGGTTGCAGCAATACGTCAACTTGGAACTGCCTGAAATTCAAGCCGGATTCAGAAGAGGACATGAAGAAGGGATATCGTTGCTGATGTCAGATGGATCTTGGTTAAAAGCAGAGAATACCAGAAAGATGTTTTTAAAAAACCCAAACCAAACCCATTGCCATCGAGTCGATTCTGACTCATAGCGACCCTATAGGACAAAGTAGAACTGCCCTATACAGTTTCCAAGGAGCACCTGCTAGATTTGAACTGCTGACCTCTTGGTTAGCAGCTGCAGCATTTAACCACTATGACACCAGGGTTTCCGAAAGATGTTTACCTGTGTTTTATTGACCTATGCAAAGGCATTCAACTGTGTGGATCATAACAAATTATGGATAACATTGCAAACAATGGGAATTCCAGAGCACTTAATTGTGCTCTTGCTGAACGTGTACATAGACTAATTGGCAAGCGTTTGAACAGAGCAAGGGGATACTGCATGGTTTAAAATCAGAGCAGGTGCACGTTAGGCATGTATCCTTTTACCATACTTACTCAATCTGTGTGCCGAGCAAATAACTGAGAAACGAATACATGAAGAAGAATATGGCATCAGGATTGGTGGAAGAATCATTAAAAACCTGCCTTATGCAGATGACACAGCCTTGTTGCTGAAAGCAAAGAGGACTTAAAGCACTTACTAAGATCAAAGACTACTGCCATCAGTATAGATTACCTCATATGCATTCGAAGGCTGGACAATGAATAAAGAAGAATACAATTGTGGTGTTGGCAAATAATATGGAATATACTATGGACTGCCAGAAGAACGAACAAATCTGTCTTGGAGGAAATACAACCAGCAAGCTTTTTGGAATCAAGGATGGAGAGACTTCATCTTACATAATATGGATATGTTATCAGGAAGGACCAGTCACTGGAGAAGGACATCATACTGGGTAAGGTAGAGGGTCAACAAAAAAGAGGAGGACCCTCGATGAGATGGATTGACACTGTGGCTGCAAAAACTGGCTAAAATATAGCAACAATTGTGAGGATGGCACAGGGCTGGGCATTGTTTCATTCTGTTGTGCATAGGGTGGCTGAGAGTTAGAACTGACTTGATGGCACCTAACAACAACAATATATTTAATTATATCTCTCTCAAATAATTAGGGTTTCACATATGTAGCGTACACTATCTTATCAAAATTTTCTATCTTGTTTTACACATCCGGAACTATCAAGGAGCAATTCACTCTCCTACCCACTTCCCCATCACCTTGTATATCAGGACTGTCATCAGGCTGCCTACACTCAACCTTTCTTTGACACAGAGCACATGTCACATCCACTACTGATGCTTGCAGCCCCTGGGAAAGTGTCATTTTATTTCACTCTGGACACTTCTCAGGAGACAATCTGTTTCCTTGGATTTTGTCAGAGGAGACTTTGGAGAAGCTAAGCAGACAATGTGCAAATACTTAAGGTGAATGGGGAATGGCTGTGAATCACATATTTTTATTCTGTTACACTTAATTGGAACTATTGCCTTCACCTTCATAGTACATTATTCAGACCAATTCCTTAACTATCTACGGGCCCGCACTCAGATACCATTTGCTTGTTGTTGCTTCAAATGTGGCTGTCATCTGTCCGATATTTGTGACAGGCCCTTGCTAAGTGCTTTATAAACAACATTTCTTTTCAGTTTTCCTGTGAACCCATGGCCTGGGAAGTGAGGTGGCAAACGTTCTCATACTATAACAATTATAACTGTTTCCAGGAGCTCTAATAGAAACAAAGACCCATCCTCTGATCACTTGCGGTGTCTGCTATCCATCAAACCTATGTTGTTATGACCCATAAAGTCAGCCTCCCTGGTTACAGAGCATGAATGAATACAAGTGGTAGGCAGTGGACAAAGAACAATCAATGCCTAGGGGAAAATCTAGGAAACTAAAGCTCTGAAATATTAAGTACCTTGCCTGACACAGGACTTTTAGTAAGTGACAGAACTGAAATTTGAACCCAGGACCATCTGATTTTCAAGTCAAAGTCATATCAATGAAGCATGCCTTCCTTTTGGAGCTTGAAAAATAAATTAACCTTATTACAAAACAAACCATGTATATATTCAGTATTATTCTTCCATCTATATGGGCAGATGGAGTTATCTAGGTAGGAAAGTGTTCTCTCCATTCTGAGATACCTGGAAATGGAAGAGGCAACAGTTATTTGTAGAAAATATGCACAATTTTCCCTCTGATTTGTACAACAATTTGTACAACCATCAGAATTACACTTTCAGTATTTAGCTTTTCTTTGTTCCTAACTGGAAGAGATCCACTTTTATGCCCATTCCAAAGAAATATGACCAATTAGAATGCACAGGTTATTGAACAATATCATTAATGTCACACACTAGCAAAATTTTGCTGAAGATAATTAAAAAATGACTGCAGCTATACATCGATGGAGAACTGACAGAAGATTAAGTCAGATTCAGAAGAAGACATAGAAGGAGGGACATCATTGCTGATGTCAGGTGGATCTTGGCTGAAAGCAAAGAATACCAGGAAAATGTTTACCTGTGTTTTATTGGCTATGCAAAGGTATTCAACTGCGTGGATCATAACAAATTATGGATCATATTGCAAAGAATCAGAATTCCAGAACACTTTATTATGCTTATGTACAATCTGTATATAGACCAAGAGGCAGTCATTCAAACAGAGCAAGGATATACTGCATAGTTCAGGATTGAAAAAGGTGTGTAGTAGGGTTGTATCCTTTCACCTTACTTATTCAATTTGTATGCTGGACAAATAATCTGAGAAGCCAAATTATATGAAGAAGAACACAACATCAGAATTGGAGGCAGGCTCATTAACAACCTTGGATATGCAGATGACACACCTTGCTTGCCAAGAATGAAAATGACTCGAAGCACTAACTGATGAAGATTAAAGACTACTGCCTTTGGTATAGAATACGCCTGAACATGCAGAAAATGAAAATACTCACAACTGGACTGTTAAACAAGACCATGATAAATGGAGAAAAAATTGAAATTGTCAATTATTTCATTCTACTTGAATCAACAATCAATTCCCATGGAGGCAGCAGTCAAAAAATCAAATGTCATATTGCATTGGGCAAATCTCCTGCAAAAGACTTCTTTAAAGTTTTAAAAAGCAAAGGTATCACTTTAAGGACTAAGGTGGTCCTGACACAAGCCGTGGTATTTTCAATCACCTCATATGCGTGCAAAAGTTGGACAATAAAAAGGAAGACAGAAGAGTTGATGCATTCAAATTGTGGTGTTGGCAAGAACTATTGAACATACTGTGGACTTCCAGAAGAATGAACATATCAGTCCTGAAGAAATACAACCAGAATGTTGCTCAGAAGCAAGGATGGTAAGAGCTGACTTGCTTACTTTGGCTATGTCATCAGGAAAGACCAATTGCCACCACAGTTTGGTAAAGTAGAGTGTCAGCAAATATAAGGGAAACCCTCAGGAAGATAGAGTGACACGGTTTTCAGAACAACGGACTGAAACATACCAGCGAGCATGAAGATGGTACAGGACCATGCAACACTCTGTTTTGTTGTACGTAAGGTCACCATGAGTAAGAGCTGACTTAACGATAACTGACAACAACAAGCCACACTTTTAACGAGATCATAATGTTCACTTTAGTTCCAGATTTTTGTTTTGTTTTGTTTTCAGAATCAAAACTCAAGTGCGGGCACCTTAAAGGGAATTGACTTTTCAAAAATATTCTTTGTATATCTGTTAGAAAGGTTTAACTCAAATTAAAGCTCACTATAGGAATGATGGAAACACTGGTAGCATAGTGGTTAAGAGCTACAGCTGTAACGAAAAGGTCGGCGGTTCATATCCACCAGGCGCTCCTTGGAAACTGTGTGGGGCAGTTCTACTCTGTCCTATAGGGTTGCTATGAGTCGGGTTTGGTTTTTGGTCATAGGAATGATACATTATCATTTAGTGGAAGAAATTCATCCTTAAAATAAGGTGTTACTTTTGATTTCATTCTGTTCCTGAAGCATTTCTTCTTTTCCCTTTCAAAAGCAGCATTTTATTGTTGAGTTTTCTTTAAATGTTCAAATGTGATTTAAAAAAACCCGTTGCCGTCGAGTTGATTCCGACTCATAGTGACCCTATAGGACAGAGTAGAACTGCCCCATAGAGTTTCCAAGGAGCACCTGGCGGATTTGAACTGTCAACCTTTAGGTTTACAGGTCAAAAATCACTGTTTAAGTGGACTTGATAGATTTTCAGAAATAGTTTATAATTTGATTTTAGGTCACTATTTCAGTTGAAACATCAAGCTAACAGTGAACAAAAAGTGATTCTGATGCTTGGGCAAGCAGATTTCCTAGTGAACTAGGATCCTTCTTAGACTATCCTCTTAACCTTGATAACAAACATGACTGGCTCATTCATTTATTCATTTTTTTGCTCTCTACTTATATATGACTGTCCCCATGTGATGAGCATTATGCTACAGATATGTTTATATGTAATTTTACATTTTGTCAAGAGACTGCTGTGATAGACACCATTTACTGAGATGGACTGTCATGTGCCCAGCACTTAACATACACTATCTCCGAGCTTCCCAGCTATCCTGTCATGTTTTTATTATTATTTCCACTTTACTCTTGTTTAACTAAAGCTCAGAAAGATCAAGCAACTTGAAGAAGGTCACAGAGTTAGTTGTGGTATCAATTAAAGTGTGCAGAAGGATAAATGGTTTTTCTTATATGTTACACTGGTTTGTCCTGCTTTATATCCTACTACTATTCTGACTGAAAGCAGAGAATGCCAGAAAGACGTTAATCTGTGTTTTATTGACTCTACAAAGGCATTTGACTATGTGGATCATAACATATTATGAGTAACATTGAGAAGAATGGGAATTCCAGAACAAGCGGCTATTGCATGGTTTAAGGTCAGGAAAGGTGTGCATCAGCGTTGTATCCTTTCACCATACATATTCAATCTGCATGCTGAGCAAATAATCCAAGAAGCTGGATTATAGGAAAAAGAATGGGACATCAGGATTGGAGGAAGACTCATGAACAACCAGTGTTAGGCAGATGACACAATCTTTCTTGCTGAAAATGGAGAGGACTTGAAGTGCTTGCAGATGAAGATCAAAGACCACAGCCTTCAATATGGATTACACCTCAACATGAAGAAAACAAAAATTCTTTCAACTGGAATAATAAGCAACATCATGATAAATGGAGAAAAGACTGAGATTGTAAAGGGTTTCCCTTTACTTGGATCCACAATCAACACTCATAGAAGCAGCAATCAAGAAATCAAAAGACACATTACATTGGGCCAATCTAGTGCAAAAGACCTCTTTAAAGTGTTGAAAAGCAAAGATGTCACCTTGAAGACTAAGGTGCGCCTTACCCAAGCCATGGTGTTTTCTTCTCCTCATATGCATGCGAAAGCTGGACAATGAGTAAGGAAGACAGAAGAAGAATTGATGCCTTTGGATTGTGGTGTTGGTGAAGATTATTGAATATGTCATGGAGTGCCAAAAGAATGAACAAATATGTCTTGAAAGAAGTACAACTATGGTTGTATGGTCCTTAATGGCAAGGATGATGAGACTATATCTCACCTATTTTGGACATGTTATCAGGAGGGATCAGTCCCTGGAAAAAGGCATCATGCTTAGTAAAGCAGAGAGTCAGCAAAAAAGAGGAAGATCCTCGATGAGATAGATTGACACAGTGGCTTCGACAATGGGTTTTGAGGATGTGAGGATGGCGCAGGACTGGGTGGTGTTTCATTCTGTTGTATATAGGGTCACTATGAGTCGGAATCAACTCGATGGCACCTAAAAACAACAACTGAGTTTTTCTAGAAAAAGTGTTGCAAAAGTTATTTATGTTTATTTAGGTTGTCTCTATTAAAAAGCACCTTCATAAGCATTATTACAACAATGTTGCAAGTAATGTCCGTATTCCAGTGATTTTCAAATTCAGCACCATTGCCATTTGTGCAAATTCTTTAACGGATCTCAGTTTCAGATTCTTTATAGAATCTCATTAGGATTAACAAGGTAATGAATGTAAAGCTCTTAGTGGGCTGCTCAATAAACATTTGTTCCACTGGGTTACTGTTGGAGATAATTGTTGAGGGCTTCTCCTGGGATGGCCACAGGTATGTCAGAGACACCATGAAAACTCTGTGAGTAGAGTTGGAGTTGAAGGTACCTAGGGAACTTAGGCAAATTTTTCCACAGGAAACATGGAATTCTGAAATGATTGGTCCTGTAGTTTCAATGAGGCAGAAATTCTGTCTCCTCAAAGGTCAAAGTATACTCCCAAGTGGTTTCTATTTTGCGGAAAAGCTCCTGATTCTTTATCTTCAGAGAGCTCATTCATCTGTCTGTCTCCCCATACTATTCAGCTGAATACATTCTTTTTTCTTGATCATCTCTGGGATGTCCATGCAGTCAGTTCAGCTGATCTCTTGGCAGCTAGAGACGTACTGCCTTCTGGTGTCTCGGCTTCTTCTGGAAATTCCAATTTTTGAAAACTTAGATTACAGTAAGAGTCAGGGTCTTATTAAGTAGAAGGCTACTAGAATGGCTCACTCTGGTGTGTCCAGACTCACACTGCCATCAGGCATTGCGGACAACTTTGTACTCCTCTTTCACTAATCTCTGGAGAGACATAGCGAACAGTTTTGCCTGAGCCTAAGGGAATGATGGGATTAGGATCCCAGGTTTCAGAAGGAACAACTGAATCCAAGGTGTCATGGGATTTAGAGGGGATTAACCACATGGGTTCTGGAATCTTTCATCAAAGTAAAAACAGACCCTTTAGCCACAGGAATCTGGCCCCATCAATGAACCAGCAAGCCCAGTAAAATCTGGATTTTTAGGCAAGACCACAGTAGGTATTATTTTGGCAGACATGGTTTTGTTATGTTCATTGGTTTAGAGGAAGATACCTGCTCATTGGACAGTAACTTTTGGAAAATAAAACCCTGGTCCCAAAATTACACCCTGGACTGCATCTGGACTTTAGGGTCTCCACTGAGAGGAGTGCCTGGAATTCTGGAACAGTGGGCTTCTGACATTCGCAGGACATTTCCTTGTCCTCAGAGCTGTTGCAAGTCCTGTTTTGGGAAGAATGTTTTAGTGGAAGACTTGAGGCCAGGAGGTCCTGATGTTTTATGCTGCAGTCCTCAAACTTGGAAGTCACTGAAAGGCTAATGATGGTTTATTGACTTATGGGGTCTGTCTCTTTATGACAAGTCACTAGGGACATGCTCAAGTTTAGAATTAGAGGGATGAGACAATTCAAGTATATCTTCCTTTAGTATCAGCCTTGGTATAGAGAGACTCAGCACAGCCCACTGACTACCAACAATCATCAGATTTCTGTGTCAGTGATGGTCAGTTCGAGAATGAGTGTTGAGGATATGGACTTGAGGGGTGAAGTCATAGAACCTTGACTTACTGAAGTGCTATGTAGTGCTCAGGAATGGGCCAGCTCTGGATTCATGATTACTGTCTGGGAGGTCTAGGACCCAAATGCAGGTATCAAATGCCCATATATAAAAACACTAAGATTTAGGAACATAAAGTCCAGTCCTTACAGGACTAGAGTATCAAGCAGATAAAAGGCCACAAATACAGAAGTATAGACCCAGTTACAAGGAACTAGTCCACAGCAAGACTTGTGTGTTGTCCAAGCATGGCGAAAAGATTTCATGTCTAGTACTTCCTCTCATCAATTAGTAATGGCTGCTTGGAGCACTGTGCTAAGAAGGCTTCTGAGACTCTTTATCAGTGTGGTGAGGCAGGATGCTGTGCTTGATTAATGCTAGCTGTTATTGGCATGAGGTAAGGGAGGAGTTGTGGCACGCATGCCACATATCTGCCATTCCCCATTAAGTCTTGGAGGTACTGCCGTGGGACCTAGGGAAACATTGGTCTCAGAGTGAGAAAAGTAACCCAAGCAACCCGCTTCTCTTTCACAGCTATTTCAAACCATTTCCATATTTCTCAAGTTCATGAAATCATGACAATCTTCTGTGCTGATAAGATAACCTCCTTGGCTTTCCTGAAAAGAAGGAAGTTACTTGACAGGAGTTCCCCTGCTTCCCTGCCTGCATCACTCAGAGTCTTGTGTTTTTCACCATCTTTCCTCTTGTGATTTTTTCATGACAGAGGATAAAGTGTCTTCCCTTCCCTTCAGAGATGACTTCCTTCTTTTACCCAGGCCTATTTTTTTTTTTTCCCATAAGTTAAAAGAAAATAACTGATGTGGAGAAGTAAGATTTGCTTGGAAATGCATTCACAATCTCAGAGGTCTCTCCTACACCAACCACCCTGCTCTCCCTTGTGTCTGTAACTTACCAGTGGGCATGATTTTCACAAATTGCTATTTTTCTTTGTTTCAAATTAATTTTGCTCTGTCATCAAGCTATCAGATTGCAGCCCCAATTCCAACTAATTGTGCATGGAATTTGCATGATTTTGTAAAAATATAGACAAAGGGAAATGGAAATTCAACTTCTTGGTTCCCACCACTTGCTGAGAGTGTTGCACATTTGTCTGATTTTGTTTGATTATGAGTTGGAATTCATGGTCAAGTACAAAGAATTTGAGTTTATTGTTGGCATCCAAGAGTTCAAAGGAAATGTAGTTTTAATATGTTATTAAAATTGTGTTCTGGTGTATTTGAAGTGGTAAAATCTGTGCTCAGAGAGGGGTCTCGAATAGTATAATATTTTCAGTTTATTTAAAGTCGAGGTTCTGGACTGTGGTTCTGTTTTCTGAACTTGTTCTCTTCCTAAGTTAACCTTATGTAAAAAGGTACTTATTCATATTTAAGTAACTAATCCCAGTATTATTCACATTCAAAAGCAACCCACATGTCTTATTAGCAACTCACCAAGTTAGTATTGATTTAAAACGTTTTTTTAGTTGTATAATCTTTATTAGCTTAGTCTCACAGTATTTTCTAGCTCTTTCTATCATCACAGATCATCAGTGGGAACACATTTTTTCATATGATATATGAACATATTTGTTTTTATATTGCGAGTGGGTTACTAAAAAGTGAATTTTTTTTTTTTAAATTGTAGGTCTTCACAAAGAGGGAAATATAATATTCAGTGTCTAAAACCTTTCCTTTTGAAGGAATGTGGCTTTCTGCTAAAAAAAAAAAAAAAGAAAAGAAATATGTACTTATTGCAGATTTCTTTTAGACGGAGGGAAAAGGAAACAGTTCTGTTTGTTGGTTTCTTTAAAAATGTGGAGAAAGCCTAGCAGCAGGAAAGAATAGAGCAAAAAAAACTACTACTTTTTTCAAGAAAGGGGAGAATTTGAATATGCCTTTGCAAGGGGAAGAAGGCACAGTACAGAGTGCATGTGGCAAAATGTTAAGAAACTATAACAAACTTCTATGTTGAAACCTAATAAATAATAGACCAGAAAAAGAGGGCTTGGTCATTTTATTTTTAAATGAGGTGATGAAATGCACATAAATTAGACCAATGAGTCAGGAATTTATTGGGGTCATTGGCCATATTAGAACAGCCTTGACCTTTGCATAAGGTGTAAAGAGTCCCTTCTCCCATAAAGTCGAGCACAGAAAGAGTAAGCTGTATTCATTCTTAAATAAAGTTGTAAAGAGAAAAAGAGAGTCTGCTATGACCTGTCTGATGTGCAGTTAGAGTGTTTGTCACACAGAATTCTCTTAAGAAAATAGGTTTAAAGGTTAGAACATAGAGCGATCTGAGGCCAGCATCCTTCTTTGATTTCTAAAGGAACAATCGTTACTTCTAATTTTCCAAATTGCAAATTAGGGGCCTAGAAAAGTATTTGATGTTAGTTTGCTGAACTCTTTTGTCAGCCAATCCATAAACGGGATTAATTGCCTACACGTATCCAGCACTACTAAAGGAAGAATTGGTAGAAAGAGCTCTTAGTCTCAATGTTTATGAGAAGAGTGGCTATTTAGAATGCAGAACACCAGCATCTTTGGAATTTGCTGGCTAACCCACTTGGATTCTAACCCTTAGGGTAGAAGGTATAAAAAAAAAAAAAAAATTTTATATACAGAGGTTAAATCCTCAGAGTTCTAATGCAATAGTTGAGGCTGTGTGTGTGTGTGAGTGTGTGTGTGTGTTGTGTATTGTTATATGCAACACCTTAAGTGCAGATTGGTGTTAAAACAAGCTTATTATAATGATATTGATGTGCAAAACAAGCTTTCTAAATTAAAGTCAGCACCTGTGATGGAGTAGCATATAAACTATTCTTCATAATCCGTTTGGTCTGAATTCACAGAGTGGTAGTTCCTTTTAGGTTTAATGCTACACATGGTCATCTTGGGATATCAAATGGTACTTGAAGATGCTTTAAGGTATGAGGTACATTGGAATGATGCACTTGTTGCATCTGCCCATGAATTTTCAGAAGTAAACGTGTTAAAGACTGTAGTTTGGACTCAGCTGGGTGAACTTGAACATCATAAAACTTCCCTGTGCCTCAGTTTCATAGTCTGTAAAACAGAGATTAAATTATATATAGTAGTTATAATTATCATCGGCTTTTCCCTTCTCCATCTCATTATGTTTAATGTCCCAAAGTTTTAAAGGGAATTAAACCTCACTGCTCCCCACAGAACTGCCAGAAATTCAAGCCAGATTCAGAAGAGGATGTGGAATGAGGGATATCATTGCTGATTATAGATGGATATTAGCTGAAAGCAGAGAATACCAGAAAGATGTTTACCTGTGTTTCGTTGGCTGTGCAAGGGCATTTGACTGTGTTGATCATAACAAATTATGGATAACATTCTGAAGAATGAATGGGAATTCCAGTACACTCAACTGTGCTCATGTGGAACCTGTACATAGATCAAGAGGCAGTCATTTGAACAGAACAAGGGGACACTGTGTGGCCTGGGATCAGGAAGTGTGTGCATCAGGGCTGTATTCTTCACCATACTTATTCAGTCTGTATGCTAAATAAATAATCCAAGAAGCTGGACTATATGAAAAACAATGGGGGTTGTTAATGAGGAAGACTCAGTAACAATCTTCATTATGCAGATGATACAACGTTGCTTGCTGAAAGTGAAGAGGAATTGAAGCACTTACTGATGAAGATCAAAGACTACAGCCTTCAGTGTGGATTACATCTCAACATAAAGAAAACAAAAATCCTCACAACTGGACCAATGAGCAACATCACGATAAATGGAGAAAAGGTTGAAGTTGTCAAGGATTTCATTTTACTTGGATCCACAATCAACAGCCATGAAAGCAGCAGTCAAGAAAATCTGCAGCAAAAGACCTCTTGAAGGTGTTAAAAAGCAAAGATACCACTTTGAGGACTAAGGTGTGTCTGACCCAACCCATGGTATTTTCAGTCTCCTTATAAAAAAAAAAAAAGTATACGCATGCAAAACTGGAAAATGAATAAGAAGACTGAAGAAATGATGTCTTTGAATTATGATGTTGGAGAAGAATATTGAATATACCATGGACTGCCAGAAGAACGAACAAATCTGTCTTGGAAGAAGTACATCCAGAATGCCCCTTAGAAGCAAGGATGATGAGACTTCATCTCATGTACTTTGGACGTGTTTTCAGGTGGGATCAGTCCCTGGAGAAGGGCATCATGCTTGGTAAAGTAGAGGGTCATTAAAAAAAGGAAGGCCCTCGATGAGATGGATTGACACAGTGGCTGTAACAAGGGCTCAAACATAGCAACAATTGTGAAGATGGTACAGGACCAGAGAGTGTTTCTTTCTGTTGTACATAACTATGAGTCAGAGCTGACTCCATGGCACTTAACGACAACAACAGGTCCTTATATATATTAATTTTATCACATAATGATAAAATTATGTTAAAAAATGATAAAATTCCGTTATGAGTCGGAATCAACTCGATGGCATTGGGTTTTTTTTTTTTTTTTTTTTTTTTTAAATGAGACATGGCTGCTGTTAAGTGTGTATTTATGATACATCCAAGATGGAAGGTACGCTTCTCTTCTTCAACGCCTGTGAGACCTGAGGAGCAGTTTCTGAAATGTGTGAATCCTGCCACTCTCTTGCCAATGCTCCCTTTTCCCTCACTTTTTTTAAATTAGTTTTTAAATCAGTTGCCATGGAGTCAATCCCAATTCATGAGTGCCCTGTGCGTGTCAAAGTAGAAGTGTGCTTCATAGTGTTTTCAGTGGGTGATTTTTCAGAAGTAGATCATCAGACCGTTCTCTTATGGTGCCTCTGGGTGTACTGGAACCACCAACATTTTGATTAGCAGCTAAGCATTTTAACTGTTCTCAACATTTCAACATTTGAGGTCTATTCTATTTTGTCTTACAGAGTTTCTACCTCTGAAGTCTCCAATTGCAATGCATCATGATTTCTCTTAAAATTTTATTAGGGCCTGAGCTTGGCGCTGGAATGAGTCCTAAGACTTGGGACTAGACTCTCAGAAAGGTGAAGAAAACAGGAGAAGGTAAAACAGGAAGCAGTCTAGGAAGGATGAAAGAAGGGACTCAGGAGAGGAGAAACACATTCAACCACTTTTTCACAGATTTATCTGAAAGTTTTATAATGTGCTTGACCTCATTTAGAAGTTCTAGAGATTTCTTTTTTGTTTTATCTGTTTTTATAAAAGGAAAAAAACAAAAATCTTTAAATAAGGCATTCAACTGTTTTTCAGTAATTCATGAAAACTTTTAGTGATTTAGGCCGTTTCTGATTTTTGCCTACTGTTAAAATGGAAAATCCATGTTAGCTTTTACTTGTACAAATTAGTGCATGGTTTGAAGAAAAAAACAAAACAAAATCCATTGCCATCAAGTCGATTCCAACTCTAGAATTGCCCCATAGGATTTCCAAGGAGCACCTGGTAGATTTGAAGTGCCCACCTTTTGGTCAGCAGCCACAACTCTTAACCACTTAACCACCAGGGTTTCCTGGTTTAAGGAAGTAGGAGGGAAAAGCCTTGCTCACTTGCCCTATAACTTAGCAGTTACTTCCGAGGTTTATTCAATGTGGTTGGTGGTGACAAACCACTGCTTATTACATCTCTTACAATGTAAGTCACCACTCAATGACAAATGCTTCTGACAAAGGAAACCTGATATTATTTAAAAAAATATATATATATATAAGTCTGATGTGGGATAATAAAAATGGCTTCTCTAAACATGTCAAATAAATTAGACCCTAAGGAGGAACCATATTACAAGTGGAGAAGATAAAATAGAATGGGATTTTTTTTTTCCTGAAATTTTTTTCCTTGTCAGTTGTCAGAGTAAATTAATACTCTTAGAAGCAGTCCTATTACCATGCCACCTTGTGCTGCTGTTTTTTTTAATAGTTTCAACTGTTAGTGCTAATTAGAAAACTATCTGGGAAAGTTAATTGTGTGTGACACTAGTTAGTTGTGACTGAGTGTATAACAACATTAATTGCAGACTATAGATCAGATAAAGGAGTCTAGACTCAGCAGGGAGGAGCTGAGCCACTGAAGGGTAATATCTGCCCCAGGCTGGAAAGAGTCTGGGGGTATTGAGTGTGCTAGGCATTTATCAAAATGTCAGCAGTTTGAATCTACCAGCCACTCCTTGGAAACCCTATGGGATAGTTCTACTCTGTCCTATAGGATTGCTTTAAGTCGGAATTGATGGCAATGGGTTTGGTTTTGGGGTATACTGGGCGATGGCACCATTGTGTAGAGCTTTTCTGGCTATGGTTTTACATTGATATTGAATATTTTTTTAATTTCTCCTTTTTTTTTTTGTCACTGGACCATCGGCTTTATCATCTCCTTGACATCACCATCTTTATTATTTTTAATTTGATTGGTAAGTGATTTTCTCACACTATGTACCTAATTACCAATCATAATAAATGTTTTCATCTATCCTTCCTTAGCTTTCCTCTGTTCATATTCTGACATTCATCCTCGTCTACCTCTTATGTTTCCAGGGCTTATCCAGCCTTTAAGTTGAAATCTATGAAGTAGCTTTGGTACTAACTAGCCCTTTCTGCATTCTCTCTTATGGAAGCTAAAATTGGCTTTCGTTACAGATTTCACACATTGCTGATAGGTATTTGTGTCACTTTCCGTAGAGCCAAACTATAAGCACACCAGGAGGTACACGTTGAGAAAATACATACCAAGAATGCAGAGGATGCAAAGGATTTTTATGTGGTTTAAAATATTTAACTTTATACACATGGCATTGAAATATAATGGGATGGTTTGTAAATAACAAGAAAACATTTTAAGAGTGGTAAGTTTTGGCATTGGCTCGGGATAGCATCCGGAGAGGTCTAAATTTTCAAATACTCAAATAAGAAGGAAGAGATATTTATTTTTTTTTCTTTTCCTTTAGAGTACCTTTTTCCTGCCCTGCTTCCAGGCATGGATGAAAGGACAAAAGGTTGAACTAACACATTCTAGACTAGTCTAAACTGGGAAATCAAGATTTGCATTTTTTAAGTCAGTCCTGGTACTCCTACCTAGACTTGGACCTGTACAAGTGCCAAGATTGTTTTCTTTGGCACTGAATCCACCATTAGAGTTTTTGGAAGAGCTGCTAATTATCCAGGTTCTCCTTTTGCACGTTCCCTATGTCCAGACTCTGTCTTTCAGCTGGTCCAAATCAGTGTGCAACCTAACCCCTATCAAAAATCTCAAATTTTGCTCAGTTCGCCCTATTCTAAATTTTCTATGCTCAGTCTAAACAGCAATTGTTCTCAAATTTGGGCCAGCATCAGAATCATCTGGTGGACTTGTTAAAACACAGATTTCTGGACCCCTCCTTCAGATTTCAGATTAGGTAGCCCTGGGTGGGGCCTGAGAATTTGCACTTCTAACAAGTTCTCAGATTGTTGTTGCCCTTAGCCTGGGGAACATACCTAAGAACGTTTCTTGTGTCCCTCATTTCAAGCCTCATTGAACTGAGGCTGATCTTAGCTAGGTATTGGTCTAGTCCTACTCCAAGTGATCTTTGTCTATCCAAATAGTTGCTTGCAACATATGGTTGTTGTTAATTGCTGTAGAGTCAATTCTGACTCATAGTGACCCCATGGGTGCTGTAGTCATAGGATGTTTTAAGGCTTTTTTTTTTTTTTTAAGGCTGTGACTTTTTGGAAGTAGGTCGCCAAGCTTATCTCCCATGGTGCTGCTTGGTGAGTTCGAATCATCAACCTTGTGGCCAGTATTTGAACGCTTAACCATTTGTGCCACCCAGGGACTCCTTTTGCAATGGGTACAAAGCTCCAAAGGTGAATATTATATGTGAATTTTCTGCTGTGATTTTTCTGGTGCTCCTTGTTCCTACCACTCCTGCCAGCTCCTCCTTCCCATCCCAGCCCTCCCTCTCACCACCTTTATTCTGTCTCATTCCTCCAGTCCCCAAATGTAAGCAAACTAACAAACAAAAACCCAGCATACATATAGCCTAGAAGGAAAGAGGATCAAATTCCCTGAATTGCAGCAACATAGTGGCACTTCACTATGAAACAATGTGAACAATGCCCCCCAGGCTTGTGCAATGCTGTGGCCTTGTTGAGCAGTATTGATTATCAACACCTAACACAAAGAATCCTCTTTGCAAGTGCTGCAACAACCACCTCACTGGGTTGGCAGTATGGATTACTAACCCATTAATGGGAATCCACAGATAGAGTTCCAGCCCCTTGACTGCTCTCAAGAAGGTGACAACTTCTAGAAAATCCATTTGTAATAATTGATTTACCACAAGAGATAACCTCAGGCCTAGACTAGACCAGTCTAGACACTTCCTACGCCCCACCTTCAGTGAGAAGGACTCAGAGAACACTGTCTCATTTGGTTACTCATAGGAAGTCATCCTGGTCCCACCCAGAGGTGTACCTCCTGTCAGAGTTTCCTTCCCAAAGAGACTAAGAATAAGGGAATCCCAGAAGGGAGCAGAAGACAAAGGGTCAACCCAGGCCTTTGGATTTAAATCAGCCACCTCAGTTTATACATCCTGCCATAGCCCTGAGTCTTCTCCAACACCAAACCCTTGGCTGGAAAGTTTCTTCTTCTCTGCTCAGCAAGTTCTCACCGTTACATTATTCAGTACGTGTTGAAATGAGCATCATAGAATCTACCACTCCCCTGAATGCTTCATTATATCACTGGGAAAGAAAAAGTCAAATTTCCCAACAGGAGGTTCCTACACCATTCTGTTCACAGACTTTCAAGGGGAGGCCTGTGTTGTCTTTCTGCTTTCAAATCAAAAGACTTAGTGTTTTGGGCTCTGTTCCTTTGCTTGGTCAGCTTGGATAGTGTATCTGTACTTTAGAAGATAATGACAAAGTAGTTTATTTTTATTTTTCTAATATGGAGGGTTGACATGTAGAAAGTAACCACCATATTGTCTTTTTCACAACCAAAGATTTGGTTAGAAAGGTAAATCCTTAGCCAAACTCCTACTAAAAAAATTAAAAAAGGTCTCCAATCAACTCCCCTTCACTAAAGTATTGAGGGGAAAGCCACAGAGGCTGGATGAACCCCTAAAACTATTGCCCTAAAATAATCTTTAAACCTTAAACCAAAAATATCCCCTGAAATCTTCTTAAAACCGAACCATAGTTTAGCTTAACTAGTAAAGAATATCTGCCTTGAACATTATGCTCTTTTAAGATTTATCTATACGGAATCGAACTGACAACAGAACTAGAAAGATTAGATAGAAACATTAGGGGGCAGTGACTTTATGTTTGTGGGAGAGGAGCAACTCAGAAAAGGAGGGTGAAAATGGTTGTACAACTCAAAGAATGTAATCAATGTCACTGAAATGTACATGTAGAAACTTGAATTGGTGTACGTTTTGCTGTGTATAGCCTCAACAACAACAAAAAATGAAGTAAATTATTAAAAAAAAAAGAAGCATTGATGAGAAGGTGAGGCTTCTGTTTTTCCCTTATTTCTAGGGGTAAATTTCCACATAGAATAGAGAAAATGCCTTAAAGTTGGGGAGTTCTGTGTTTTGGGATGGTTTCTTCTGTGATACCACCCACACATTATTTTAGTGACTTCTCTTCATCAGTTACTATTAAAGACTAGAAATTGGGACTCTGGCAAGGGTGAACAACTAATAAAATATATATCTCCATCACATTTATACCCACTTGATTCTTTTTTCTGAGAAGGTGGTTTGGAACAGTGCTACTCTTGCAAAAAACTGCTGAGCTTTATTGTCATGCTAATAACACCTGACTCTTTATGTGCTGAGGATAAATTAAGCCCTTCATGAACACAGAGGAGACATGGTTTTCACGATGTAGCTTATTATACACTGGTTATATAGAGAGAAATGTCTGTGATTGTGATTGTGACTGTGTGTATAAGTGTGCAAGTATGTATCAGTTAAAAATATTAGTAGCTTTGGGCACTTTGCTGATTTTAGGTTAAGACAGCACTTTTTGAAAAATTCTGATTAGTTGTGTTAGTTATCTGGTGCTGCTTTAACAGAAATACCACAAGTGGATGGCTTCAACAAAGAGAAATTTATTTCCTCACAGTAAAGTAGGCTAAAAGTCCAAATTCAGGGTGTCAGCTCCAGGGGAAAGCTTTCTCTTTCTTCCTAGGCCTTATCATCAATCTTCCCACAAACTAGGAGCTTTGCTGCACAGGGACCCTGGGTCCAAAGGACACACTCTGCTACTAGCACTGCTTTCTTGGTGATACGAGACCCCCCGTCTCTCTGCTTGCTTCTCTCT
The DNA here is from genome assembly GCF_024166365.1 of Elephas maximus indicus. Classification (NCBI taxonomy): domain Eukaryota; kingdom Metazoa; phylum Chordata; class Mammalia; order Proboscidea; family Elephantidae; genus Elephas; species Elephas maximus. Next base: position 54,688,679 of record NC_064843.1, read on the forward strand.
TTTATATCTCAAAAGAGATTGCCTCAAGATGCAATCCAATCTTGTAGACTGAGTCCCACATCACTAACACAACTGCCACCAATTCTCCCACATTAACATTATAGAGGCAGGATTCACAACATATAGGAAAATCTCATCAGATGACAAAATGGTGGACAATTACACAATACTGGGAATCATGGCCCAGCCAACTTTATACACACGTTTTGGGGGGGACATAATTCAATCCATGACAGTTGTTAATATAAGTGCTGAAGCTATTAGAGATGAAATGGCCCTTAAAGCCCACCTAGCCCAAAATTTTCATCTTGTAGATTGAAGGAACTGAGAACCAGAGTGATTGTTTTGAGGGATTTTAGGATGCGAATTTGCTCTGAATCAAAGCGAGAACTCAGAGATTATATATCTTATCCAGGACACTTCCAACCACTAAACTTCAAGCTATGAACAAATAACTCAAATGCACAAACATTGGGAGACAATTGTGTATTTTATTTTACTTAATTCGAAGTTATTCCTCTTAAAGGACTTCAAAGATAAACCGTTTTTTTTTTAATTTTTTTAAAATTAATTTTAGATGTATGCAAGTCTCAAAGATAATACAAAGGTATTTTTTTTATATCCCTCAGCTCACTCCCCCTAATATTAATATCTTATATAAGCATAGTACAATTATCAAGAACACAAAATAAACAATATCATTAACTAAATTTCAAACTGTATTTGAATTTCACCAATTTTTTTTTTTTTTTTTTCTGCTCCATGATTCTATCCAGGATCCCACAATGGATTTAGTTGTTATTTATTCTTAATCTTCTCCAGTCTGTTTCTCAGTCTTCCCTTGTCTTTTATGACTTCGATGCTTTTAAAGAGGACAGTTGTTTTGTAGGATGTCCTTCAGTTTGAGTTTATTTTATGCTTTCTCATGGTTGGAGCAAGGTTAGAAACAGCTCTGAAGTTGGACCACACCTTCCAATTGATGGTATTTTTTTTTTTTTAGCTTAATTGATAGCACTTTCTTCTTTTTTAGTGGCACATAACTTAATAGTGTATTTTATAATCTATGATGTCTTCCAATCAGTGAAATTCTCTGAGTGTGTGTGTGTATACATCATTAGCCATCTGTGTAAAAGTCTGTAATTTCTGCTTTCAGTTCAATGCCATAATTCCTTTGAGAAAGAGTTGAAAAAGTTTTTTTGTTTTGTTTTTTTGAAGAAAATAAAGCCTGGTAAAGGGTAGAAGAAAATAGTATAGGTAAACAATAATTCAAGTACTTAAAAAAGCATCATGATTGAAATCACATGCTGGGGCAAGGGTGGGGGACCACAGAATTAAATTCTAATCAAATTTGAACTCATTTGTTCTATGTGACAAATAGAAATAGCTATTTAAAATCTTCCTCGATAGGATGTTATGAACTTTACTGAAGTTCTCAAATACTTTCGGAGTGACAGAAGCTCCACACCTCAGGGGAAAAAGAAGCTGTAATGTAACAGATACACGGGAACACCAATCAAATAGAAAAATCTAAAAAAGGATGCCTTCACTTCCTTTTCTTCTTTCATCTTTTTTCTACCCCATATTTCTCCTCCTCTTCTTTTGTCTTTTTACTTCCATCTCTTCTTCTTTCCCCATCTCTTCTTTCTCTCTCTCTTTCTCCTCCTCTACTTCTTCCTCTTTCTCATCCACTCCACCTTCTAATGGTATACTCCCTTCTTTTTACTTCCTTTTTCATTCTCCCCACATCATTGCTAACTAAGGAACTTCTCAATCTGCATAACCATAAAACTTCTGACAGTGAAGTTTGAGAGAGAAATATTCTAAAGAAAACTCAAGAAGCTCCATTGCCCAATTCATTTAAAACTTCACTTGGTTGGAGAAATATATTAGGAGATTATCAGTATGCTGCTTCAATGTGTCATTTCCACCTGACATTTTGATAGGATGGTGTAGGACTCAGACCAATACAGCTGGTCTATATTGCAGAAATAAAATTAAAAAATCCTGTACCCCACTTTCTTTTTCCTCCTGACCAAAATAAGCTCAAAGCACAGTACAGGTGGCATCTGGTCTTTCAGCAAATGAGGCTTGGGTGGGCAAGTTAGAGATCATATATTGAGTAGTATTACATCAGCATCCACGTTGCAATTTGAGGGTGGATGTCAACTTTTTTTTTTTTTTGTCAACATAGAAAACCTGAGTGCTTGAAAGTGCTGAGAGCTTGTGCAGCCCGTTCTATTCTGCAGCTGTCAGAAGTGCCTTGCTCTGCTTTTCCTCGTACCTCCTCCCCAAGGCTCTATTACTCAGAGGAAGGAGACTTGGGAAAGTGAAATGAATCATTACTCCACTAGGCAATGGGACACTTGGGTTTTGACTCAGGCTGCTGAGACAGCCATAGTCCTGGCTTCCGTGGCAACCTGGAGGCACAGGAAATCTGAGATTTCAAGTTGTGAGAATTCAGTATTGACATGAAAAACGCCACTTGTGTTGTGCTGAAACAGGCATGCTGATTATGTAACAACTTCCAACACTTTCCCTGCTGGTGGTAGTTTTGATTGACATTTTATGGGCCTTATTACTCTCAAAAACGACACTAAAAATGCCATGACAAGCTCAAGATGGAAATACAAACACATGAGCCTCTCCCTGCTGAACTAGAAAATGGCTTTTCGGGTTTCTTCCTGGAAGAAGATGGAAAAAAAAAAAAAAAAAACAAGCTGTTCACATAGTCACGTAGACTCATAATGATCATCTCCTTTTGTTCCTTGGAGGTTAGGAGGGGGAATCCCCAAATCTTGGAGCAATTTGTCCTGGTCTAGCCTCCAGGGATTTTCTTTGGGCTTCTTATTGTTTACAAAGAAGAGCTAACTTTTGAAGTAGAGAATAAAATGTGTAAGACGTCGATGGTTTGATTAGTATTGTCTTTACAGCAGTGACTTACAGTTATTTGGTAACACCTAGGTAGAAGGAGTTCATCATTTCAACTGAATGGAAATGCAAATACAGGAGAAATATGGATCCTATGAATTAATGTAGGGTGATTTTTTTTTCCTTCTATATACAACAAATTTTGAAAAGGGAATGGAGCTTCAAAAATGTCACTGAAATATAAATGACATGTCATGCTTCTTTAAATTGAATTGTTGGTTGCTTTTTCATAAGCATTCTAGAAGACCAAACTGATTTAGAATTTTAACCTCTCCCATTTCCTTTTGATTTTACATGACTAAAATATATAAATTAGACTACATGCACACCAGTGTCCCTAGGTTTTGAATGATAACCATCTGTTTTGAAATATAATTAATACTAAAACAATGGAATAATAGCTAAAACTTATTGAGTTTTTTTTTTTTTTTTTTAATTCTTGAACCCAGACCCACTGGCTTCTTGAACCCCTATACTATATTTCAGCGTTATTTTTTAAATCATGCTCAGCTCAAAATGGGAAGACAGCAAGTTATGTCCATTTTCTCCTGAGTGCCCTTCACCTCTGCCTCCCAAAGAGATGAACACATATTCAAGGCGGTAAGGGAAGGATAGGTACAGAAATGATAAACTACCTTTGTGAAGTCCTTTGAAGAAAAGTTGTTATGAAACCAGTTTTTTTTTGAACATTGAAGATATGGTGTTAGTGATCATAGTACATTTGGAGTAGAAAGATCATTTTTCTAGAAGCACAAGTTCTGTTTTGGCAAAGCTTAAGTTGTTTTTGATAAACCTGTTTTCATGTAGAAATTACTATAAATGGGCAACAGATGTTTGCTTTTAAGGAGCACACTTTTGATTGGTCAGCAAGATAAGAATGCACGTGGTGATTGTTAACAAACAGCTGGCATCAGTTTAAGAGAATGTCGTCCTACCCTTCCTCTGCCTTGGCCAGTCTGGGAGAAGCAACGCGAATATTTGAAGTTATAGATTCAGTATTCATTACAATATCCCTGAAACTGTTTATGGAATATATCAATAACAACACGATGCCAAATACCATTTTTCACAGTTATGCCTCTTTTGCTATTTCTTACAATGATACTACTAGACTCGTATTCTAATTATTTCCAGCTTCTGTATGGCTGATTTTAAAATATATATATTCTAAGAACTTGATTACAGAGGCGATAAGTTCTATCCAGTATAAAACTATACATACACAGAATTTAAAAAACTATCATTTTCCAGCAACAATATAAAGAAACTGGAAACATGGCAATTGCTATCCTGCCTAGGCAAGTTTTAACATCCAAAATCTAGAGAGGAAATTATGATAAGGTTAAGAAATATGACCTCTTTTCAGATGGAATGTGTTTATACAAATGGTCAAGGGAGATGGGAGATAAGCTCTTTGCTTTTTTCCTCCCCCATTACTAAGAACTTGTAACTTAAGTACTGTTCGTGGGGTAAATGGCAGCGAGACAAAATCCTATAGAGAACTCTCTTTTGTCTAACTGTGGCTTTAAGCCTCATAAACAATAAAGCAGCTCTTGGAATTATTTTAGATGCTGCCTTTTAAAAATGGATATTGCTTTTCCTCGTCTTTATTTTATTTTTATAAATTGAATTATGTCATATGGTAGAATGCACTAATCTTAAACGTATGTACTTGTGTGACCACCTCAGAACTCTTCAGTTTAACCCCCTCCCCTCAACAAGGCAACCATTATTCTGAATTCTACCACCACCCATTAGTTCACCTTTTCTTAAACTTCATATAAATAGACTCATACTGTATGTTCTCTTTTGCATCTGACCTCTTTTGTTCAACAAAACATTTCTGGGAGTCATCCATGTTGTTGTATATACAAGTGCTTTGTTCCTTTTACTACCGTGAAGCATCCCATTGTACGTATACACCAATATTTACCTGTCCCTTTCTCTGGTGACAGGCAGTTGAGTTTTCCATGAATTTTATCTATTACAAATAAAGCCGCTGGGAACATTCTGGAACCTCTCTTCTGGTGAGCAATTGCATCCATTTCTTCTGGGTGTACACCAGGAGTGGAATTGTTGGGTCACTGGATAAGCACAAGCTTAGAACTTTTCACATTCTAGTGATTGGTAGTGGCATTCCACCATGATTTTAATTTTAATTTCCTTGAGAAGAATGATATTGAATACTTTTTTAACATGCTTGTCTGCCTCTTTTGGAGAATGTCTGCTTAAATTTTTGCCCACATTAAAATCCGGTTGTCTTTTTCTCAACAGTTTGTGGTAGTTTCTTTATGTTTTGGACATGAGTCCGTTGTCAGATACGTCTTGTGAATATCATCTCTCAGATTGTGCCTTGCCATTTCACTCTCTTAATGTTAACTTCTTATTAACAGAAATCTTTTTCAAATTAGACTTCAATACTATTTTTTAATTTTATGATTAGTGATTTTTGTGTTCTGTTTAAGAAACCTTTGCCTATTCCATTTCTTGTTTTCTTATTTACCCCATTTTCTTTTATGTTAGTGCTTTTTGAGTTCAGTGTGAGGAATCTTTGCCTATTTTATTCTTTCTCTTCTTAAACAAAATTGAACAAAAATTGCTTAATGACTCAGAGTCCTCAAATTGAATAGTAATTTACTACTGTCCAATTAAGGTTAAATGAGCTACCACAGGGATAGGGTTAGGATGATATGTATGAAAATTTTTGGTAAAGGTAAGCTGTTGTCATTGCTTACACAGTTTTACTATGGCACTTGCTGAGCTCATTAAAGGTAGAGGACTGTTACCTTCATGCTAAATGGCCTTTGGCAACTGAAAGTTTTAAGTTATTATATCTGAGTCCTGGGAAGCTAAGGTGTTTACCATATATAATTATAATTATCCAGGTTCCTTGTGTATAAAATCTTTAAATTTATGTTATAGGCCAAAGAACATATTAGCTGATAATACTTATTACTGAATAATATTTAAAATTTCTCTTCTCAAGTATTTCTCATCTCTTCTTAACTCACTGACCCAGTGAAGTAAAATAAGGTAGATGATACGCCCTTTAAATATGTGTGCATTCCGCTAGAATATACTAATATACTACTACTCTGTATAGACTGAATATACTACTTAGTCCTATGCGGTTCTTTCTGAATTTGTCACTTAATTTGTTGGGTTGATACATGTGTTAGACACAGGAGTTCACAATCCAGCTGTTTTTTTTTTTTTTTTTTTGGCACTGGTGGCAGAGTGGTTAAGAGCTTGGCTGCTAACTAAAAGTTCGGCAGTTTGAATCCACTGGCTGCTCCTTGAAAACACTGTTGGGCAGTTCTACTCTGTTCTATAGGGTTGCTATGAGTTGGAATCAACTCAGTGGCAAGAGGTTTTTTTTGTAAGAGTGTTCAAAGGAGCCCTGGTGGTGTAGTGGTTAAGCACTCAGCTGCTAACTGAAAGGTTGGTGGTTCAAACATCTCCGCCGGGGAAAGATGTGGCAATCTACTTCTGTAAAGATTACAGCCTTGGAAACCCTATGGGACAGCTCCACCCTGTCCTATAGGGCTATAAGTTTGCTACGAGTTGGAATCGACTTGACGACAATGGGGTTTAAAGGATGCTTAGCTACCAACTCCGGGGATTCTCAATCAGCCTAATTGGGCTGAAGCAGCGTCCAGACGTCTGTGTGTTATAAAAGCCTCCAAACGTATTCTAATAGGTATGCTGGGCTGTTGTTCTCCCAGCCAGGCTTAGGGAGGTGGTACTCAAACTTTAGGATGCAACAGAATCGCTTGAAGGGCTTGTTAAGCACAAATTGCTGGGCCCAATCATCAGAGTTTCTTTCAGTAAGTCTAAATGGGCTCAAGAATTTCATTTCTAGGAAGTTTTCAGGTGATCCTGATGCTGCTGGTTGGGGCTACAGTTTGAGAACCACTTGCTTAGTTATCCATTGCCATCCCTGCCACCTGGCTAACTACATGGCCATCCTTATCCTTCGTCTTCTCAGATCTGCTACTTCTAGCCCTCATGTTCAAATTGTTTCGCTTTTCGTTCTGCCGAACTGTATTTTCTCACTTTCTCAGAGAGAGCTTTAGGATCGACTATGTATTATTTGACCTCTTTTCAAAAGAAATATCTTCTTCAATCTGAGCCATGAAATGACTTTGCTAGTAGATAGCAGTAAAGAGAAAATATGTCAAAAGAGAGGAATTTGAGAATGAAACTGAGAAGCAAATAGAGATCACCTTAGAAATATTAATTCAGCCAGAAAATCAGGTTACAAAATTATAGCATATGCCTACAGTTAAAATAGGAAAAAAAAAAGTTCTACCGGACCAGAAAAAGATCTGGACCGAAAACACCGCAGTGTTGACAGTGGTAGTGTCAGGGCGATTGGGGTTATCAACTTGATGGGCTTCTTTTGTTATGTATATGCTCTAATATTTTTTTCCATAACACATTTTTATAATAATAAATAAAGCAAGGTGAAAGCTTGATACAAAAAAGAAGCATTCATTCAGCAGAGATTTGATGAAACTGCTTTTACCTAGAACCGTGCCAAGCATAACAGAGGGCTCAGAAAAGAACAAGACATTTTGCAGCACAGGAGCTTACAGTTTTGCTGAGCAGACAGAAACCTCCAGTTTATAGTTTCATGACATTTAGCAAGATGTTGAGTCTTTTTGTAGTAATAAGAAAAATATATAAAGACATTAATGATCATTGACTGTAGGGAACAATTTCTCAGGCTGTTAGTACCTTTGATTTGTGTTTTTCTAAAGGAAATTTGAAAGGCTATGGCCTGGTTAAAGTTGCTTTTTTAAAAAAAATTTTATTCTGCTTTAAGTGCAAGTTTACAGATCAAGTCAGTCTCTCAGGCAAAAACCCATATACACCTTGCTACACACTCCCAATTACTCTCCCCCTAATGAGACAGCCTGCTCTCTCTCTCCACTCTCTTTTCGTGTCCATTTCGCCAGCTTCTAACTCCCTCCACCCTCTCATCTCCCCTCCAGGCAGGAGATGCCAACATAGTCTCAAGTGTCCACCTGATCCAAGAAGCTCACTCCTCACCACCATCCTTCTCCAACCCATTGTCCAGTCCAATCCATGTGTGAAGAGTTGGCTTCAGGAATGGTTCCTGTCCTAGGCCAACAGAAGATCTGGGGGCCATGACCACCGGGGTCCTTCTAGTCTCAGACAGATCATTAAGTCTGGTCTTATGAGAATTTGGGGTCTGTATCCCACTTGCTCCCTCAGGGGTTCTCTGTTGTGTTACCTGTCAGAGCAGTCATCTTGTTCTTCTGGTCTCAGGATGATGTAGTCTCTGGTTCATGCGGCCCTTTCTGTCTCTTGGGCTCGTAATCACCTTGTGTCCTCGGTGTTCTTCATTCTCCTTTGATCCAGATGGGTTGAGACCAATTGATGTATCTTAGATGGCTGCTTCCTAGTGTTTCAGACCCCAGATGCCACTCTTCAAAGTGGGATGCAGAATGTTTTCTTAATAGATTTTATTACACCAATTGACTTAGATGTCCCCTGAAACCATGGTCCCCAAACCCCCGCCCCTGCTACGCTGGCCTTCGAAGCATTCAGTTTATTCAGGAAACTTCTTTGCTTTTGATTTAGTCCAACTGTGCTGACCTCCCCTGTATTGTGTGCTGTCTTTCCCTTCACCTAAAGTAGTTCTTATCTACTATCTAATTAGTGAGTGCCCCTGTCCCACCCTCCCTCCCTCCCCCATCTCATAACCACAAAAGAATGTTTTCTTCTCAGTTTAAACTATTTCTCAAGTTCTTATAATAGTGGTCTTATACAATATTTGTCCATTTGTAACTGACTAATTTCACTCAGCATAATGCCTTCCAGGTTTCTGCATGTTATGAAATGTTCCAGATTCCTCACTGTTCTTTTTCAATGTGTAATATTCTATTGTGTGAATATACCATAATTTATTTATCCATTCATCTGTTAATGGGCACCTTGGTTGCTTCCATCTTTTTGGTATTGTAAACAGTGCTGCAATGAACATGGGTGTGCATATATCCGTTCGTGTAAAGGATCTTATTTCTCTAGGATATATTCCAAGGAGTGGGATTGCTGGATCATATGGTAGTTCTACTTCTAGCTTTTTAAGAAGCACCAAATCGATTTCCAAAGTGATTGTACCATTTTACATTCCTACCAGCAGTGTAGAAGTGTTCCAATCTCTCCACAGCCTCTCCAACATTTATTATTTTGTGTTTCTTGGATTTATGCCAGCCTTGTTAGAGTGAGATGAAATCTCATTGTAGTTTTGACCTGCATTTCTCTAATGGCTAATGACTGTGAACATTTCCTCACATATCTGTTAGCTACCTGAATGTCTTCATTAGTGAAGTGTCTATTCATATCTTTTGCCCATTTTTTAATAGGGTTATTTGTCTTTTTGCAGTTGAGTTTTTGCAGTATCATGTAGATTTTAGAGATCAGGCGCTAATCAGAAATGTCATAGCTAAAAACTTTTTCCCAGTCTGTAAGTAGTCCTTTTACTCTTTTGGTCTTTGGATGAGCACAGATGTTTGATTTTTAGGAGCTCCCAGTTATCTAATTTTTCTTCTACGTTCTTTATAATGTTTTGTGTACTGTTTATGCAATTTATTAGGGTTCTTAACGTTGTCCCTATTTTTTCTTTTATGATCTTTATCGTTTTAGATTTTATATTTAGGTCTTCGATCCATTTTGAGTTAGTTTTTGTGCATGGAGTGAGGTATGGGTCTTGTTTCATTTTTTTGCAGATGGATATCCAGTTATGCCAGCACCATTTGTTAAAAAGACTGTCTTTTCCCCATTTAACCTTTTTGGGGACTTTGTCAAATATCAACTGCACATATGTGGATGGATTTATGTCTGGATTCTCAATTCTGTTCCATTGGTCCATGTATCTGTTGTTTTACCAGTACAGGTTCTAAAATCAGGTAAAGAAAGGCCTCCCACTTTGTTCTTCTTTTTCAGTAATGTCTTATTTATCCGGGGCCTGTTTCCCTTCCATATGAAGTTGGTGATTTTTTTCTCCATCTCATGAAGAATGTTGTTGGGATTTGGTTTGGAATTGCATTAAACGTATAGATCGCTTTTGGTAGAATAGACATTTTTATAATGTTAAGTCTTCCTATCCACGAGGAAGGTATGTTCTTCCACTTAGTAAGTCTCCTTTGATTTCTTGCAGAAGTGTACTATAGTTTTCTTTGTATAAGTCTTTTACATCTCTGGTAAGATTTATTCCTAAGTATTTTATCTTCTTGGGGGCTACTGTAAATGGCATTGATTTGGTAATTTCCTCTTCAATGTTCTTTTTGTTGGTGTAGAGGAATCCAACTGATTTTTGTGTGTTTACCTTGTATCCTGATAATCTGCTGAACTCTTCTATTAGTTTCAGTAGTTTTCTGGAGGATTTCTTAGGGTTTTCTGTGTATAAGATCATGTCATCTGCAAATAGAGATAATTTTACTTCCTCCTTGCCAGTCCGGATGCCCTTTATTTCTTTGTCTAGCCTAATTGCTCTGGCTAGGACCTCCAGCACAATGTTGAATAAGAGTGGTGATAAAGGGCACCCTTGTCTGGTTCCCGATCTCAGTGGGAATGTTTTCAGGCTCTCTCCATTTAGGGTGATGTTGGCTGTTGGCCTTTTATAAATGCCCTGTATTACGTTGAGGAATTTTCCTTCTATTCCTATTTTTGCTGAGAGCTTTTATCATGAGTGAGTGTTGAACTTTGTCAAATGCCTTTTCTGCATCAATTGATAAAATCATGTGATTCTTGTCTTTTCTTTTATTTATGTGGTGGATTATATTAATTGTTTTTCTAATGTCGAACCATCCCCTAATACCTGGTATGATTCCCACTTGGTCATGGTGAATTATATTTTTGATATGTTGTTGAATTCTATTGGCTAGAATTTTGTTGAGGGTTTTGCATCTACATTCATGAGGGATATAGGTCTATAATTTTCTTTTCTTGTGGTGTCTTTACCTGGTTTTGGTATCAGGGATATGGTGGCTTCATAGAATGAGTTTGGCAGTATTCCGTCCTTTTCTATGCTCTGAAATACCGTTGGTAGTAGTGGTGTTAACTCTTCTCTGAAAGTTTGGTAGAACTGTGCAGTGAAGCCATCCAGACCAGGGTTTTTTTTTTTTTTGTTGGGAGCTTTTTGATTACCTTTTCAATCTCTTCTTTTGTGATGGGTCTATTTAGTTGTTCTACCTCTGTTTGTGTTAGTTTAGGTAGGTAGTGCGTTTCTAGGAATTCATCCATTTCATCTAGGTTCTCAAATTTGAGTATAGTTTTCATAGTAATCTGATATGATTCTTTTAATTTTAGTTGGGTCTGTTGTAATATTGCCCCTCTTATTTCTTATTTGGGTTATTTACTTCCTCTCCTGTTTTTCTTTTGTCAGTTTGGCCAGTGGTTTATCAATTTTGTTGATTTTTTCAAAAAACCAGCTTTTGGTCATGTTAATTCTTTCAATTGTTTTTCTGTTTTCTATTTCCTTTAGTTCAGCTCTAATTTTTATTATTTGTTTTCTTCTGGTGCCTGTGGGTTTCTTTTGTTGCTTTCTTTCTATTTGTTCAAGTTGTAGGGATAATTCTTTGATTTTGGCCCTTTCTTCTTTTTGGATGTGTGCATTTATTGATATAAATTGACCTCTGAGCACTGCTTTTGCTGTGTCCCAAAGGTTCTGATAGGAAGTGTTTTTATTCTCATTGGATTCTCTGAATTTCTTTATTCCATCCTTAATGTCTTCTATAATCCAGTCTTTTTGAGCAGGGTATTGTTCAGTTTCCAAGTGTTTGATTTGTTTTCCCTGCTTTTCCTGTTATTTATTTCCACTTGTATAGCCTTATGGTTAAGGAAGATGCTTTGTAATATTTTAATGTTTTGGATTCTGCTAAGGCTTGCTTTATGACCTAATACGTGGTCTATTCTAGAGAATGTTCCATGTGCACTAGAAAAGAAAGTATACTTGGTTGCCGTTGGGTGGAGCGTTCTGTATATGTCTACGAGGTCAAGTTGATTGATTGTGGCATTTAGATCTTCCACGTCTTTATTGAGCTTCTTTCTGGATGTCCTGTCCTTCACTGAAAGTGGTGTGTTGAAGTCTCCTACTATTACTGTGGAGCTGTTTATCTCACTTTTCAATGCTGATAGATTTGTTTTATGTATCTTGCAGCCCTGTCATTGGGTGCATAAACGTTTAATATGGTTATATCTTCTTGGTGTATTGTCCCTTTAATCATTATATAGTCTCCTTCCTTATCCTTTCTGATGGATTTAAATTTAAAGTCTATTTTGTTAGAAATTAATATTGCCACTTCTGCTCTTTTTTGATTGTTGTTTGCTTGATATATTTTTTTCCATCCTTTGAGTTTTAGTTTGTTTATGTCTCAAAGTCTAAGGTGTGTCTCTTGTAGGCAGCATATAGAGGGATCTTGGTTTTTAATCCATTCTGCCACTGTCTATCTCTTTTTTGGTGCATTTAGTCCATTTACATTCAGGGTAATTATGGATAGGTATGAATTTACTGCTGTCATTTTGTTGTCTTTTTTTGTGTGTTGGCAGCTTCTTTTTCCCACTTGATTTTATGTGCTGAGTAGATTTTCTTTATGTATTGTCCTCTCCTCATATTTGTTGTTGATTTTGTTTCTATGAGTCTGTATTTTTCCCTTGTATTTTATTTTGATGAGTAGGATAGTTTGTCTCCTTTGTGGTTCCCTTATTTACCCCTATTTTTCTAAATTTAAACCTAACTTTTATTTCTTTGTATCACCGTATCTTCCTCTCCATATGGCAGGTGTGTGATTACATTTCTTTGTCCCTCTTTATTGTTTTAATGTTGTCTTCTTTTATATAATAACATCGCTGTTACCCTGTTTTGGGCTTTTTTTAATAATCTTGCTTTGCTTTTTTTTTGGATTTCCCTCTCTGGGTTGACTGCTGGTTACTCTGCACAGTGTTCTCGTCTTGGGTTGATACCTGATATTATTGATTTTCTAATGAAAGAACTCCCTTTAGTATTTTTTGTAGTTTTGGTTTGGTTTTTACAAATTCCCTAAACTTGTGTTTATCTGGAAACGTCTTAATTTCACCTTCATATTTAAGAGACAGTTTTGCAGGATATATTATTCTTGGCAGGCAATTTTTCCTTCAATTTTTTAAATATGTCATCTAATTGCCTTCTTGCCTGTATGGTTTCTGCCAAGGAGTCCAAGCTTATTCTTATTGGCTCCCCTTTGTATGTGACTTTTCGTTTATCCCGCGCTACTCTTATAATTCTCTCTTTATCTTTGGTTTTGGCAAGTCTGATTATAATGTCTTGGTGACTTTCTTTTAACATCTACCTTATGTGGAGTTTGATGAGCATCTTGGATAGATATCTTCTCATCTTTCACAATATCAGGGAAGTTTTCTGCCAAGAAATCGTCAACAATTTTCTCTGTATTTTCTGTTATCCCTCCCTGTTCTGGTACTCCAATCACTTGTAGGTTATTTGTCTTGATAGAGTCCCACATGATTCTTAAGGTTTCTTCATTTTTTTTTTTTAATTCTTTTATCTGATTTTTCTTCGAATGTATTAGTGCCAAGTGATTTATCTTTGAGTTCTGAAATTCTGGCTTCTACTTGCTCAATTCTGCTCCTCTGACTTTCTATTGAGTTGTCTCATTCTGTAATTTTATTGTTAATCTTCTGAATTTCTGATTGCTGTCTGTCTATGGATTTTTCCAGCTTATTAAACTTTTCATTATGTTCCTGAATAATCTTTCTAATTTCTTCAGTTGCTTTATCGGTGTGTTCCTTGGCTTGTTCTGCATATTACCTCATTTCCTTCCTGATGTCTCGAAGGGTTCTGTATATTAAACTTTTGTATTCTGCATCTGGTAATTCTAGGAATGCATTTTCATCTAGAAGATCCCTGGATTCTTTGTTTTGAGAGCCTGTTGAGATGATCATGGTTTGTTTCTTTATGTGACTTGGTATTGACTGGTGTTTTTGAGCCATTTATAAGTTATTTTAGTAGTTTATGCTTGCCTACTGTGTCATAGCTACTTGCTTTGTTTTGTTTTTGTATACTTCTGTGGGTTGCTTGAGTGAGCTAGCTTGATTATTTTCACCTTTGGAGCTCTGGTGTCCTGTCCGCAGCTGGCTAGAGCTGTTATCAGGTATATCAGTCTAGGAGTCCATTCAGTTTTCTTGTACGAATGCAGCTCAGGTTTCCAGGTAGCTGATCATCCAGTGTGTCGCACATGCTCTGTCCTACAGTCTTAGAGGGGCAGGGGTGATTGGCGTATATACCAGTATCTGATTGCAGCAGGGGATCATGCTCTGAACAAGCCAGGGGGCTGAGAACCGACCCCCAAGTGTTTCTGAGGAAAACGCATCTTTGTTCCCTAGAGCATGCTGGTGGGTGGCTTCTGCAGAGGGACCACGGGCACCCAAAGTTTTTGGTTGTAAGGACTGGGAGGTACCGGTTATCTTTGGACCACTGTCGTGGGTGGCTGGGTGACCTGAGTGGAGCTACCAGTCCTCAGGTCCCTGATGTGGGTAGGTGAGGACCTTGTTTAAAAGGCAAAGCAATGTCAAACGTTAAACACCCGCCTCTCTACCACACAGCTGAAATGGTTGGAGTTTGCCAACAAGGGCCTATTCTCCGGAACTAGGCCCATACAGGTCCATGTAGAAGGGAAAGTTGCTCAAGGTCCACAGACGGTTTATGGCTGGACAGGAGCCACTTCTGTCCTGAGCTCCCTCAGTTAATGGAGCTAGCAAATTGTCTTGTCCCCCCAGTTGCAAATTTTTTCCTTCCCCAAGGCCGGGAGGATGTCTCTAGGTGCTCACCAGGGTCTATCTCAGGCCCAGGGATTCAGCCACTGAAGCCAGCTTAGGCGTGGGGGGGCACAGTAAAATATACACAAGTACTTAGCTTTTGCCAAGAGTGCCGTTCTCCTCAGGTTCCGGAGGTGTGAGTGGGCTGTGTGGTTGGCTGCTTCTCCCTGACAAAACTGAGGCTGAATGCTAGTACTAGCCCACCACCACCACCGCTCTGGGAATGGTGCCTGAGGGCTCCCCGTGATTCAGGTCCAGTAACTCCTCTCCACTTCGGAATGGCTCTTCCTCCCCCTGCCCCTCAGTTAATTGTCGAAGTTTGCCTTTGATGCTCAGGGCTCACAGCTTGTCACAAATATACTCCTTTCACTTGTTTTTTCAGGTCTTTGTTGTAAAGAGGGCTCGTCGGAAGCATCTGTCCATTCTGCCATCTTGGCTCTGCCTCCTAAAAGTTGCTTTTAACCTGAACTTACACCTTTTATTGTTGAAGTTTTAAAGAGTTTTGTTCATTTATATTAGATTCAGATGGATAAAGATTGATTTCTGCCAATTTGGGTGATGGGGACTACGAGAATGAAATACTTTATGTTCTTGTTGTGAGTTGCCATCAAGTCAGCTTTGACTCATGGAGACCTTATGTATAACAGAATAAAACACTGCCGAGTCATGTGTCATCCTCACAATTGTTAGTATGTTTGAACCATTGTTTCAGCCATTGTGTCAGTCCATCTCATGGGAGGTTTCCCTTATATTTGCTGACTCTCCACTCTACCAAACATGATGTCATTTTCTAGCAACTGGTCTCTCCTGATGGCATGTCGAAAGTAAGCAAGCTGAAATCTTCCCATCCTTGCTTCAAGGAGTATCCTGTATGTGCTGCCTCCAAGACAGATTTGTTTGTTCTTCTGGCAGTCCACAGTATATGCTATTCTTCGCTGACACTATAATTCAAATACATCGATTCTCCTTAAATCTTCCTTTTTAATTGTCTAGCTTTCACATGCATATGAGGCGATTGAAAAGATCATGGCTTGGCCCTGGCACACGCCAGTCATCAAAGTGACATCTTTGCTTTTTAACACGTTTAAGAGCCCTTTTGCTTCAATAAATGGTGGGTCTTCTAGAACTGCAACAGCCAGAACTTGCTGTCATCCTTTGGCTTATTGAGATGGCTTGATATGGAAGCTATTGGAAGAATTAAGCAATGACATTTTATTCACTATTTACAGTTACCACAGCAATTTTATGTGCATATTCTGTGTTATTCCTCCCCACATCCTATTGAATTATGTTATTGTAATCCCCATTACACAGTTGAAGAAATGAGGCTCAGATATTTATCCTAAATCATACAGCTAATTAATGGCCATGCCTTTGGTCATCCTTCTGAAGTTCCATTATACCACATCACCACACAGAACAAATATCCTCAGGGTTAGCTACAATGCCTAAGATGTCAGTATTTCTTTTTTATGGAGTGGGGGATAAAAGGCTTTGCTTTACTGTCTTTCTGTTTAGACAGCATTGATTTGATCATAGAAATTCTACTGGGAGGAAAGTCAGGAAAAGTTTTGAGAGAGAGATTATTTGTGGGATAAAACATAAGTTAACTCTGAATAAATAGGATTATTTGGTACCACTGTTTATTTTCCTAATATTTAGAGAACTCTTGTAGTTTTTGCTGCAAATTTTGTGCTCTTCTGCCACATTAAAAAAAAAAAAAAAAAGACATAGTTTTGAAGACCATGAGACCAGAACAAAAATTGTAAAAATGTGTTACCCTAACCTACCATAAGGGAAGGACAGAGAAATCATTTAAAGAATATTCACTGTAGCCCTTCCGTATGAATGGAAACAGAGTTATATGTATAAAAGTACAACTCTGCCTTCAAGGAATTTAAGTTTAGCTGAAGCAGAGGACTTTTTATAGTTAAAATATAACAATGAAAGTGATAGTTACCCTATGTGAGGTAAGATGACGTAGAATGAGATTTACAAAGAGGAAATCCCCACTTCTGCCTATTGAAGAATCATGGACATTTGTATGGGGTGACAGTATTGGCAGTGGAAGAGGGAGAAAATAGAAAAGAAATTGGAACCTGAAAAAAATTGGCAAGAAGAAATGATAGCTAGAAATAGAGCAATGGCCAATGAGAAAGGGTCAAGTGGAAATTGAAATATGTGGAAGTAGATTCATTGGACTAAATGATTACCTGTATATAGTGCATAAGAGAGCAAAGGACGGGTAAATTTTGGTCCTGGGGCACCAGAAAATTGGTGGTTCTATCTGGAGCCCTAGTGGCGCAGTGGTTAAGAGCCCAGCTGCTAGCCGAAATTTTGGCAGTTGGAATCCACCAGCTGCTCCATGAAAACCCTGTGGGACAGTTCTACTCTGTCTGATAGAGCCGCTATGAGTCAGAATAGACTCGACAGCAATGGGTATGCTTGAGTTAGTTATTTACCACTTTGTGCTTCCATTTCTCTATCTGTAAAATGGAGATAATAGCATTCTTAGGCATTGTTTAGGAATTAAATGAATCGATGCTTTTAAACTGTGTCAAATACAATGACTTGCCCATACCAAATACTCAACAACAATAAGCAATTTTATTCTCATATATATTTTTTACAACCACGTTTATTTCAAGCTGTTTTGAATTAGAAGAGTACTAACCATCTAATTAGTCCATTGGATTAAGTTGTTTCTATAAAAGCTGATGGTTGCATGCTCAAAAGCTGCCACTTTGAAGCTGATCTATCAACCCAGGCCAAACCCATTGCTGTCAAGTCAATTCCAACTTACAGAGACCCTATAGGACAGAGAACCATGCCATAGGGTTTCTAAAACTGTAAATCTTTATGGAAGCAGACTGCTATATCTTTCTCCCATGGAGCGGCTGGTGGATTCAAACTGCTGACCTTTTGGTTAGCAGCTGAGCACTTTAACCATTGTGCCACCAGGGCTTCTTGTAGCTGATATAAAGGCATTGAAAAACGGGGTTTGTGTCAATATAGTTCCCCTGGAATTAGCCTGAGGTCAGAACTGGCATTATTTACAGTCCTGAAAAAAACCCTGTTGTGTTTTTCTACTAAGAGAAGAAAATAATAATAATAATCATAATGACCTTCCCTTCCCTGGGTAAAGTAAGCAACAAAACCTCGGGCAAAGTTTTGCCAGCTCGTTTTAGTGCCTCGACTGGAAAAATATTGCTGTGGTATGCAGCTTGGTTTCTTTCATTTTATGCTGCTGGCCTTTGACCTCTGATATTTCATGATCTTTACAGATCTTTGTATTTTGTAGTGTTTAAGAGTTCTGGAATAAAAAAGAAATGAGGCTCAAAGGGACACAAGAAATTAGTGTCTAGGGTGACCAATCATTCCAGCTTGCCTGGGAATGAGGGTTTCCTGGGATCTGGAACTTCACTTCTAAAACTGGGAAAGTACTGGGCAAACAGAAATGGTTGGTCACCCTAGCTGTGGCCTTGGGTAAGTCACATATCCTCCTTATGTCTTTTTCCTTGGCTGCAAACTGAAGATGATGATACATTAGATGGCGCTGTGAGACTGGAAGGGGATAGTTGTAAAAGTGCTTGCACATTCTTAGCACACTGTAATCAGTGACAATGTGTAAGAATGGTGATGGTGGTGGTAGTGAGGTTCAGAGTAGGAGTAAGAAGCAGGAAGGGGGGGACTCATGAAAACATCAAAACTAACAAGCCTAACTTGGGAAGAAAAGAAGAAAAATGAGCTTAAGGTTTGGGGATGGTTAGTGACTTTCTTTTTTAATAGCACCAATGTGATGATAAGAAGGTAACCAACCAACCAACCCAACCCACTGCCATAGAGTCAATTCTGACTCATAGCGACCCTATAGGACAGAGTAGAACTGCCCTGTAGAGTTTCCAAGGACTGCCTTGCAGATTCGAACTGCTGACCTCTTTGGTTAACAGCCGTAACACTTAACCACTACACCACCAGAGTTTAAATCCATTTAAAAATGAGTTCTTTTATTAGCGCAAACTTTCAAAGTTCATTTATGTCTATGTTCATATGCTTAAGACTCAGACTCTTTATTTCATGCTTGGAAGTAAACATGATATGGAGTCAGAATTTCGTGTTGTGAGTAAGTCAACAAAAGTGACTGAACTTGAGAATTCAGCGGGCTTGGTTTGCTCCTCATGCCACCTTTACGTTCGAGAAGAACCTGAGACCAACTGCCTCTTTAAAAGAGAAGGGAATTTACATGCCAGTATATTTGATTGTGTTGAGATTTTTCCATAATCCACAGAAATAGTGAGATAAAAACATATTTAAAATCTATTCATTTAGTATTAAATTATTCTGCACTAAAAGCCAAGTGTTTTGAAATTTCTCTTTCTGTGGCTTCAAATGTCCCTATCATCAAGGCAGACCCTGTTTTCTTAAACTGGGTAATTCAAGGAGATATTTAGAGTGTTTCAGAAACCACTGAGGAGTTACAAACCATTACTTGGACAGGCAATGGCCAGTGTAATGAAGTCTTTTAACCTTGCAGGCTTTCCCACTTTGCCATTATCAGTCAATGGGCTCAACACATATTTTTTGGTCATTAGCCACCAACTAGCCATGCGACCTTGAAAAGGTCATTTAAACTGTGTGTATTTTAATTTAAAGAGCTTTGCTTACAACGTGGTTAAGTGCTCAGCTGCAGACTTGAAGGTCAGCAGTTCAAACCCACCAGCTGCTCTGAGGGAGTAAAATGCAGCAGTCTGCTTCTGTAAAGATCACAGCCTTAGAAACTCTATGGGGGAAGTTCTACCCTTTCCTACAGGTTCACTGTGAGTCAAAATCGACTAGATGACAATGGGGATTTAGGTATACTTTGTTTTTCCCACTAAAGGAGGATATGATGGTCCCTAGGATCCATTTCATCTCCAAAACACAGCGCTATAGTTCTGAAACAATTCAACCATCTGGTTAACATTTGAAAATAAATGAGAAAGAGGAAAAGGTTTAGCTCCATCCACTCTTTCTGGTTACATAAAAAATTGCCAAAATTATCACTGGTTTGCAAAGATGGCTTCTGTATTTATACTTTAATGAATACAGGGCTAGAGGAAAATTTGTAAAATTTTTATTTCTAGCTATTATTCTGGGATTTCTATAGAATAGAATGTGTGTTTGAGCAAATATTGGATTCCAGTGAGCTATACAATTCCATTTTGTGTTGAAATATAAGTTGGCATAAAAGAACCAACAACAAAGTCATTGCAGTTTTACTATTTTTTAGCAGCAAGAGGAAAATAAATATTCTCTCAAAATGAACAACAATGTCTTGTTAACAGATTAAAAAAAAAAAGAACCTAGTTTAAATTGCGTATTCCAAGAAGTCTACCTCCCAGTACTCTGAACTTCGTTGAAAAAGAAATGTTCTTTTGATAAGTTATGTGAACTGGGTTTCGACATAAATATCAATGTTCGATCAGAAGATTTTTTCACAAATGCCAATTAGAGAAGTCAACTAGTTGGATGAGTCATTTCACTTAAATGAGGAAACTAGTTGTTTTCCTTCTTTGTTCTCACATTGGAAATCGTTCAAAGTGAAGTTATTTATTCTGATAAGGGAGAAAAATGTGAACTTTGGACCCAGACAAACCTGATTTTGATTTTGTTTCTGTGACTAAGTTAGCTTTGTGATGTTGGAATGTTTTCAGAATCTTCTGGCCTTCACTTTCCCGTTTGCAAAATGGGGATACCTTCCTTGAAGTACTACTGGAAAGTTAAATCAACACATTTAATTACCCTACATGGTAATGATAGTAATGGGTAACATTTATTCAGTGTTTACCTTATGCCAGGCACCCTTCTGAGAACTCTGCATGCATTGCATAAACGCTCGCAAGAACCTTATAGATGAGTGTGATGATCATTCTCATTTTACAAATGAGAAACAGAGGCAAAGAAAGTGTGTAATTGTTCAAAGTCAAATAACTGCTAAGTATTAGAACCAGGGTTCAATCATTCATACTCCCTTGCTCTAGTGACCATATTATAACTACTACATTATCTTACATCTCTTCGACACTCAGAAAGTGGTTGACGTTTTTTATTGAACTTGGTAATGTACATAAAGTGCTGAATTTGGATCCGCGCCAGGAATCTGGATGTTTCCTGGTTCTCCTTCTACTCATGCACGAAAATCAAGCCTTCAACAAGTCATATCTATTCCACTTCCTAATCCCTCTCCTTCTGTCTAATCCACTTTAAGTCTAATGCCTTACCCTAGTCTGAGCCACCAGCCTTTGTGTCCCAGGCTAGGAAAGTAGCCCTAATTCTTCCCTGGCTCTTCTCCCTCGGCCTAGGTATATCCTGCTTTTCCCTCATCTCAGTTTAAGCATCACTTCTTGGAGAAGCCTTACTTGCAATTCTAATTGTATGCATGTATATGTATTTTTTTTTTATATGTATATATATATTTGTATATATTTGTATGCATGCATGTATATATCCATGTGTGTATATGTGTGTGTGTGCTCACGTGCACACGTGAGTACATGTGTGTACTGTGTATTGTTCGAACAAAGATCCTTGAATAATAAAAATAGTAGGTAGTAATTATATTGATAGCCTGGGTGGTGGTCTGGTGGTAGTAATGAAGCCCTTGTTGGAAAGATGTGACTTTTGGAATGCAGAGTTCGTGTTGTTGTTTTTAGGTGCCATTGAGTCGGTTCCGACTCATAGCGACCCTATGCAAAACAGAACAAGACACTGCCTGGTCCTGTGCCATCCTTACAATTTTTGTTACACTTGAGCTCATTGTTGTAGCCACTGTGTCAATCCACCTTATTGAAGGTGTTCCTCTTTTCCGCTGACCCTGTACTTTGCCTAGCATGATGTCCTTCTCCAGGGACTGATCCCTCCTGAAAACATGTGCAAAGTATGTAAGACGCAGTCTTGCCATCCTTGCTTCTAAGGAGCATTCTGGTTGTACTTCTTCTAAGACAGATTTGTTTGTTCTTTTGGCAGTCCATGGTATATTCAGTATTCCTCGCCAACACCACAATTCAAAGGCGTCAATTCTTCTTCAGTCTTCCTTACTCGTTTTCCAGCTTTCACATGCTTATGATGTGATTGAAAATACCATGGCTTCGGTCAGGCACACCTTAGCCTTCAAGGAGACATCTTTGCTCTTCAACACTTTAAAGAGGTCCTTTGCAGCAGATTTGCCCAATGCAATGTGTCGTTTGATTTCTTGACTGCTGCTTCCGTGGCAGTTGATTGTGGATCCAAGTAAAATGAAATCCTTGACAACTTCAATCTTTTCTCCGTTTATCATTATGTTGCTCATTGGTCCAGTTGTGAGGATTTTTGTTTTCTTTCTGTTGAGGTGTAATCCATACTGAAGGCTGTGGTCTTTGATCTTCGTTTGTAAGTGCTTCAAGTCCTTTTCACTTTCAGCAAGCAAGGTTGTGTCATCTGCAGGTTGTTAATGAGTCTTCCTCCAATCTGATGCCCTGTTCTTCTTCACATAGTCCAGCTTCTCAGATTATTTGCTCAGCATATGGATTGAATAGTATGGTGAAAGAATACAACCCTGATGCACACCTTTGCTGACTTTAAACCACTCACTATCCCCTTGTTCTGTCCGAAAAACTGCCTCTTGACCAAAGTAAAGGTTCCTCATGAGCACAATTAAGTGTTCTGGAATTCCTGTTCTTTGCAACGTTATCCATAATTTGTTATGATCCACACAGTCAAATGCCTTTGCATAGTCAATAAAACACAGGTAAGTGTCCTTCTGGTATTCTCTGCTTTCAGCCAGGGTCCATCTGACATCAGCAATGATATCCCTAGTTCCACGTCCTCTTCTGAAACTGGCCTGAAATTCTGGCAGTTCCCTGTCGATATACTGCTGCAGCTGTTTTTGAACCATCTTCGCAAAAGTTTGCTTCTCGGTGATATTAACGATATCGTTCTATAATTTCCAAATTCAGTTGGATCACCTTTCTTGGGAATAGGCATAAATATGAATCTTTTCCAGTCAGTTGGCCAGGAAGCTGTCTTCCATATTTCTTGGCATAGACGAGTGAGCACCTCTAGCACTGTATCCGTTTGTTGAAACATCTCAATTGATATTCCGTCAATTCCTGGAGCCTTGTGTTTTGCCAATGCCGTCAGAGCAGCTTGGACTTCTTCCTTCAGTATCATTGGTTCCTGATCATATCCTACCTCTTGAAATGGTTGAACATTGACTAATTCTCTTTGGTGTAAAGACTGTGTATTCCTTCCATCTTCTTTTAATGCTTCCTGCATCGTTTAATATTTTCCCCATAGAATCCTTCACTATTGCAACTCAAGGCTTGAATTTTTTCTTCAGTTCTTTCAGCTTGAGAAACAGCAAGCATGTTCTTCACTTTTGGTTTTCTATCTCTAGCTCTTTGCACATGTCATTATAATACTTTACTTTGTCTTCTCAAGCCATCTTTTGAAATCTTCTGTTTAGTTCTTTTACTTCATCAATGCTTCCTTTTGCTTTAGCTGCTCGACACTCAAAAGCAAGTTTCAGAGTCTCCTCTGACATCCATCTTGGTCTTTTCTTTCTTTCCTGTCTTTTCAGTGACCTCTTGCTTTCTTCATGGATGATGTCCTTGATGTCATTCCACAACTCGTCTGGTCTGCAGTCACTAGTGTTCAATGTGTCAAATCTAATCTTCACATGGTCTCTAAATTCAGGTGGAATATATTCAAGGTCATATTTTGGCTCTCGTGGAGTTGCTCTGATTTTCTTCAGTTTCAGCTTGAACTTGCATATGAGCAATTGATGGTCTGTTCCACAGTTGGCCTCTGGCCTTGTTCTGACTGATGATATTGAGCTTTTCCATCATCTCTTTCCACAGATGTTGTCAATTTGTTTCCTGTGTGTTTCATCTGGCAAGGCCCATGTGTATAGTGTCTGTTTATGTTGGTGAATGAAGGTATTTGCAATGAAGTCATCAGTCTTGCAAAATTCTATCATTCAGTCTCTGGCATTGTTTCTATCACCAAGGGCATATTTTCCAACCATCAATCCTTCTTCTTTGTTTCTAACTTTTGCAGTTCAATCACCAATAATTATCAATGCAACCTGATTGCATGTTTGATCAGTTTCAGACTGTAGCAGCTGATAAAAATCTTGTATTTCTTCATCTTTGGCCTTAGTAGTTGGTGTGTAAATTTGAATAATAGTTATATTAACTGGTCTTCATCGTACACGTATGGATATTATCCTATCACTGACAGTGTTGTACTTCAGGATACAGAACAGGGATGCATAATCATTGATATCCTAGGCATTAGTGAGCTGAAATGGACTGGTATTAGCCATTTTGAATCATACAATCATATAGCCTACTATGCTGGGAATGACAACTTGAAGAGGAATGGTTCTGCATTCATTGACAAAAAGAACATCATTTCAATAGTTCTTGTAAATCATTGGAATGAGCCATTACTTTTGACTCATAGAAGCCAGCCTGGTTGCTAAGACCAACCTATTACCTCATGCTACAGAGGACCAGGGCATGGCTAGAAGTTCTCTGATGCTTAAAAGAGCTGGAAACTCAAATGCCTGCATAGGTTAAATAGCCCTCTCTTCTGATAAGGGTTTGTCTTTTGTTTCTTTTCTTTCCCCTTAAGGCACTTATTGCTGAATAATTAGAATTTGCTGTTATAGCTCTCTTAATTGAAAACTTCCTATTCATTTTTTTATTTCCTTTCTGGTTGCTTGTAATCCACTGCTACTCTGGCTTAATGAGAAATATGACAGCTCGCATTTAATCTAGGTTGAAGAACCTACTAGATAGGTCACGGTAGGAAAGTTAGTCAGGTGACATATAATAAATAATGAATACAGCCTTGATGTATCAGAAGGAGATTTTACAAAACTATAGGGAAGGAAATTTGGGAGTGGAGAAAAGTAGCTACAATTTTAGAATAATGAGTCAAGAAAATGAGAAGGAAGCCCTGGATTAAGAGATTTTTGGGGACTGCATTGGGGACAGGGTTTGGGGGATGCCAAGTCTGAGAAGAAAAATATAGTAAAGGAAGAAACAACAGTCTGTGTGTATAACCCTGGCTCTTCACTCTTTCCCCAAGATTTTTAGTTAAGAATCAGGCTATAGTATGTTCATATCAAAGGTCAGATAAGAGTAAAAAGAAATAGCAGTTCATGATTCTGCTACACTTTCATTTTCTCTGGGATTTAGCAAGTCTTCTTTAAAATGGGATATTAGTATACCCTACTTATGTCACAGGGTCATTCTAAATCACTGCATTGTTGTAAGGGTTTGAATTAATCACAGATATTGCAGACCTACGAGGGATTTCTCAGGAATTCACACTAACGTCACTTCAAAACTCTCAAGAAGCTCACCAATAAGCATGGCATTAGCCAAAACGTGATACTTTGCTCAATTGTATTTCTAGTTAAATCAGTAACATTTTCACCTCAGGTCACCGAAACATTCACAGGTCCTGAACTTAGCCTCTTGCACTGTATTCTTCACCATGATACCCTTCTAAATTCCCCACAGGTGTTACCATGGGTGTGGCTAGAAGGGATGTTCACTGTGATTGTGGTTGTCCTTAGGTGCCCTTGAGTTGGTTTCCAACTTATATCTACCCTATGTACGATAGAATGAAACACAGCCGGGTCCAGTGCCATCCTCACAGTCACTACTATGTTTGAACTATGTGATTAATAACTATTATTTCTGGTGGTGTGATCTTTTATCTCCTCACTGCACATGCCTCCTTTTCACTGGAGCAGTGGGATGTGTATAGGAAGCTGTGCATCCATTTGACAAGCCTTTTAGGTCCCAACAGCAGAGGGCTGCTTATCAAGACCAATTCATAAAAGCCTCACCTTCTAAAGGAAACTTGTCAAGACTCCACTGGTAGCAAGATGGATTAACAAGTACTTCCAGCTGATGGAATAATTTTGATGACTTAATAAGGGTAGTTTCAAATCTTACCTATAATCATCTTAGGTTTTTTGTAAAGGTGTTACATGATTATGGTTATTTTCTAATCTAAGAAACAGCAAATTTCCAGTAAGGTATTTGAGTATGGTCACACTCTGTGCCCTTTGATTTTTGGCTGAAGATTAAAAATAAGCTTTGGATTTTATCTGGACAAGGAAGTTATACTCTGTGGAGACAGACCTCATAGTTGGCATAGAAACAGCTGTTGGGCCATTTCTGGTCACAGAAAAAGTGGCACCTGGCCCAGTCTGAATGGCTCTTCTCTCTGGTTGCTTGTTTAAATAAAGGTCGAGCAAGGATTCTCTTTCTTCGTCTTCATTTCAAGAAGAAATAAGGGAGTGGCTATAATGTTATCTTAAAATGAGTATTTCTTTTTCCTTAAACATCTCTTTATAGCCCTCATTAAAGTTAATAAATAACAGGAGTCCAGTGTAATATAGCTCATATTTTTATGGGAAATAACCTTCAGTTCCCGTAGGTCCATTGTTAGGCAATCTCTCAATTATAGACTTTATCTTCTCAAAACACTCAAATCACAAATAACTTGGATGCCTTTCTAAGTGCTGGTGCTCTAAGTCATGTTGGCAGTAGAGGTTAAAGTTTAAGTAAACAAAAGAACGTGTTTTGCAAGTGATTCTTCACCTCAGGTGTTTATGAAAAGGCTCTGAGGTGGGTTTCAAACCTTTGAAAGCAGCAAAAGCCTTTAAAAAATCTTATTCTGAGTCTCAAAACATAAACATGAATCAGCTCAAAGTAGACCTGCTCTCAGAGGGTAGGGTGGGGTGCAGGTTGTTGGTGAAGGTGTGGGGAGGGGAACTCTCCTGGGCAAAGTTCTTCCACCAGATGTTTCAGGCTCACTTCTGTTCCTCATTGCCTTTCAAAATCCTAGATCACCAAAATCAAATCATTCTTCACAGGCAAACAATTTGGGTGGCCTGCAAATATGTAAAATGTGATTTGGCATTGAGTCCATTTTAGGACCCTTTTTTTTTTTTTTGGAGAACTAAGGAGCGCCTGGCCCAAGCTATGGCATTTTCAATCACTTCATATTTATGTGAAAGCTGGATAGCGAATGAAACCAAAGAATTGATGCCTTTGAATTATGGTGTTGGGGAAGAATATTGGATAATATGGACTGCTGGAAGAATGAACAAATCTGTCTTGGAAGGAGTAAATGAGGCCTTCGTTTCCTCATTTATAGAATGAGTTAATAGAACCTGCCTCATAGGGCTTGACAACTAATAAACATCAAAGACGTGTTACCTACCATTATTATTGGGGTCGTTGCTGTTATTGTTATTTGACACCTTGTTCACACAGTTTTTTTTCCCCATAATTGGCTCTGAATTTTTAGACTGTTCTGAAAAATTGACTACATCCTCATTGTACGATTATTTTACCACTATTTTAGGTTTTGAAGAATAAGTTACAGGATCTGAAAGCATTTCCAAAAATATGTTGAGTACAGAAAATATGGTTCACTGTATTCCAGGCTTTGAGATGACTATTTTCAAAGGAGATAATGATGTGAAAGATCTTATAAAAGAACAAAACATTAGTTTACTCCATAGACACACCTTGTATTTTTGAACAATTTCCTAGTTTCATTAATTTGTCAAATATTTATAGAAGATATACTGTATGCACGATATGTACTAGATTCTCCATGGGTTGTAATAGTATGTAAGTCCTCAGAATGCATTTTAATAAAATTCGTTCATGGTCAGGAGGTGAGATGTATGTTGAAATCTCATAAACTAAAGTTTTAGAAGTTAGTTTACTACTAATCTGAATTCATGGAGAAGGAAATCTTCAGAGAAGCTCAGGAGCTGGGAGAGGTGGAGAGTTGCCTCCTCATCTTGTTTTCAGAGAGTGACTCTTGTGTCTTCTGTACCTGGCAATGGGAAGATCTAGGTTAACTTGTGTCCTGGAAGATTTTTTTCTTAAGAATAGATAAATAAACAAATGCTCAGATTTGTCATGCATAAACTCATTTAGTTTATTGCAGGGTAGTCATGGCTAGACAGGTAAGTAAAACCTCAAGACATCTATTTGGCATTAGAGAAGCAGAGTAAACAAATACAATGTTAGTTTAAATGTTAGAGTCCACATCTTTAGACTTCAGGTGTTTACCTTTAAGGAGTGGTCTTGGGGAGAAGATTTGGCTACCCTTTAACTCAGAGAAGGTCCCCTGTGGCTATGGCCCAAGGTCAGTCGTGGTAAGAAGCATCTCAGCAGACTTCTCAGTCTTCAGACAGAGAGCCAGAGAAGCTTCTTGCTTCTGTCTTCTCCAAAAATGAGCAGAAACCCATGGGTTATATACCATATATACTGTCATGCTCAACTATAATTTGTATGCTTTATTGCCAGTTAAGGGCATTGTTCTATGGCATACTTATGTTTTGCCAATTTGTAGAGTTTTGAATTATTGCCAATTAAGGCAAGGCGTATTTATATTCTGTTTACTACATATGTTTCAAGGCCAAGTTAATTAATTAAAAATTATGCAAATTGTTTAGTGACATATTTATGTTTGGCTAACTTATAGAGATTTGATTAATGTTATATTCCATTATCACAGAGTGCAGGTGCACAGTCCAATTTCAGAAAGTTATTTATGACATATTTTATCTATTTCCAAAGTTAGAACAACTTTCTAATGGCTTACAGTTAATGGTTAGGGAGTGTTATGGATTGAATAGTGTCCCCTAAAAATATGTATCAACTTGACAAGGACTTGATTCCCAGTATTGTGTGATTGTCCACCATTTTGTCATCTGATGTGGTTTTCCTATGTGTTGTAAATACTGCCTCTATGATGTTAATGAGGCAGGATTAAAGGCAGTTATGCTAATGAGGCAGGACTCAATCTATAAATTAGATTTTGTCTTAAGTCAATCCCTTTTGAGATATAAAAGAAAGAAACAGTGAGAAACAGGGGACCTCATACAACCAAGAAAGCAGCACTGGGAGCAAAGCGTGTCTTTTGGACCCAGGGTTCCTGTGCTGGGAAGCTCCTAGATCACTGGAAGATTGATGACAAGGAGCTGGCAGAGAGAGAGAGAGACTTCCCCTGGAGATGGCACCCTGAATTTGAACTTCTAGCCTCTAAGACTCATCTATGCCAAGAAATTAAGAAGACAGCTACCTGGCCAACTGACTGTAAGATGTCCATATTTATGCCTATGCAATCCAACTGAATGTGGAAATTATCAAAAAATATAATTAATATCACACACAAGTAAAATTTTTCTGAAGATCATTCAAAAGCAGCTGCAACAGTATACCAACAGGGAACTGCCAGAAATTCAATCCAGATTCAGAAGAGGATGTGGAACTAGAGATATCATTGCTGATGTCAGATATCCTGGTTGAAAGCAGAGAACATCAGAAAGATGTTTACCTGTGTTATATTGACTGTGTGGATCATAAAAATTATGGATAACATTGCAAAGAAAGGGAATACCAGAACACTTAATTGTGGTCATGAGGAACCTGTACATAGATCAAGAGGTAGTCATTTGAACAGAACAAGGGGATATGTTGTGGTTTAAAGTAGGGAAAGGTGTGCATCAGGGTTGTATCATTTCACGATACCTATTCCATCTGTATGCTGAACAAATAATTGGAGAAGCTGGACTTTATGAAGAAGAACATGGCATCAGGATTGGAAGAAGACTCATTAACAACTTGTGTTGTACAGATGACACAACCTTGTTTACTGAAAGTGAAGAGGACTTCAAGCACTTACTGATGAAGATCAAAGACCACAGCCTTCAGTTTGGATTACACTTCAACAGAAAGAAAACAAAAATCCTTACAATTGGACCAATAAGCAACGTCATGATAAATGGAGAAAAATATTGCAGTTGTCAAGGATTTCATTTTACTTGGATCCACAATCAACATCCATGGAAGCAGCAGTCAAGAAATCAAAAGATGCATTGCATTGTGCAAATCTGCTGCAAAAGATCTGTTTAAAGGTGTCACTTGAAGGCTAAGGTGTGCCTGACCCAAGCCATGGTGTTTTCAGTTACCCTATATGCATGCGAAAACTGAACAATGAATAAGGCAGATCGAAGAAGAATTGGTGCCTTTGAATTGTGGTGTTGGAAAAGAATATTGACTATATCATGGACTGCCAAAAGAATGAACAGCCCTCTATTGGAAGAAGTACAACCAGAATGCTCCTTAGAGGCAAAGATGGTTAGACTATGTCTCGCATACTTTGGACATGTTATACGGAGGGATCAGTCCATGGAGAAGGATGTCATGCTTGGTAAAGTAGAGGGTCAGCGAAAAACAGGAAGACCTTCAATGAGATGGATTAACACAGTGGCTGCAACAATGAGCTCAAGCGTAACAATGATCTTGAGGGTGACACAGGACTGAGCAGTGTTTCATTCTGTTGTACATAGGGTTGCTATGAGTTTGGGACCAACTCAACAGCACCTAACAACAGACTGTGAGAGAATAATTTTTTCTTTGTTAAAGCCATCCACTTGTGGTATTTCTGATACAGCAGCACTAGATAACTAAGACATATGTTTCTATTTCTAAGTTCAGATTTTCTCTATTTCTAGTTTCACATTATAAGTGATTTATACATAGGTGTTTTAAAGCCTTATAATAACATCACAACAGTGTAAAAAGCAGTATAGAAGCATACATAATAGTGACTTAAACATAGGTGTTTAGAAGCATTATGAAAAGATAAAAGTGTGAAAAGCATTATAGACATAACGTAATAGTAATTTGAGAACATCACGAGAAGCATACATAACAATATGGAAGATTTCAATGAATACTTTCCAGGAGATAAGATTTTTCAAATATTGAGCACACTCTCTTGCTTCCCCCTACCACCACCTTCCCAGTTTATGGAGAACAAAAGCCCAAGTGTTGCCCAAGATGAGTGGGATGAGTTGGAAGTTCTTAGAGATTGTCTTCATGAAATCTAAAGGAAGGATAGGTTTCTTCAGACACTCCTAGAGGAATCTATGCCTTCTAGTGGCATCAATGCTCTATGTAATACTTGTCTCTGAAAATAATAACTTGTTTCACAGGAGACTAGAAACTGCAAATTTTATATATCTGACCAGCCCCTTAGTTCCCATATCTGGAATTGGCAGTGACCATTCCTTGCATGGCAGCTTGGCTGAATTAAAGGCCACAAAGCCAACATCACTACTGGCTTGGCATCTGTATAACGAAGTTGTTTTTCAAACAGTGTTTTCTCTGGTGGGAAGCTGATGAAATGCAGGATAGTCTATGTGAGTTTTGTTTTTGAAAAGTCCATTTACAACATCTATGCCCAGCATTCTTGAGGACATTTAGAAGTATTATATGATATTTAAATTATTTATTTTAAATCTGTACAGACCTTGTGGGAACTGTCTTTGTAAAAAAAAAAAGAAATAATAATACAATATATCTCAGATTAGAAGAGGAGACATGGATAAGATTATGTTTATGAAAATAAAAATGAGATGATGCTTACACAGTTGAATTCATCAATAAACATCTATGAATGCTTAATATGTACAAAGTAGTGTCAGGATCTACCGTCTGTCAGCTTGTCGCACTGAGGTGGCTTGCGTGTTGCTATAAAACTCGAAGTTGTTAAAACAAAATAATATTAAACCACTAATATAAACTGATTTGATGTTTATTCAGTATAGAGCCCTGATGGTTCAGTAGTTATAGCTGCTAACCAAAAGACAGGCAGTTTGAATCTACCATCTATTCATTGGAAACCCTATGGGGCAGTTCTATTCGGCCCTTTAGGGTTACCATGATTCAGAATGGAGTCAACGGCAATGGGTGTGGTTTTTTTTTGGTTTTGTTCAACATACAACTTGCAAATTGGGCAACACTTCAGACTAAAGAGTCAAAAATATTCCAACAAAAAAGGCTTTTACACAGATTTTTATATTCCAGTTTATACATTGCTATGGAAACAGGGCTAGAACAGTGTTTTCATAATAATTTACCCTATAATAGCTTCTAGTCTGACCCTGAAGTTTCTATTTCTGAAACTGACTACACATAGATAACTCTTCACAAGGCCCAAGGTGAGCACATGTTTTACAATTATGCTAGGCTATTGTTTGACCTGAAGCCCTGGTGGAGCAGTGGTTAAGAAGTTTGGCTGCTTAACCAAAAGATCAGCAGTTCGAATCCACCAGCTGCTCCTAGGAAACTCTGTGAGCAGTTCTACTCTGTCCTATAGGGTCACTATGAGTCGGGGTGTTTTTTTTTTTTTTCCCCAGTATTGTTTGACCTAAAGATGACTTTAGGAAATCCATTTCCTCAAGGCTCAAGGTTCAAAACAACATCTAAGGACAATGACCTGGGTGGGTTACCTGAACCTCCAAGAAAACCAGAAATCAGGATTCCAGAAGAATTAAACTCCTTTCCTCAAAGCTGTTGGGGAAAGTTACTAAAAGCAGTATCTACTCCCAACCCAGGAAACCTCTCCGCAAAAAATAAAAGAGAAAGAAAAGTTTTGTTATTGAATAAGCTGTTAAAAATAATCAAAACTCAAAGAAATTGAAACATAAGGCTTACCCTGAGCATTTATTCTATATGCATATAGAGAAGCCATTCTGATTCCAAAAAAAAAGCAAATGGCTTAAAGTAAACTAGTTACAATGAGGCTTATAAAATGAGGGAGAAGAACAGAAGATCAACCCTTGGCTAATTCTTAACATGATTGGATGAACCCTGCCCTCCCCCTCTTGCTGAGATCAACTGATAATCCAGTCACAAGGTGATCTCTGGCCCTCCACCAACCTGCAGCCATGATATCTTTTGAAATTTAAATGAAGTAAGCCTGGCTTATAATAGGAAAGAAAAGATTAGTAACTTTGGGTGAAAAAAACTGCTGGCAGACTTAATTTTTGGTCAGAAGTTTTTGTATGGCTAATGTTTGATTTTGTGGGCAAGAAAAACCTTAAAATTAAAGTAAGGTGTTAGTTATTAATTTTTCTCTTCAACAAAGAATTCAATCAGAATGATGCATCAGAGGCAATCCACTAAAAAGATTGCAAAGACAGAATGACATCTTAACCATAGCTAAGCAGATACAATCCCTTACGTTCATGTTTTCAAGATAATTTTGTTAATTTTCTAGTATCTTTATGACAGGAGGTAGATTTGCAGTTGGGGGCTAGGCCACCTGAGGTTATGCTAATCTCCTTCAGGAAACACCTGAAGTTACACTGTAAATAGGTAGCTGCCAGATCCTAGAGGAGACGCCTTGGATTTACAAACATTTCATAGAGACAAAGAAAGAATTTATGATTATAACTTACTGGAAGTGAATCTTGAGAGAACAGGGGAGGAGTGGAGCCTCTTCTCTCATTTTCATCGGGGAGAACTAAAATCTCTTATTTCAATTTGTGTGTTTTCTTATAAAGCAATGCCACTGGTACTGCTAATATGGTGTCGTAAGATGAGCCTCCTAGGTTAGACAGCGACAGTGGACTCAAGCATGCCAGCGATCATAAGGATGGCACAGAACCAGGCAGGATTTTTTGTTGTACGTGTTGTACAGAGCTGACTGGGTGGCAACTTAACAACAATGATTTAAAAAAACAAAACAACAACCACAATTTCCCCCCCCCCCCGTGGGGACCTTGGTGAGTTGTGGTTACACAAATCTAGAAGGATTCATTTTGACAAAGAGCTGGTAGGTTAGGAAAGGCAGAGCGTTACAGTGGTCCTTTCACTAAATCCATCGGTTGGCCTGGAGTTTCACTTGAAACCGTTAATCTTGAGCTCCAGAAAGAAGAGGAACCAGTTTAACAATGTCAATGAAAGGGTTTCGTAAACATGAGCAGCCTGCGATTTAATGGGCGGAAATACACAGTAAATAAAAAATGCTGGAATCATGCATCTGGAAGGAATGTGCCTTGAATAACACTACAGAAAGAAGGGTACAATTTGAGAGTTAAGGAACAGAGGAGTCCCTGGGTGGTGCAAATGGTTAAGCCCTCAACCACTAGGAAAAGTTCATGGTTCATACCCACCCAAATGTGCCTCTGAAGACAAGCCTGGCGATCTGCTACCAAAAGGTCACAGTCTTGAAAACCCTCTGGTGCACAGTTCTGCTCTGCACACCTGGGATTGCCATGAGTTGGAATCTACTCCACAGAAACTAAGAGCAAGAAGAGGCAAAGGATGGGTATTTCAGAAGTTGCAGATTTTCCAGCATGCTTCTTCAGGTATCTCGAATCAACTCTGCAAGGACCTGGGGTCTTCACCTAGAAAACCCTACAGAAGGGCTTTTTTTCCTGTGAGTGCCAAGGGAACTGAGAACTGTTTCTTAAGTTTAATATGGAAAGTGACTTTGCTAATTAGCACCCTTGGGTTGGAGGAAGGCCCCTGTGAAAGTTATTGACAGGGAGGAGCATGCCACCTATTACGTGCTTTGCTCTGGGGTCGCCTTAAATCACAGGGACGGGGTAGGATGAGAGGGCATGACAACTTATGTCTTTTGAGATTGCCCAAGTTATAGCAAAACAGATCATTTTGTCTTAAAATAAAACTAGTAGTAAGATTGACATAGTACAGAACCTAAAAACCTTTGTCACTTTTAAGCCAGGAAGAGAAGGATTAAAGAGTAAGGATCCTGTATCTTTTCTGTGAGAATGTCCTTTTTCAGCATTTATTTAGTTTCCATGTGAAGTTTCTCAGGCTGTTGTAAAGTAGTTTCTTGCCCTGCAGACAGCTGGCCTCCTCTGCTGCTGCTCCTGATGGGCAGCTGAGAAGGGAAATGTCTTCAGACACCACCAGCACTGCCCAGTCCTTCTTAACCCTTATCCCCTGCATGTTTGATCACTGACTGGACATGGTCAGAAGTACTTTTTACTGGGAGTTGCTCATACCATAACACCAACCTCCCATCTCTCTGTCTTTTCTCTCTCTCTCTCTTCCTTCATTCTTTCTTTTCTTTTCATAAACTGGCTAAATCTCAAATGCAAGTACCCAGGTATTGGGTAGGCCCCAACTAAATGTTACAGTGAGAAAAGACTTCAACTTTTACACTGCATATAGATAAGTCTTAATTTTTTTCAGACTTCCTGACAAAATTCCCTTGGAATTTATTTTGTATATTTTGCGAAGGAGTAAAGTGAGGTTTAAAAAGATACAAAGTCCCAATGTCTCTTAGTGCTCAAAGATAGGGCTAGGGGTAAAGACCCAGCTACCTTAATTTCGGCCTTCTATTTAATTTATTTATTAAGCTATCTTTTATGCCTGGTCTACTCCAAAAAGGGATTTGGTACAAACTACTACCTTCTTTGGGGAAAGGTGGGTATATAAAATGTAATGTCAAAGCAAGGTGAAGAGTTTTAGTTAATGGACTAGGATCTAGACTTGTTCTATCACAGACAGACTGGAATTAGACTCAGGAGCCCTGGTGGTGCAGTGATTGAGAACTACGGCAAGCTACAGTTGCTGACCAGAAAGTCGGCGGTTCATATCCACCAGCTGCTCCTTGGAAATCCTATGGGGCAGTTCTACTCTGTCCTGTAGGGTGGCTATGATTCGGAATCAACTCGACAGCAATGGGTCAGGTTGGATACCCTGCTTTCAGCACCATAATTAATGCTCAAAGTCTACAGGTACCCAATGAATAAAAGGTTGATACTGTTTGGATCAAAATGGTTGCCACTGTGATCATTTATTCATTCATTCATCCAGCAGTCATTTATTGAGCTCCTACTAGGTGTCAAGCACTTCGACTGGGAAGAACAAGCATTCATGATCCCTACAGTGAGGATAAGAGTGGAGTTAGGGGTGTGTGAGAAGTTGAGAACAGGTGTTAACACATACCCATAATTGAAGCTAAGCAGTAGAAAAAGCTTATTTCTGGGTAGGGGTCTTTAGGATCAGTTTTCTGAACTGAAATTTCTCCTTAAAACGTGAATTTCTCATCTGCAACATTTTTCATAGCAAAATTGCAGCATTGCATTAAAAAAAAAATTTTTTTTTTCATTAGAACCAGTAAAATGCTCTTGATCACAACATAAATGAAACACAATGGTGTAGAATTTAGGTGTTTAACATATCTGTGTATATTCTAGTTAAAATGCATATTGTTATTTCATTTCAGTGAGAAGTAAGCAGACTTCGTTGTCTAGCAGAAAATTTTTGCTTTTTTTTTGCAGATGATTCAAATTACCATCAAAACTTTACTATCATTGATTATAATACAGCAGGTTGACAAAGAGGTTGAATAGTTGACTATTACAAGATATAATTAATTTAAAGTAATGTGATATGCTTTCCCTGATCCATATAGCCTTTAAGATGTAAGAGGATTTAAGCAAAGTATTTTGCCCCATTCTTCCCAGAGATTGGATGTTATGAAAATACTTTAAAAAGATGAAATGAATTAATAACTCTTTCATGAGAAAACTAACCTGTTGAAACCCATTGCTGTCGAGTCGATTTTGACTCACAGCGACCCTAAAGGACAGAGGAGAACTACACTATAGGATTCCCAAGAAGCGCCTGGTAGCTTCAAACTGCCAACCTTTTTGGTTAGCAGCAATAGCTCTTAACCACTACGCCCCCAGGGTTTCCCATAAGAAGACTAGAACATACTTAATGCCATAATATTATAAACCAGAAGTATTTTAAATTTTTAGACATACATCTAGCTTATAATTTCAATGGCTAGGTATATGAACTAAAATATTTGTAAATAATGGTATACATACATGCTTACAAATTACAAGAGACGACAAAATGGCAAGAATTGAGAAATTGTGGAGTTTATTTCTATGAGTATCTTTGAAAATCGGATTTAAAGACTCTTCTGTTTTGGAAATATTATTGCATGAAAGCAAGAATCTGAAATAAAAGCACATGAAGTTAGCTTTCTAGGCTCTAATCCTGTGTTCCCACTTAAAATAGCTTTTGGGTGAGCATGATATTAACCACCCTATCTTCCAAATGCAATAGAATATTTAATCACTTTCCACTGTATTCTAGAAAATAGACTTTGTCTCTCTCTTTTTTCTCTCTCTCCTCCTTCCCCCTTCCACCTCCCCCTTCCTGGTATTTTGCCAGAAGCTGTCTGCTTCTTTCCTGGAGTCCAGTAATTGAAGGTAATTTTGTAGAAGATGGTTTCAATTACCTAAAGCCAGTGGAATGCTTAACTGCCCCTTGCTATTGGTTAACTTGTTTAGGTTGGAATTTCAGATGAATTCAGATTACATGCAACCAGATGTTATCTGCTATGGTAATTTTTTAAAATAAAATTTATATGAGGGAGTGGCATTTGCTACCATATTTAGGTCAACTTCCCTTGAATTTCATGGAAATGTGCCTCTTTGGGGTAAACTTTTTCTTTTTTTTTTTTTTTTGTCACAACCACTCAACTTCCAGTAATGAGAATGTATGTACTGTGTGCATTAACTAAGATCTTTTCATTTTCCTTGTGTGTCTTTATAATACGTGAAATAGATCAGAAAAGCTGATTTCTCATAAAGACATTTTGTCACTTATTTAGTGACAAAATCCATGTTCATATTGTTCCTAGCCTTCACAGATTTACTGTCATGCTACACATAATACAAAATAAATGTCGTGATATGTAATTTCCAAAACCCATTTGCCATTGAGTAGATTCTGACTCATAGCAGGCCTACAGGACAGAGCAGAACTACCCATAGGGTTTCCAAGATTGTAAATCTTTACCAAAGCAGACTGCCACATCTTTCTCCCTTGGAGCAGCTGGTGGGTTCAAACCACTGACCTTTTGGTTAGCAGCTCAGTGCTTAACCGCTGTGCCAGCAGGGCTTCTTGTGATATGTAAAAAGAAGGAAAAATCTGAACCAATAAAACTTACCTGTTAAACAACAACTAAATATTTAGTCTATGGACAATTGAAGGCTTATTTCCTTAACTGACAGTTTAAGTGAAGGCTTAGTAAGATGTGTTATTTGTACAGGGTGAACTTTAAAATCTGAAAGGTTGAATACACAAATCTTAACTTAGAAAACAGAGGAGTTAGGGTATAATTAATCTTTATGAAAGAATTCTTTGCCTTACCAAGTGGTATAGCATACATCTAAGAATTAAAAAAAAAAAAGCTGACTTTCTAATGCAATTAAAATGTGATTTAATCTTCAAAGTTTAGATTGCATGTAAATTTTCAGAATAATAAAACACCTTTTGTTCAATCTTCAAATGGTATTAGGTATGATTTTCCTCATTTGTAGGTAGGGGAGGTTATCTGTCTTAGGCAGGGTTCTCTAGAGAAGCAAAACCAGTAAAAGCATATAAATATCGGTATTGTTGTTGTTGTTGTTAAGTGAAACACTGCCCGGTCCTGCACCATCCTCACAATTGTTGCTATGCTTAAACCCATCATTGCAGCCACTGTATCAATCCATCTCCTTGAGGGTCTTCCTCTCTTTTGCTGACCCTCCACTTTGAAGCATGATGTCCTTCTCCAGGGACTGATCCCTCCTGACACCAAAAACCAAAACCAAACCCAGTCCCGTCTAGTCGATTCTGACTCATAGCGACCCTGTAGGACAGAGTAGAACCGTCCCATAGAGTTTCCAAGGAGCACCTGGTGGATTCGAACTGCCGACCCTTTGGTAAGCAGCTGTAGCACTTAACCACTATGCCACCAGGGTATAACATGTCCAAATTATGTGAGACATAGCCTCGCCACCCTTGCTTCTAAGGAGCATTCTGGTTGTATTTCTTCGAAGATAGAGTTGTTCGTTCTTTTGGCAGTCCATGGCATATTCAATATTCTTCCCCAATACCACAATTCATAGGAATCAATTCTTCTTTGTTCTTCCGTATTCATTGTCTAGCTTTCACATGCATATGAGGCAAATGAAAATACCATGGCTTGGGTCAGGCACCATGGCTTGGGTCAGGTGCACTTTAGTCCTCAAAGTGAAGCCTTTGCTTTTTGACATGTTAAAGAGGTCTTTTGCAGTTGATTTGCCCAATGCAATGCATCTTTTGATTTCTTGACTACTGTGTCCTTGGGTGTTGATTGTGGATCCAAGTAAAATGAAACCCTTGACAACCTCAATCTTTTGCCATCTTCCCTCTCTCTCTATCTTCCCATCCCCCCTCCAGTCAAGAGTTGCCAACACACTCTCCCGTGTCCACCTGATTTAATTAGCTCACTCTTCATCAGCATCTCTCTCCCCTCCACTGACCAGTCCTTTTCATGCCTGATGATTTGTCTTTGGGGATGGTTCCTGTCCTGTGCCATCAGAAGTTCTGGGGAGCATAGTCTATTGAGAACCTTCTAAGCCCCATGCCCTGTATGAATTACTAGGGATACAAGATGAACAATCATATTTTCTAATATGAAGCTGGCCTGGGTCTGGGAGAAGACAGCCTATTAAGCAGACTATTAGAATTTAGTAGTAATAATAAGGACCATTAGGATGGAAGAATTTCAGAGGATGAGGCCTTGTAAACTTTTCTTTTTTTAAGAGGCTACAGGAACTATTTCTTGGGAAATAATTAACCTATACTTAAAAACCAAACCAAACCAAACCCATTGCCATCGAGTTGATTCTGACTCATAGCGACCCTATAGGACAGAGTAGAACTGCCCCATAGAGTTTCCAAGGAGTGCCTGGCAGATT
The DNA here is from genome assembly GCF_024166365.1 of Elephas maximus indicus. Lineage (NCBI taxonomy): Eukaryota > Metazoa > Chordata > Mammalia > Proboscidea > Elephantidae > Elephas > Elephas maximus. The sequence continues at coordinate 54,728,088 of NC_064843.1, forward strand.
TGAACTGCCGACCATTTGGTTAGCACCCATAGCACTTAACCACTACGCCACCAGGGTTTCCAACCTACATTTAGCATTGTATAAATATGAACATGTCACCTATATCCTGGCTGCACTTTAACCAAGTTACAAGACAAAAAACCAAGCTATAAAACTACGTCAGAGTCAACTTCCAAAGGAAACTATCAACATTGTGAAATTGACCAAGGATCTCTTATTAGCTAATAGTTTCAACATCCTATTTAAGCATACCTTTAATTACACTAAGGTTTTTTTTTTTTTTTTGATGAGTGTATTGCACAATAACTGTCTACCTATAAACAAGAACACACACATATTTATCCACATAGTATTTATTTCTTTTGCCACTATCTTACTTTATAAGTTAAATAACAGTGACAGTTACTTGTTTTTCCACCTGCAAACTGGTACAGCCATGAAGAAGGCACATAAATGCATAAATTGTCTTTAAGTCTAGAATTCTTTGGTTGTGATAAAAATGGAAACTGCATGCTTTGGGAATTTTGAGTGAATTACTATTCAGCTTTTTACTGTTAAATGTTCTTTATTAACCAGTGTAAGCTGTACAGTTCCCAGCACTCAGTTTCTGTGAATATCTGTATTCACTTTAGTGTCTAAGACTTTGTTGACTTGGAGGAGGGAGCATTTGATTCCTAAATTTCTTCAAATCTTTTCTTCAGGCAGTTTTCCCCAAAGTTTTAATACTGTGGGGAGTAAGGAGGAAGTTGATGATTGCTCTTTGGAAGTTATTTTGTCTTTCTAGATGGAAGAACTATGTATTTATTTGTGATAAAACTCTAAATATGAATGATGTAATTAAGTATCTGTTCATCTAATGAGATGAGAAGTTCCAAAGACCTCTTGGCTATTTTGCTAAAGAAAATAGCCACTGCCAAACATAAAAACAATTATTGAGAAAGCTTCTGTCAAAAACAAACGCTTCAGTATCTTTTGGCAGGTTTATTGACAAAAAGGTTAGACTAAGATTTCCTATAACCGTGGTTGCCTTTAAGGAATACAATTTTTAGCATGTCTTTTGTCATCTCAATAATATGGTAATGATTAAATTTACGTGAGAAAGCCCAAGGCAACTATTTGTTTCATGGGAACTTACAAGTGTCTTGTGTACAGACTTGTTGAAGTGGGAATTTTTGATTACAAGAACAGTAAAGTCCATATATGTTACATAGTCAGGGAATGGTATGTTCTACTTTAAGCAAATATTCTTGTTGTTGGAGTGCTGTTGGGCATAGCACACATTTTAGTTTTTAAAGACTAAACTTTGGTTAGCATCAAAGTGGCACCACACATGGCTTAGAGCTTGCTTTGATGCAGTGGCTGAAGTTTATCTCCTTTATCCCCTGGACTGCCTTTCTTCTATCTTTAGGCACTTTCCTAGCTTTGGCCAGAGTTTACTCATGGACCCCTCCTATTTAACTTCTAAAACTATGGGAACATCCAGCCACCAGAGAATCCTAGAATTTTTGCTCTGCTTTAGTCAAACTACTCTGTCACATGCCTATCCCTCCAGGGCTGTTCTGAAAGACTGACTGGCTCCTTGCTGAATCAGCTTGGGCCACAGTATTACAGGCCGATAACTATGTGACATTGACCCTCACTGAACAGCATTTGACTTAAAGAGTTCAATTTTGCCTTGTAAGGCTTGATTAGGCTAAATAATTTGGAATCATACAATTACCATAACCTTTTTTTTTTTTTGTAAGCCAGAGGTCTTGTATGTCATCTCTAGTCTAAATTCTTCATTTCTATAGGCACAATAACGCATATATTGAATATTTATCATATTCCAGTTACTGTCCTTAGTGCTTTAAGTAAGTTATCTCCTATCCTCATTAAAAACGAGCAAACAAATAAAAAAGTGCTAAAAAATAAGCAAACGAACAAGCAAACTGCAAGATGGGTTCAGTAGGAGCTTTTGAAATTGTTACCCTATAACAAAGTCAAAGGATCATGAAGATGGCACAAGACTGGGCCACATTTCTTTCTGTTGATGACAGCTGACAACAATAGGAACAAAGTCAAAAGAATAAGCACGGCTTTTTATTCCCTCTGAAAAATGTCTGTCTTGTGATCAGCCCATTTGGGCTGTGTGGCCCCTCTTAAGTATGCCTGGGTACTTCCCGCCTACCCATGGATATGTGCACTTACTATGAGTCAGTTGACTCCCAAACTGTTAAAGCCAGTGGAAATTGAGTAATTTGATTCCACCTTATACAAAGAAAAAGGCAGTTGTTGTTTCTATGAAACTACAGTCTAACATTTTAGATAATTCTAATAAAAGCAATTTGCTTTGAAAACAATGCTGTCAGATCAGGTGTGGGTAAGACCCCTATAGAAGATTAAGTGAAGTCATAAAAATATAGGAGAATGTCTATTCAAGTTGCTTTGTCGTATCGTTTGTTGCTGTTAAACTTTAAAGGGATGAGGTCATAATAATGCATATGAGTGAGGTTATTAGTACAAGAAAGAGAACATGGAACTCTAACTAATGGGCCCTACAGTTATTAGTTAGGGTTCAGAAACAGAAACCGTCTCAGGTATTTTAAGTTGAAAGGGATTTAATATAAGTAATAGGAGCTGAGAGGACAGAACGACGCCCAGAACACTACTTAGGAACTGGCCCACGAGGGGAGCTGCCACCTCCACATTATCATGACACCACCAGCGCTTGTTAGGTAGCCTCAAGTCGACTCCAATTCATGGTGACCCCATGTGTGCAGAGTAGAACTGTTCCATGGGGTTTTTAAGGCTGTGACCTTTCAGAAGCAGATCACCAGACCTCTTCCTAGATGCCCCTGGATGGGTATGAATCACCAACTTTTACACTAGTAGTGGAGCACTTAACCATTTGCGCCCCCAGGGAATCCTTTTCACACTTCCCAAGATAATAACTCTTCTGGAGTATGCTGCTGCAGGAGACCCCAATAATTCTGGAGCTGAGCTTGCCAGCCAAAAAAAGCCAAAGGGCCCCTTCCTGATTCCAAACATGTGTGTAGGTAAATCTAATTAAAGAAACCTAATTTGTATCTAGAATCCTAACTCCCAGAAAGTCTTGGATGTGAAGATCTTGCTGTCCATCCTCTGCAGTACAGGAAAGCACATTAGGAGGTGTGTGGAATTGATGCTAAATATGAAACTACCTTTTGAATTTATCTACAAAAAAGCAGGCTTTGGCTTTATTAAAAAAAAAATTGGTAAATTAATGTGCTATTATGCATTTACTTCAAACAAAATGTTTAAGTATACAACAAATTTCACTGGTGAATTGTAAGGCAGGTCAGAGTCTTACAGAATTGTTAAAATAATGTTATAATATTTTTTCAAGTGAATTTTAGGAGCAATAAAATATGACATGTGTCACCTTTTTTCTTTCTAATACTAATACTTTAAAAAATTTATTGTGGTAAGACATACATAAAATATTTGATATTTTGACCATTTTTAAGTGTACAATTCAGTTTCATTAGTTACATTCACCATGCCGTGCAACCCTCACCTCTATCCATTTCCAAATGTCTTCCTTTACCGAAACTGAAACTCAGTACCACTTAAGCAATGACTCTACTTCACCCTCCCCAATCCCGGGTAGCCACTAATAAACTTTGGACTCCATGCATTTGCATACTCTAGATATTTCATGTAAGTGATGTCATACAGTATTTGACCTTTTGTGTATTTAATCATCAACATTTATCAATATTGTAGCACGTATCAGACCTTTATTTCTCTTAATAGTTGAATAATAGTCCATTGTATGGATATAACACATTTTGTTTATCCATTCCTCTGTTGATGGGTGCTTGGGTTGTTTGCACCTTTTGGCTGTTATGAACAATGCTAAAAAGAATGCTGACATACAAGTATCTTTTTGATACCTGATTTCAAGTCTTTTGGGAATATACCTAGGAGTAGAATTGCTGGGTCATATGATAGTTTTATGTTTAACTTTTTGAGCAAACTCCAACCTTCCACAGCAGCTGCACCATTTTACATTCCCACCAGCAATGGACGAAGGTTCCAATTTCTCCATATCTTCTTCAATACTTGTTATTTTCCATTTTTCTGACAATAACCATCCTAGTGGATGTGAAATGGAATATGATTTTGGTTTTAGTGGCACAGTGGTTAAGGGCTTGGCTGCTAACCAAAAGGTCGTTAGTTCAAATCTACCTGCCACTCCTTGGAAACCCTATAGGGCAGTTCTACTCTGTCCTATAATGTCGCTATGAGTCAGAATCGACTTGACGGCAACAGGCATGGGACCATTTGTAGGGCTCCCATGCTTGCAGACAAAGCTCTACTTTGGAAACCCTGGTTGCATAGTGGTTAAGTGTTACAGCTGGAAAAAAAAAAAAACTACAGCTGCTAACCAAAAAGGTGGCAGTTCGAATCCACCAGGTGCTCCTTGGAAACTCGATGAGGTAGGTCTACTGTGTCCTACAGGGTTGCTACGAGTTGAAATCGACTTGATAGCAACAGGTTTGCTTTTGGTTTTTAATGACTATGGTGTTGAATATCTTTTCATGTGCTTATTGGCCATTTGTATATCTTCTCCGGAGACATGTCTATTCAAGTCTTTTGCCTATTTATTTTAACTAGGCTGTTTGTCTTTTTGTTTCCAATTTAACTTTGTCTGTTAACCAACCAAATTCTTGTCACAACCGTATAGAATAGGACGGATGCTTTATTTAATGCTTTATTTTCTCCATTGTTCATATAAATTGAAATTGAAGCTCACTGACACTGTGGTTTAGGCCTCCATAGCTAATAAGTAAAAGAGCACAGCTCTGTCTTCAGTACCCATGTTTGCTTTACCATTCTGTTCTGCTTTCCTGTTTTCCTTTGACTTTATATCTTTTCTTCTAGTATCACTCATTCTTCTCTGAGTTACAAAGACTTTAACTCTCATGTTAAATGTTACCTTGAAGTTAGAAAAGATATGGCTAAAGCCCAGTCACCCGTTACCCAGGCCAGTGCATGTCCTACTGTTGTCATTGTTAGGTGCCACCAAGTCAGTTCCAACTCATAGCGACCTATGTGCAATAGAACAGGACACTGCCTGGTCCTGTACCATCCTCACAATCGTTGGTATGCTTGAATCCATTGTTGCAGTCACTGTGTCAATCCATCTTGTTGAGGATCTTCCTCTTTTTCACTGACCCTCTACTTTACCAAGCATAATGCCCTTCAGGGGATGGTCCCTTCTGGTAACATGTCCAAAGTACATTTGACAAAGCCTTGCCATCCTCACTTCTAAGGAGCATTCTGGCTATACTTCTTCCAGGACAGATTTGTTCCTTCTTCTAGCAGCCCATGGTGTATTCAATATTTTTTGCCAACACCATAATTCAAAGGCATCAATTCTTCTTTGGTCTTCCTTGTTCATTGTCTGGCTTTCACATGTCTATGAGGTGATTGAAAATACCATGGCTTGGGTAGGTGCATCTTAGTCCTCAAAGTGACACCTTTGTTTTCAACACTTTAAAGAGATCTTTTGCAGCAGATTTGCCCAATGCAATACATCTTTTGATTTCTTGACTCCTGCTTCTGTGGGCATTGATTGTGGATCCAAGTAAAATGAAATGCTTTACAACTTTCTGCATTTATCATGATGTTGCTTATTGGTCCAGTTGTGAGGTTTTTTGTTTTCTTTATGTTGACGTATAATCCATACTGAAGACTGTAGTCTTTGATCTTCATCAGTAAGTGCTTCAAGTCCTCCTAGCTCTCAACAAGCAAGGTTGTGTCATCTGCATATCACAGGTTGTTCATGGGTCTTCCTCCAATCCTGATGCCACATTGTTCTTCATATAGTCTAGCTTCTAGGATTATTTGCTTAGCATAAAGATTGAGTAAGCATGGTGAAAATTTATGGCCATGACATACACCTTTCCTGATTAAAAATGATAGTATCCTCTTTTTCTGTTTGCAAGACTGCCTATTGGTCTATGTACAGGTTCTGCATAAGCAAAATTAAGAGTTCTGAAATTCCTATTCTTTACAATGTAATTGATAATTTGTTATGATCCACACAGTCTAATGTCTTTGTATAGTCAATAAAACAAAGATAGACATCTTTCTGGTATTCCCTGCTTTCAGCCAAGATCCACCTGACATCAACAATGATATCCCTCATTCCACGTTATCTTTTGATTCTGGCTTGAATTTCTGGCAGTTCCCTATTGGGGTACTACTGCAACCATTTTTTAATTACCTTCAGCAAAAGTGTATTTGCATGTGATATTAATGATATTGTTTGATAATTTCTACATTCTATTGGATCACCTTTCTTTGGAATGGGCACAAATATGGACCTTTTCCAGCTGGTTGGCCAGGTAGCTATCTTCCGAATTTCTAGGCATAGATGAGCGAGTGCTTCCAGTGTTACATCCCTAATGGTCCTCCTTAATCCAAGCAGGAGAGAATTATAGGAATTTGGATTATGATAAAAGCGAGTATGGATAATTATTTGGGGATGGGAACACTTTCCTGGCTCACCCAAGTCTTATCTTTGTGCTGGGAGTCCCTCTGCCCTGCTTCTCTCTTACCTAATCCAAGTCCTGTTACTGTGCATCAAGGTCTCCATCTGGAGCAGCAGTTTATCCAGCCACTCAACAAACATTTGTTGAACACCTAATATGTTACCAGCACTGTGATAGGAAGCTGTGGCAGACACTAGGGAGCCAACAGTGAACAAAACAGAAAAAAAAAAAAAAAATTCTCTATCTCATGGCTTTTATGGTCTAACAGAACAGACAGGAGATGAACGACCTTAATGTTAGTGATAAATGGTATGAAAAATTATAAAGAAGAACATGGAGAGCAATTATTGTATTGTTGACATGCAATGACAGTGTTAGCTATCAAAGAGTCTCCCATTCCCAAACTGAACAGTCTGATGGAAGGAAAATCTACCTGGTCAGTGGGGAAAAAGAATCCAGTGAGGTAGTCTAATAAATTATTTAGTCTTTATTTTTCATAAAGAGAGAAATTCAGAGGAGTATTGCAGCCGTACGGTTTGAACAGGTATTTGTTGAGCCCTTACTATGGTATTTACAGGACAGAGGAGGGAAGAGGGAAGCAAAGATGACCCAACAGTGCACCTTTTTGAGAAACTTACAATCTTGTGGGAAAGACTGATGTGCACACAGATAACTTTATTTTTGGCTGAAATAATTAAATACTAAAGGTCCTTTAGTGCTGTAAACTTCTCCCCTTATGTAATGGGGAGAGTGCATATAAATCACAGAGCTTAGAACTTAGTTACAAAATGTACTTAAAGTGGGTGGTATGACATGGCTGATCCAGGTTTAGTTTCTTTTATTTTCTCCTGTCTTTTAATAAACTGTGCTCATTATCACCTCATTAAGGTCGCTATATCATAGCTCACTTAATTTTAAAAATGTTATATGCTTTGCATCATGGTTTGATGGATTTTTTTTTTCCTCTTTATTTTATTCTGTTTGATAGAGGGGGAGTTGGGAAACTTAATAGAAAAAGCCTGACACTGCCAGAAATTATAGCAGTTATGTGTAATTGGCTGTCTCCTTTCAGGGAGGCTGGAGAACTTGTGGGGTTCAGTGGGGAGAAATTTTATGAAGCAATGATGGTATACATGGCAGCTCAAAATGCTGGCCTCGAAGCTCCAGCACAAAAGGAGGTGCATTGCCTCAGGATATAGCCAGCAATTACACCCCTCTTTTTTTTTTTTTCTCTGTGTCCTGGTCCATTCATTATGGGTGTCTACCTGGGCCAGTGGGGACAGTCTCGATCCGCCTGATCTTGGATTTCCAGACACTCCACAAAAACAAGTTTTAAAATATGCCCTGTAATTTGATCCTTCCCTGAAGAAGCCTGAAACATACAGGGTTCTTGTCAAAGTCTGTCATCATGACATTATATAAGATTTATAAAACCCTCCTAAAGATTGCTATGGGAGTCTAGAAGTTCCTCAGTTGCCTTCTGGCCCCTCTGATCAGCTTCTCACACTAATGAGGAGACAGGAGAAGGAAACCGTCATCACCCCAGGTGTGTGTCTTCTCACAGTTGTTGCTCTGGACTCAGATGAGAGAGGTCTGGTTACAGGAATTATTATTTATTACCTCAGATATCTATTGAGAGAAATTGTTTTTGTCTTTCTAGTATACCTATAGTATGAGATTAAATATTCCTCTTGGGTTTCTATTATAATCAAGCCACGTTCCCCACCCCCCTGCCGCCCCATGCCCGGTTTTAAGACATTTAGCTAGTGAGATAGGGGATACACTGATTAAAAAAAAAAAAAAAAAACTTCCCACTTTAAATTTTTCTGTATAGTTTTTCCATCCTTTAAGCCACAAGGAGCTCCTCCACTCCCCTATTTTTCTCACACTGAATAAGTGGTTTCAGCTTAGTTATGGGTTGTTTCCTGAAAATTTATCTCCCCACTTCCACCTGAATTTCAATTTAGAAGCAAGTGCTTTTATTCTTTCCCTTTCCCCAATATATAATGTGTCTATCTAGTTCTAGTGTTATTGGCAAGATTATGTTTCCTTTGTTGTTTTAACCTCAACTTTATAAAAGTGGCTCACTTGATGCCTTCAGTCCAAGGTTGGAGAATTCAAACATTCATAAATCCAAAAACAACATATTCCTCTACAGAAATTTACCACACTGTTCAGGGGCATGTCCTAATGATAGCCAGAAATGGCAAGGGCAAAAGTAAAAAGAAGAAAAGCTTTTCTTTTCTTTTTTTTTTTTTGAGTGTGAGCTTTGAATTCCTGGTCAGACTAAATAAATAGCCTTACCTATCTTCTCTACTTTAAGTAGACCCTCATTTTAGAAAATCAATGTCAGCCAAAAAGACCTCAAGCCATCATTAGATAGTTATACATTCATTCCAAGACCTTCCTCACAATGTCTGTTAAGCCACTTCATCTCTTCCACCGCTACACAACAGTAGAAAACGCATAAATAGTTTCACTTTATTCTTTGCTTGGAAGATGAATTGTGGTACCAAGATCCTTATAGCCTTCAACCCAGTGCCGTCGAGTCAATTCCGACTCATAGCGACCCTATAGGACAGAGTAGAACTGCCCCGTAGAGTTTCCAAGGAGCGCCTGGTGGATTCGAACTGCCGACCCTTTGGTTACCAGCCGTAGCACTTAACCACTATGCCACCAGGGTTTCCGTTATAGCCTTAGATGTTCCCAAAACAAATGTATAGGGCAGGTCGTTGAATTTTATGGATATAGATAAATGAAGTCTAATGCAAATAACTTTAACAATGATTAACGTTAAGCCTATTCATATCTACACAAGATTTGGGCATAGAACATTTCTTGTATTTATTCTTTGGGTGTGTCTTAAAGCCATATTTCATCCCATTAATAAATGAAATATCTATTAACTTATTTATCTACACACTCACTGCTTTATTTAAAATATATTTTTGGCTTACCAAGAAAAAAAGAAAGCAAAACATATAACTAAACAACAGCCATTATTATTAAACGAGTAAGTGAATTAGCCTATAGTGGTTTTTTATTTTTGTTTTGTTTTTATTTTTTAAGATGAGCACATGGCCTGCTGGTATCAGAAGTACCAGAAAAGTTCATACCTAACAGTTAACATGATGGGTTGAGATGTCTATTTTAGATATTTTTCTTTCATTTGTTTTTACCAAAGACACTAGTGATCCTAGCGTCGATTTACTTATTTTGGACATAAATCCTCAAGCATGCTGAGAACTACAACTACCAGATATAAAACTGGAAAGAAGCAATTTCAGCTATTTGATGCTAGTCACAGGTAGTTCCTTGTGTGGGAGACAGATCCAAAACGGATTAATGTCCCAGCCAGGCCCTTTCACCTGTGCTTGCTCACGAGGATTGACATAGCAGCGCTATGGCTTGTCCATAGACCTCCTGGCTTCTCTGCCACCTTTGAGTTCACACCACTTCCTGCTCTGAGACAGCGTGTCATTTGGGGTCAGTGGTTTTGCCACTCAGTGAAGCCTTACAATGGATTTCCTATGTGGTAGGAGGGGCAGAGGAAGGGAGATAGAGAGACAGAGAGACAGAGAGAAAATCTCTTTTGCCAAATCTCATCTGTTCCTTTCTAAACGGAATTTTTAGAGCCCTAAAAATTTAATGTACAGGCAGGCCCCAGGTTACGAACGAGAGATCTGTTCCTAGTGTGTCTTTACAATTTGTAGGTAAGTCGGAACACATGCAGATGGTTCTTATTTAACGTTAGTGCAAGAAAAGGCTCAAAGCCTTTGCAATGATTTAAAAGCTGCAAGTGAAGGTGACTTTGATGAATAATTTGTTGTGAGTGAAGGTTGGTTCCAGGGAGCCCTGGTGGTACAGTGGTTAAAGCACTCGACTGTTAACCAAAAGGTTGGTGATCCAAACTCACCAGCCACTCTGTGGGAAAAAGATGTGGCAGTCTGCTTCTGTGAAGATTTAGAGCCTTGGAAACTTTATGGGGCAGTTCTACTCTGCCCTATAGGGTCACTATGAGTCAGAATCAACTCCACGGCAGTGAGTTTTTTTTTTTTTTTTTTTTTAGGGGTTGGTTCAATCATTTCAAAGTGAGGGCAATGAGTTGTCTGTAAGTTAGAGGTTTGTAACCAGGGGATGCCTTGTAATGGCTTTCTCATATTAATAGGTAAATTCTGTCTCTATTATCAAATTAATGTGTACTGTATGCTGTTATGGGTTGATTTGTACCTGCCAAAATGATAATGTTGAAGTCCTAACTCCAGGTACCTATGAATGTGAACTTATTTGGAAGAAGGGCTTTTGTCATTATTGTTGTTTAACATGAGGTTTTACTGGAGTAGGGTAAGCCTAATGTAATATGACTGGTGTCCTTATAAAAAGAGGAGAAGAAAAGCAGAGGGTAGATGGCCATGTGAAGATGAGACAGAGATTGGAGTTATGCTGCCACAAGCCAAGGAACACCTGGGACTACCAGAAACTAGAAGAGGCAAAGAGCCTTTGGAGACAGCATGTCCCTGCTGGTATGTTGATTTAAGACTTCTAGCCTCTAGAACCGTGAGAGGATACATTTCTGTTATTTTAAGGCTCCCAGGTTGTGGAAATCTGCTATGGCAGTCCTAGGAAATAAACGTACGTACTCAAAACTATAAGGAGCCTTGGTGGCACAGTGGTTAAGAACTTGGATGCTAACCAAAAGGTTGGCAGTTCTAATCCACCAGCTGCTCTGTGGAAACGCTGCGGAGTAGTCTACTGTGTCCTATAGGGTCGCTATGAGTTGGAATTGACTTGATGGCAACAGGTTTGTTTTGTTTTGTTTTTTATACCTATAAGGTCCAACCAAAACCAAACCCAGTGCTGTCGAGTTGATTCTGACTCATAGCGGCCTATGACTATAAGGTCCAGTGATGGAAAACGAACACAGTGCTTTTTGTTTCCTCACATTCTTGATGTTTTCTCTGGCCAAGATCTCTCCATCAAAGCACTTGATAAGGGTGTGGCTGCGGTCCTCAATGTGGGTGTGCAGACATTTTTCCTCCTTGCATCAGTCCTCAGGCCACTGGTTTTCTGTAATGACGGCCTCTCTCATGAAGTTTTCTTTGTGATGATATCACACAAATGTCCTTTGGAAAGCTGCCTCTCTCCATTCTCAGCCATGTGTTCAATTGACCCACCTTCAGCTCCAGGATGAGGCTCTAACTGGTTTAAGGTATTTATGATTTTCCATTCCCTTGGGCAGTGTTTGGTTCAATGTTCTTCAGTGTGTTTTTAACAAGGGAACCTCAGGAATTTTCATAGCCTTTCCAGAGTCTGGCCTCTACCATTGGTCATGAATGAAGAAGCATAGCAATGTGTATGCTGCCAGTCGTACTGTGACCTAAGTGACATCAAAAGAAAAAATCTCTTTGCCATAGAGTTTATTTTGACTCATGGCAACCCTATAGGACAGAGTAGAATGGCCCCATAGGGTTTTCAAGGAGCAATTGGTGGGTTCAAACCACCGATCTTTCAGTTAGCAGCTGAGCCCTTAACTACTGTGCCACCAGGGATCCTTTTAAGAGACCCCACACATAGCATAAAGCAGATAAAACAGAAGGCAGGGAGGGGATGTGAAATAAAATGGGAGGCTTTTGGGCCATTTGAGTTCATGAACTAGGAAATTCCTTTTTTTACTTAAGTCAGTTTGAGCTGGATTTCCTTACTTGCTACCCAACTGAACCCCACAGAACCACAATGACTTGACTGAAATAAAAAAAATATTTTGTCATAAATTCTCAATTGGGGGGCTTTCGCTTCCCTTCCACAGGTATGCATCCCAAGAACCATCCCTAATAAATCTCCTAGATGCTAAAAAGAGGCTGAGGAAAACATCAACTGTGGCAAGCTATCAAGAAAAGTGAAAGTTTGACAATAATAATAATAAAGTAAAACCACTGGAGCCCAGTGTTGAATAACCATACTTCTGCCTTTCTCTGAATTGAAGAACAATAGTCTACCTTATGGCTGTTTATTCTAATTTACAGAGTGTCTGTGAGTAAATTACTATCCAGGCCCCAAGCTACAGTAAACAGCTCATTCAAACAAATTACCTAGAACAAAGAAACCACCTTCTACACAATTTGGGGGTGGGGGGGGAGGTGGGGAGCAAGCAAGAAAATAATAGGGCGCTAAGGAAAGCTTCCCGTGAACAGCCCAGTAGTTCTAATAGCATTTAGAACTGGTAGGAAGGAGTAAACCTTTTTAATTTCATTCATACAGTGCTGAAGTCTCTTTATCCCCATTGATTTTCCTTTTCCCTTCTGAATAGGAAAGCAGAGCTAGTTCTGTCATATTGAGCTAGTAGGTAATGGGCTCTGCCAGGCGTGGAAGAGATAAAAGCTGCCACCTGCCTCGCCTCTGCTCCCCCCACCCCATTTCCCTGTCTCCAGTTGTCTGCACAGCTGCCTGCAGCCGGCCATTGTTCCACCCAGAGCTGCCTGCAAGCTCAGCCGCCCCTGCCTCAGCAGAACAATTGCAGTTTGAATGCAGCTCCTAGGTGGGTTTCCTCTGCACCTTGGCCATGACCCCTGGGAGGGCTGCATTCCTGTGAATCTGAGCAGACATGACTTGAATGCCCGCTACGAGGAGTACAAAAAACACTCCAAAGAGGGAAAAGGGTATGAGCAAATATGAAAGTAGGGGAAAAAAGTATTTATAATAATATTTGTTGGCCGTGAGGTTTTATTTATTTTTGTGTGTGTGTTTTGACTGCCCAGAGTCCATTTGCCTTACTCTTGGAATAGAACCCCCTTCCATACTGGGAACATGTCACCTGGGCCTGGCCAACGAGAGCATTGCATTCTCCTCTGGCAACTGTGATTGGTCAGAGATGGACACATGACTTAACTTAGGTCAATAAGAGCCCTTGAGATTCATTTCACAGACTTAGTTTTTGAGAAATGGAGGAGGCAGTGCTCTCTCTTTCTTAACAGATTTCAAATGTAGAGTATGGGGAGGCTGGAGCTGCTGCTGGAGCGCCAGGTGATGCAAACGGTTAATGCAGTCAGCTGCTGACCACAAGGTTGGAGGTTCGAGGTTTGAGCCCACCCAGAGACACCTCAGAAAAAATTCTTCATGGCCTACTTCCAAAAAAATCAGTCATTGAAAACCCTGTGGAGCACAGTTCTATTCTGACACCCATGGGGTCACCACGAGTTGGAATGGACCCCATGGCGACCAGGTTTGTTTGTTTTTGAAGCTGTTGCCCTCTCTATCAGTAAGCTATTGCTGCAATAATGCTGCACGACAAACCACCCCAAAACTCAGTGACTTAAAACAGCAGGCATTCATTTCTCAGCCATGAGCTGATGGTTCACTGCCCTTGGTTGGGTTAGGCTGACCTGGACTCTAGGCTCTAGACTACCAGTGATATTTAAATCTGTGTGATGTGTGTCTCATACTTTTAGGACCAGCAGATATTGAATGATAGTCTGGTGAATGACAGATGATCTAGAGGCAAGCCAATCATGTAGGCATATTTTAAGCCTCTGCTTGTGACTTGCTCAATATTATATCATTAGCCAAAGCAAGTCACCTAGCTAAAGTCAATGCCAAGGGAGCAGAATGTACACTTCAAACACCATAAAGACAGATTTATTTGTTCTTCTGGCAGTCCATGGTATATTCAATATTCTTCGCCAACACCACAATTCAAAGGCATCAATTCTTCTTCGGACATGTCACCTTGAAGACTAAGGTGCACCTGACCCAAGCCCCTCCCATATACCTGCGTGCTAATCTCCATCTGAGCATCTCAACCTATATAACCAGTCTAAACAGTTTGCAATTTTTCCTAGAGAAGGAACTGAGTGATTGAAGTGAGGAGTGATCACGCTAAGCAGAAGATGACAATAATCTAAGGATACCTTAAGAAAATGACGTAAATCAGAACTCAAGTGCAACTGAAAACCTCAGCCCTGCCACACAACATTCAGTGTGCATTTTGACTGTTTAGCAAATTGACTGGTTGTTTTGGCTTTACACAAGCAAAACCTGGATGTCATAGCTCTCATGTGAACATCAAATAATTTTTAATGGTTGTTTTTGTTGTTAGATGTTGTCAAATTGGTTCCGACTCATAGCTATGCTATGTACAACAGAAAAAAAAGTTGCCTCGTTTTTCACCATCCTTACAATCGTTAGTATGTTTGAGCCCCTTGTTGCACCCACTGGGTCAATCTATCTCATTGAGAGTCTTCTTCTTTTTCGATGACCCTCTATTTTGTCAAGCGTGATGTCCTTCTCCACGGACTGATCCCTCCTGATAGCATGTCCAAAGTACGTGAGACGAAATCTCTCCATTCTTGCTTTGAAGGAGAATTCTGGCTGTGTTTCTTCCAAGACAGATTTGTTTGTTCTTCCGGCAGGCCAACACTGTAATTCAAAGGAGTCAATTTTTCTTTGGCCTTCCTTATTCATTGTCAAGCTTCCGTGTGCATATGAGGTGATTGAAAATACCATGAATTGGGTCAGGCACACTGTAGTCGTCAAAGTGACATCTTTGCTTTTTAGCAATTTAAAAAGGTCTTCTGCAGCAGATTTTCCCAATGCAATACGTTCTTTGATTTCTTACCTGCAGCTTCCATGGGTGTTGATTGTAGATACAAAGTAAAACGAAATGCTTGATAACTTCAATATTTTCTCTGTTTACCATGATGTTGCTTATCAGTCCAGTTGTGAGGATTTTTGTTTTCTTTATGTTGATGTGCTACTGAAGGCTGTAATCTTTGATTTTCATCAGTAAGTACTTTGAGTCCTCTTTGCTTTCAACATGGTTGTGCCATTTGTGGAGCCCTGGTGGCATAGTGGTTAAGAGTTACAGCTGCTAACCAAAAGGTTGGCAGTTAGAGTCTACCAGCTGCTCCTTGGAAACCTTATGGGGCATTTCTTCTCTGTCTTGTAGTTTTGCTCTGAGTTGAAATTGACTGGTTGGCAACTTTTTTTTTTTTTTTTTGGTGTCATCTGCATATTGCAGGTAGTTAATGAGCCTTCCTCCAGTCCTCCAATTCAAAATCTGAATTTTTCATGGCGGTTGACATTAAACCTATATCACCTAGTTTTTTTTTCTCCCCTGCTTATCTGATGTGGGCCATCTTTTAAAGAAAGTTTATGGCAGCTATCTTTATAATGCATAATTCTTACCAGGTTTAGAATTAAAATATTATCATAAGTAGCATTTCCCATCCCATTTCAAATGTAGAGCACTGCATGAATTCTCAGGAAATTGAAATAGTGCCTTTAAAGCCCTGCTTTTATAAGAATTAGAAGGAAATTGCAGCACACAAGCATTTGTCCAACTATCAAGATTTTTTATAGTCTATAAGGTATTTGCCAACATTTTCCTCGTGTGAAATCTATTATACACAATGATTAAAAATAAACATCAGCTGCACTATATGTTAGAGATGCTTTTAATAACTTGAAGCCAAAGTAAATGATCACCAGCACTCAAAGTTAATAAGGACTTGAAAGGATGCCCTTAAAATCATGACAGTGGCCACGTATTAAGCCTTCGTTTTGTGTTCTTTCTTCAGTCACACTGAAGCAATTACAGTCTATAAAGTAATCTTCCAGTGAGACAATTGTGAGTGTAAGTACGTGTGCAATATGCATGCATGTATTTCATGTTGTTCCTGAAGGGTCAATTTTTGTAAATTACTACAATAAGCCAAAATCTAAGCTATTTCAGTACCAGTTACATGATTCATTACAGATTTACCAACACAAAAGCCTAATTCTGTCACAAGAAATAATTTCATATATTTTGTAAAATATATGAAGTTTATGTAGTCCATAAACTTCTTCTTTAGTAATATTTTACTTTTATAGCCCCAGTATTTATTGTGCTTTGTTTTAATAATTCTTTGCAATTTTCTGTTCCCTCACAGACAAGACCAATGCCTATTCATTTTTAAATCCCAAGTATATAGCATCATATGGCATGTTGAGGTGGTCTGTATCTTTTTAGAATGAATAAAAATGTCCCAAAAATCTTAGTGCAGTTTAAAGTTTTAATATCTTCAAAAGTATAAATGCTACAACCATATGGAAATATTACATGAAAGTTTAATTATGCAAATTTCTCTTATATTAACTTAGTTTTTGAGACTTTGATATTAATTTTTTAAATTAAATTTAATATTTTTGTTTCACTCAACATTTGCCTTCTTTAGAGAGACTCAGAACCAAAAATCCAAACTACAAATTTATTATTCAAAAGTCACAAAATTATATAAATACAAAAAATAATCTACTTAACTTTCAAATTATATTTTTCATAAGTGGGTACCTTTTGTACCTCTGAAATTATTAATAGTTAAAACTGCACTTAGACTTTAGGGACATTCCAGAAATCTAATAGTTCATTGTCATTTTCCATTTTGTTTTTTCTGATTTATTTTTAATTGGTAGATGTATATACAGAACAATTTTCCCAACAATGAAAGGTATGCAAAATCTGATTTTCTTGTCAGTTCACTTTCTGTATATTTTAATTCTGAAAGTCGGTATATTTAATGACAAATCTAATCCTCAATACTTGGAAGAAGCTCAGGTAGGCTAAAATTGCTAAAGGGGACATGACATAATTTTTGAGTCCTAGACATCCTGAAGTTTTTCAAACAAAGATCCAGGAACTGATGTTAATGAAATAGTCAGCTCCCCATTGAACGAGCTCTGTTCTAATCATAAACTTCTAGTAAAAAGTGTGGCAGAATATAAAGTAGAATCTTACAAGAAAATGTGTATTAGCAGCAAGATGGTTATTTGGGAATATAGCTCTCCTCTTGGGTGTCCTTGGATAGACCTACATTAGATTAAAGGGAGCCAAGAATGTAAACCAGACAAAGGGCTCCAAGCCCAAGGTTTGGAAAAATGAAAAAAAAAAAAATTGGAATTGTATTCTGTTTGGCAGAAAGAAACCCTGACTTAGCCTTTTTGTTTTTCTGCTCTAAGTACATTGAATTTTCTGCCTCATCCAATGTGGAGATGTTTCTGGAATAACCTCAGAGATGAAGTATTTTATGTATATCTGTAACAACTAAAGGTCACATACTCTTATTCCTGGAGAATGAGGGCAATTCACTTCCTGGGTATTAATAAAAAATAATCTCCCTCCATTGACTATGTCCTAAGGATGTATGGAGTATTACAGCAGTCATAAGCAACTCAGCTGCTAACCAAAATATTGGTGGTTCAAGACTGCCAAGGGCTTCATGGGAGAAAACACCTGACAATTTGCTCCCATAAAGATTAAAGCCTGAGAAACCCTGTGGGGAGTTTCCACTTTGTCCTATAGGTCACTATGAGTTGGAATTGACTTGACGGCACATGACAACATAGCCAAAAAACCCCAAATTCATTACTGTCAAGTCAATTCTGATTCATAGCGACCCTATAGGACAGAGTAGAACTGCTCCATGGGGTTTCCAAGGAGCCGTTGGTGGGTTTGAACTGCCAACCTTTCGGTTAGCAGCCATAGCTTTTAACCACTGCGCCACCAGCAGTCATGAAAAACTTACAAAATAATAAAATCACGTATTAGATTGTTAAGAGTCTTGAAGATTAGAATTCTGTTACTGGCCTGAACCATGAGCACACACACATACACATGCTTCTCATGAACAGGTGGAGGGAAGAAAGGAAAAAAAGGAAGGAAGGAAGGAAGGGAGGGAGGCAGAGTGAGAGGAAAGAAAGTTATTTAATTCCTATTAAGTCCTAAGGTATCTCAATTACACAAAATTATCAACTTCCACTGTGTGTGATAAGAGCCTTATATCATTTAGTCACTGAAACAACCCCTCTAACAGGTTAAAAAACAAAACAAAATACCCTGAACAATTGTCCATAGTCCAGGAGCTAGCAGGTGTCAGGTTTGTCTGACTTCAAAGCCTTTTCCACTACACCACTGCTGACCAAATGAAAAGAGATGATACCTATTGCCGTCGAGTTGATTCCAACTCATAGTGACCCTTTAAGACAGAGTAGAACTGCCTCATAGGGTTCCCAAGAGTCAGCTGGTGGATTTGAACTGCTGACTTTTTGGTTAGCAGCCAAGATCTTAACCACTGTGCCACCAGGCGTCCAAGGAGTTGATACCAAAACAAAAAATATATATAGCTTAATATCTCTATCAGTCAAAGGACTCATTGTTAGCTGCTATAACAAGCAGTTTCAAAATCTTGATGCCTTCATAAAATAAAATTTATTTCTTGCTCACTTGTTCTCAGCTCTGTGTGGGCTGAGTGACGTTAGTGGGTTGAAAGGCTCTCCTGGGTCAACTCTCCCCCCAGTGGTGACTTAGGGATCTAGGCTCATCTATCATGTAGTTCCACCATTTTGGAATCCTTTACTTTCAACAATGTGGAGAGATATTGTGAAATTACATAGGAGATTTTTTGAAGGACATTGTAGAGGCTAGGTCTAGAAGTGGGGCACATCATTTCCATCCACATATCTTCATTCAGAACTCAGTCACATTGTCCCAATCTACCTAAAAGTTAGGCTTAAAATTGTCATCTAGCCAAGTGCCTAAAATATCATCATGTCATATTCCCTTTCTCAAACCAAATGGGCGTGTACAGTGGACTTTTCTAGGCTCTACTATCTCTGCAGTGAGACTCATAAGCATGGTATAGAGATTAGACACATGCATAGGCCTACTGACCATTTATAGTGTTTCTCATGTAATGTTTCCATTAGACTGTAAGTGCCTAGGACAAAAGCCACATCTGTTGTTCATCATTTCCACATATCATATAGAACAATTTCTTACTCAAGGAATATATATATATATATATATATATTTAAATACATGCATGTGGAGAAGAAGGGTGTCAGTTTTCTACATCCCTATATATATAAGCCTTGGTGGCTCAGTGGTTAAGAGCTACAGCTGCTAGCCAAAAGTTCAGCAGTTTGAATCCACCAGCTTGCTCCTTGGAAACCCTATGGGACAGTTCTCTGTCCTATAATGTTGCTATGAGTAGGAATAGACTCAAAGGCAACATTTTTTTTTTTTTTTAAATATCCACTACCCAGAAAAACCCAGTGCCGTCGTGTCGATTCCAACTCATAGCAACCCCGTAGGACAGAGTAGAACTGCCCCATAGAGTTTCCAAGTACCTAGCACAATTCTTGGAAAACTAAGAAATCACTAAATATTTGTCAAATGAATAGCTTTTCTTTCACTGCAAAGTTGATATTTCATTTTGGTGAATTGTCATGCCTGGCTCAGTTCAACTAGACCTGAAGCACTACCCCAATTCACTTCATGACTACAACCTATCTGTATCATTCACTTTCTTAAGAGGTTCTTAACTTTTACTTCCCATTTTCTGTTAGTGCTGTGCTATACTAACTACCAATTCTAATAAACAATTGACCTTCCTCTTTCTCTTTAATGCTATGAAAAGTTGGTTATATCCTAGATCACTTGTTGCCCCACAACAATGAGAATATATCATCCATAAAGTCAATGATGGTATGGGTAATTGTGTGTTTGTATTTCAAGATGAAACATCTATAACCCTCTAGTAGTATAATTTAATACTCGATGGGCTCTCAGAGGGCATATATTTTAAGAGAATTTTTCCAGAAAGGAACAAGCTGCAACATTGTGTAAACCCATTTTGATGACTTACATAAAAATATAAGGGTCCATAGATCTGCTACTGTACCTCAAACCAAAGTTATCCTTAATAAACATTGCATTCTGAAATCCATCCTGAATTATTCCAGTAACCTTTTTTTTGTAATTTCTATTTTATTTATCAATAAAAATTATCTTGAATATGGAATGTATTAGCAATTATGAGACCATTATTAAGTTTGTGTTTCTGTATACAACATGGGTTTTATCTCTGTGTTACACAAATATGACAAATATTTTAGCTAATCAACCTATAATCGTAGGGTTCCTACTAACAGACAACTGCACATTAAATATCAATTCACAGTCTGAAGTATTTAGGATTTAAGAGCAGAACAGCTCCACTCCCAGGCTTACTTTCCCTTGTTTCCAATAACATTTTTTATGTTTTTATTAATGGTAAATTATTATCTCATATATATTTTTTTTTATCATTAGAGTTAGGCTGGCTTTATTTAATGAAATTTCACTTTAAAGACTGAAGCAGAATATTCTACACAATTTATGAATATGACTTAAAAATTTACTCTGTGTTAGTGTCATTCACTTTTAATCTCTAAATCAGACATCTACAGCAAAATTTCAGACTTCCTGCAGACACTGGTGATATCTTCCAAAAAAGACAACTTGTTTCTCCACAATTACAGGAAAGTAGTAATTGAACTGTCACTTTTATCAAGACTCTGGGAAATATACTGACTCCTTGCCCAGGTCAGGCTTCAGTGTCCTCAGATACACCAGGCTTTAGGATACAATCAGTTGCTGGAAGGTAGCACAAAGGATTAAGAAGGTAGCTCCAGAAACGAAAGCCCTGGGCTGGAATTCCAGCAGACCCTCTGAATCTCTGAAGTTGAGAATAGGAACTCATTCAAATACTTTTGAGTCCTAAGAGGGCATTT